>NC_143575.1:79561522-79877931 GCF_048544385.1 Mastigoproctus giganteus
ACCTCATTTTATGAAGGATATTGATCTGTTATGAGGAAGGAACATAGACCTGTTGGAATGGGTTCAGAGTAGAGCATCAGTAGTTGGGGAAATAAAAGATATTCTTACTAAGACTAGTGTTTCTGTAAATTGCAGCATCTGAAAATTAGGCATCCATGTGATATCTAATTTAAGTGTTTAAAGCTTTAAAAAGTGTTGGGTAAACTAAATGTGATGGCATCTTTGCTCTTTCTCAAATTAAACTCTTGGGGGAGGCATAAATTGAAAAACGATGGGTGCAGAATAGATGTGTAGGAACTTTTTTTTTTCAGCAAAAGAGTCATTTATTGTTGTGGAAGTAAGTAGTTTGAATGAATTGTTGTTGAATGTTGTGGAAATAGTTGTTGAATGAATCTATTAGAAAAATTTTTAGAAGGAATAGGCAGATAAAGTGGGTAAGAGGGTTTTTTGCTACATCCTTTTGCCAATACTAATACTAACCAAACAAAACCCAACTGAATTCAACTCAACTGTTATAATAATTTGTTCTGTATATAATAGATCCTGTTAAACAAATGGCTGAATCAGGTGTTATAACTGGTGAAGAGCTTAGCCAGCAAGGCCAGGTTGAAGAAGAAGTCTCTGTGGCACATAATGGGTCTCCTAGTGAGAATACTTTTGTTTCATCATTTAAAGTTCCGCATTTGCTTGATCCAAGAATCTTACTTTGTTTAACTACCCCAGGAGGAACTCCACAATTTGTTGGAGAAAATGTAGCAGAAAAAGTGCATGGAGAGGAGCCATCCGAGGTAAGTATTGTTACTATTTAAATAAATATATTTGTGTATTTATTTATTTTTATGGTTTTATGTCAAGGGTACAACATACTAAAAGCATTTATTTATATATATATATATTGTGAGGAAGGTTATAGTATTATAATTGTATTATGATATATACCTAGACGGATCTATGGAAAACGCATAGTATATATACAGAAGGAAAATATATACAAAAGTAAAATATACATGTCTTATCATTGCACACCCCTTATCGCTGTTTTACTTTCAATTTGGGTGGTTGATCTCAGATGAAGTCACCCGAATTGTGGGTATGCAACAATAAGACACGTATATTTTCCTTCTGTATATATAATATGTGTTTTCCATAGATCCGTCTAGGTACATATCATAATATGATTATAATACTATAACCTTCCTCGCAATATATTAATACAATACACAACACATTATGGATGTAGTGTATCCATTGCCACCGCAATAGCACTAGCCAAAAAATACAGTATATTAATTCAGTACATTAAAGTCAGTGTTTTAATGGTTTATATATATATATTTGTTTTTATATTTAGAAAAAAAAAATGGTACAAATTACACTCTTACAGTAGTAATTTTATATATATATATATATATATATATTATGTGAGGTAAAAGTTAGGCAAAAGTAATAAAAATAAATAAATATGGCTATGTAGCTATCATTAGAGGCAGCAAATGCACATCCTCCACATGATGCCTAATTATATCTGATAATTAAAATAAATATAATATTTAAAATAAAAACATCAGCCAGTAGTACGGCAATAATGCAGAGCGAAACGAAACGTAAAATAATATAAAATAAACAAACAGGGAAGGGAAAGTAGTGGTAGTAGGACAAAAGGTAGTCGATAATCCCCTGTATAATTTAGTCAATTAAGTCATTAAACCCAATTAATAAAACATGATGTAAATTTAAAATAATGCCAATTATACATAATTTAGCGGAACCCCCTCGAAGGTACCATTTCCAAAAGACGTGAAATATCACCAAAAAAGGGTTAAAGAAACTACCAAAAAACTAAAATATCAAAATCATAGACTGACCATTATGCCCCATATCGACAGAGGACCACGAGGCCAATAATGGTCATGGAATCGCTGCATTTCAATCGTCATACAAATCATCGCAAAGGCGGAAATATCGAAGAACCAAACCACACCTCCATTCTCCGATAGATCAACCAATGCAAAGGATTTGCATGGCGGTGGTCCTTATGCAGCGAAAAATAATCTATAGAACAGACAGCACTCTAGATCAGAGCCACACCACTGACATAATGCAAGCTTAACCAGCTTATATAATAGAAAGGAAAGAAATAAATGGCGGCACAGGCGCTGCTTATTTAGCATATCAACCCACTACTACCATTAATTTATATTATGTGAGGTAAAAGTTAGGCAAAAGTAATAAAAATAAATAAATATGGCTATGTAGCTATCATTAGAGGCAGCAAATGCACATCCTCCACATGATGCCTAATTATATCTGATAATTAAAATAAATATAATATTTAAAATAAAAACATCAGCCAGTAGTACGGCAATAATGCAGAGCGAAACGAAACGTAAAATAATATAAAATAAACAAACAGGGAAGGGAAAGTAGTGGTAGTAGGACAAAAGGTAGTCGATAATCCCCTGTATAATTTAGTCAATTAAGTCATTAAACCCAATTAATAAAACATGATGTAAATTTAAAATAATGCCAATTATACATAATTTAGCGGAACCCCCTCGAAGGTACCATTTCCAAAAGACGTGAAATATCACCAAAAAAGGGTTAAAGAAACTACCAAAAAACTAAAATATCAAAATCATAGACTGACCATTATGCCCCATATCGACAGAGGACCACGAGGCCAATAATGGTCATGGAATCGCTGCATTTCAATCGTCATACAAATCATCGCAAAGGCGGAAATATCGAAGAACCAAACCACACCTCCATTCTCCGATAGATCAACCAATGCAAAGGATTTGCATGGCGGTGGTCCTTATGCAGCGAAAAATAATCTATAGAACAGACAGCACTCTAGATCAGAGCCACACCACTGACATAATGCAAGCTTAACCAGCTTATATAATAGAAAGGAAAGAAATAAATGGCGGCACAGGCGCTGCTTATTTAGCATATCAACCCACTACTACCATTAATTTATATTATGTGAGGTAAAAGTTAGGCAAAAGTAATAAAAATAAATAAATATGGCTATGTAGCTATCATTAGAGGCAGCAAATGCACATCCTCCACATGATGCCTAATTATATCTGATAATTAAAATAAATATAATATTTAAAATAAAAACATCAGCCAGTAGTACGGCAATAATGCAGAGCGAAACGAAACGTAAAATAATATAAAATAAACAAACAGGGAAGGGAAAGTAGCGGTAGTAGGACAAAAGGTAGTCGATAATCCCCTGTATAATTTAGTCAATTAAGTCATTAAACCCAATTAATAAAACATGATGTAAATTTAAAATAATGCCAATTATACATAATTTAGCGGAACCCCCTCGAAGGTACCATTTCCAAAAGACGTGAAATATCACCAAAAAAGGGTTAAAGAAACTACCAAAAAACTAAAATATCAAAATAATAGACTGACCATTATGCCCCATATCGACAGAGGACCACGAGGCCACGAAGACCACGAGGACGATTGAAATGCAGCGATTCCATGACCATTATTGGCCTCGTGGTCCTCTGTCGATATGGGGCATAATGGTCAGTCTATTATTTTGATATTTTAGTTTTTTGGTAGTTTCTTTAACCCTTTTTTGGTGATATTTCACATCTTTTGGAAATGGTACCTCCGAGGGGGTTCCGCTAAATTATGTATAATTGGCATTATTTTAAATTTACATCATGTTTTATTAATTGGGTTTAATGACTTAATTGACTAAATTATACAGGGGATTATCGACTACCTTTTGTCCTACTACCGCTACTTTCCCTTCCCTGTTTGTTTATTTTATATTATTTTACGTTTCGTTTCGCCCTGCATTATTGCCGTACTACTGGCTGATGTTTTTATTTTAAATATTATATTTATTTTAATTATCAGATATATATATATACAGCAAAACTTGGAAATTCAAAGGAACTCCCCCCCTTCCAAGACAAAGGTACTAAAAACAATTAGATAAATAATATATGCACTTTGTTAAATCAAAATATAAATGCATGTTAACTATGATTTCATTTTTAGTTTGCAGTTTCAAAATTTTCTTTAAATTTTATTATTTAAATTTTTCAGTTACAGGTATCAGTTACATCCTGCAAGCAGCACTTATCACAGTAAGCAACAGTCTTTGTGCATGGTATAAAAGTGTTTTAATTTATACATCATTACTGTGTATTTTGTGCTTTAATAACAGCTTAAATATATTTTGCAACTTAAGTTTCAGAATCCTTATAAAATAATATTAACTTTTTATGATAAACAACAAGGAATAACAGTTATTGCAACATAGGAAAAAATCACGTGGAATAATAATCAGAAACAAATTAGAATGAAAGTCACATCAATGTCATGACAAGAAGCTTGGCAAGAAATCACATCTAAATTAATTGAAAATTGTTTTATAATCTTGCCAAGCTTTGTTCATCAGTTCACATTCTTCTAGAAGGTTCAATGTGACTCAGTTATTGTTCTTGTCCATTTCATGCAGAATGATGATAAAGATGCTTAAAATTCTGAATCACTCCTTGTTTCATGGATTGAACTTTTGATGTCATGTGAGGAGGGAGCTATATTTATATTTGTAAATGCTAAACTGATTCTATTGTATACAGCCGATGTATGCAACTGTCTATGAATAAAACCATATGATTTGTTTATTAAACTTTATTAGCCATTTTTTGGACATTTCAATGGTTAATAATGATTTTTTTCTTTGATTTGTGGTCCACCAGTAAACATTTAACATTAAATATTTTTAATTGTTAAATAAAAATAAAATACTACTAAAAATACTGCTTTGCACACTATTACAAGATTACTCAAATCACTAATGTTTATACAAAAACTTTTTTATTTTATTATGGAACACTAAATGATATAATGCAGTTTCTGTATTATGTGTTTACATCATGTGGAATTCTCTACTGAATTAGAGAAAACATAGAGAAGGAGAAAACAAAACAAAAAAAAAAAAAAAAATGGATAGAATGAATAGGTAGATAAAGATTCAAAAAGTTCTGCTATACCAGGTATAGCAGAACTTTTTGACAGCATTATTACTGTAATGTAAGTGTAAATGTGAAAAGGAGTAATAACAAGAAGGTTTTGCTTCTCCATTTTCAGAACAGAGCCACTGTTTATATAAACTACTTTGTGTTTCTTCCATGGTGAGTTTGCAACTTTGAATTATGCAAAAAGGCTTTGATTTTCCTTTACATTCTAGAGATATTTTACGCAAAACAATATAAATTGAAGCAAACGAGAAAACAAAAATTAAATTATCCAAATTTGAATTTAATAAGTTTTACTGTGTATATAGGTGCCTCCTTAGCCAGGTGGGCAGGAGCAGCAGTGCGTAGCACATGCTTCTTCATTAGGCCGAGGTTTGAGCCCGTGACCACCAAATATGGAGGATGCGGAAAGGTCAGGGAATGACCACCGCATATCCCTGGAGCAATATGGCCTTAGTTGCTAATGCTCCTAAAAGCCAAAAAACAACAAACAACATCAATCCCATTAAGCATCTGTGGTTTGTGTTGGGACAGCAGCTCCGATCTGTGGCGTCTCAACCATGGACCTTACAGGAGTTATAGGATCTGCGGGTTATGTGTTGGTACCAGATACCACAAGACACATTTAGAAATCTTGTAGTGTCCATGCCTTGCCTGCCTGCCTGCCTGCCTCTGTAGCCAGGTGGGTAGGAGCAGCAGTGCGTAGCATACGCTTCTTGATTAGACTGGAGTTTGAGCCTATGACCACCAAATATGGAGGATGCAGAAAGGTCAGGGAATGACCACTGCATATCCCCGGAGCAATATGGCCTTAGTTGCTAATGCTCCTAAAAACCAAATAAAAATAAATAACAAACCATGCCTTGCCAGGTACGAGCTGTTTTGGCTGCACACGGAGGACCAACATCATATTAAGTAGGTGGTCCTAATGTTTTGGCTCATCGGTGTATACTTATGTATATATATAATTACTCTGAAAGCTACAATCTTGTCATTAAATTTATTACTGGATATGTACACCTCCTTACACAATGAAATCCAGTACAACAGGCCCATTTGTATTTATTGTTAAAATGTTTAACCAGAAGCAAAGAAAGTCTGAATAACCCTGACATGTACCATGAAGAAAATCTACAGTATTACTAAACATTCATATTCTGTATACTTTGGTTGCAACAATAGCTATCAGGACAAAACTTGGGCTCCACGTATGTGCTGTGTGATCTGCACCATAAATCTCAAGATGTGGCTAACTGCTAAAATTAAAAGTATGCCTTTTGTTGTTCTTATGGTGTCCAGAACTGCATAACCACATTGATGATTACTATTTCTGCATGACAAAAATATTAGAGATGTCCAGAAAAGCAAGCACAGCATGAAATAAGCTAATATATCCATGCAATAAAGCCTGTTCCACATAATGAAGACTTGCTAATACCAGATCCCCATCACATGGGATAAAGGAAGTAGTGTCGAGTATAGCAAGGATTCTTGTATTTCAGACATTGCTGAACCATCCTATTCAACAAATTTGGAGTACCAATCTAAAATTATAAGCAGGAAGAGTTGAAAGACTTAGTTTGTGATTTAACCTTTTCTAAAGAGCAAGCAGAACTCCTTAGTTCTAGGTTACAGTAGTAGAAGTTACTTGAAACAGGAACTATACTTTTTTACAGTATGTCAAAAACATCACAAAGTGTTTTCAAAATATTTCATTATGGAAGATGGTATGTATTTCTGTAACGATATCAGTGGCCTTCTGAATGAAATGGGCATTGAACATAAGCCTAATGAATGGCATATATTTATTGATGCCTCAAAATTAAGTTTAAAAGCAGTTTTGCTGCACAGTTGAAATGCATTCCCATCAGTTCCTCTACTTCATTCTGTTGGCTTGAAAGAAACATGAAAGTATGTCTGAGATTCCAAGTGCAATAAAGTGCCATGGTTTTGCTTGGAATGTATGTGGTGATCTTAAGGTAATTGGATCACTCACTGGTCTGTGTGGAGATTTCACAAAATTTGTTTTCTGCGTTTGTGGGATCATGCAACAAAAAAACATTGTTTTTCAGCAGCTTGGAAAAGAATTTTTACCAGGGAGAAGTAATACCAAATATGTTTCACTGCTTGAACCAAAAAAAAGGTTGTTCTTCTTCCACCTTTGCCTATAAAGCTTGGATTAATAAGAATTTTGTCAAGGCGCAGGGTAAAGAAAGAAGTGGATTCTGCTACTTAAGGGAAATGTTTCCTGGTTTAACAGATGAAAAAATTGAAAATAGACATTTTCATTGGACCTTAAATAAAGAAACTCTTCAAACATGATGTATTTGAAACAAAGCTACAAGATACTGAACAAGCAGCTCATTTAGAGTAGTTGTGCATGGATTTCTTGGAAGAAAGAAAGATAATAATTATGAATCTCTGGTGTCAACTTTACTGCATTGTTATAAAGATATGAGCTACTAAATGTCTTTGAAAATTCATTTCCTTTTCCTCCATCTCAGTTTTTCCCCCTCAGAATTTGGGAGATGTAAGTGATGGGTAAGTAGAATGCATTCATCAGGACATATCCACAATGGAAAAGTGGTACCAAGTTTGCTGGAATACTGCCATGATGGAAGATCGTTGCTAGGTTCTTAGTAAAAGCAAAATGGACTATAAGAAAAATTCTGAATGGTAAACATTTCTAAGGGAATGCAATATATTGTACATTATATGTTTGATTAAAATATTTTAAAATGAATAAGACCTATTTTTATAATAGTATATGTATTATTGTAAGATATTTGAAGCTGGTTGTTGATTATGTTACAAAAATTTCAGTGTCTTTCAATGGAGACATGAAAGTGACATAATTTTGATATTTTTGGAATCGGGATCAATTTGCTTTAGAATCTGCAAATTTTGCTTTTCTGGTAGGTATGATTTTTTTTTTTTTGGCCAGGCATAATCAGCCAAACAACTCATTCCTAGCATTTAATAATGTCTGTATATGAGGTTTGGCAATAAAGTTCCTGAACTGGTGCAATAAAAGGAACACATAGTTGAAAGAGATCAAAAATAGTTTTACTTTTATTCAAAATAATCACGACCTGATTAATTGCACTTATTACACTATTCTAAAAGTTTCTGAAATGAGTCAGTGAAGGCATCCAAAGAGACGGTGTTTGTTCAGTTCAGCAGTTGTGTTTCTTTGTGTTCTCAACATCCTGAAATCACTTTGCTTTTAGGGAAAGAGGAAGAAGTCTGTTTGTGCTACTTCAGGAGGGTAGGGTGGATGGTTTATCTATAATTTTAAGGGCACAAAAGGTGATATAGTTGTACACGTTGGCACTAATGATATTAAGAGTAGGAGACCAGCGGAATTACTTAACAAGTACAGGTCACTGTTGAAAAAAAGCCGTGAAGTAGGGTTGAATTTGAAAGTGTCTGCAATTCTGCCCAGACACGATAGGAGGGAGTATATGATGAGAGCCTTGTCGATCAATTCGGCCCTGGAAAGATTGTGCAAGGCTCAAGGGGTAGAATTTTTTTCAGCCTGGAATGTACTTGTTAACAGGAGAGATTGCTTCTACAGGGATGGGATACACTTAAATAGAAAGGGTGCAAGAATGTTTGCTGATGCTATCGAGGCAGTGTTAGGTGGGTCGGAAAACTGCTAGCTTGGGGGGAGACAAAGACTAATGGATTAACAGTAGCCACTGGCAGAGGAGAAAGAGATTCTTGCACTGCTTCTATTGGAATGAGCAGAAGCCTGAAAAACAAGATGCAGGATATTTCAGAGACTGCTGGAAGTCATTGCGGTACAAGTAAACACATGGGTTGTGTTAGGGTAGCTAAGAATAGAAACAGGTGCATGTATACTTGCGTGTACACCAATGCTAGGAGTTTAGTAAATAAATTTGATGAATTTGAGGTATTACTCAAAACATCAAAGGCAGATATTGTTGGGATATCAGAGACGTGGTGTCACACAGATATAAGGAATGCAGAACTGGAATTTGGGGAGTACAACGTCTACAGAAAGGATAGACAGGATAGGAAGGGAGGAGGGGTTATGCTATTAGTTAAAAAACACATAAAATCCAAGGAAGTGAAGCCAGTCGACATCGATGAACAGGGCAGTGTCGAGTCAGTTTGGTGTGACATAAGGATAGGTAAATCAAAATTGAGAGTAGGAGTGTGCTATAGGCCTAATGACTCTGATGAGTATAATAAGATACTGTACAGGGAAATAGAATGGGCCAGTAAATCAGAGAGTCTTATAATGGGGGATTTTAATTTCCCAGATATTGACTGGAATTTGTGGGTTCGTCACTCACACACTAGCAAGGCTTTTGTGGATTTATTGGATGATTGTTTTCTACACCAGCATGTTCGGGAGGCAAATAGAGGGAGTAATACTCTTGATCTGATTATCAGTAGTGATTCTTCATGCATTAGGAATCTGCAGATAAAGGAAACACTGGGTGGCAGTGATCACAGTGTGCTGAAGTGGGATTTACTCAAGGAGGTAACTACCATCAGAGGTAAAGGGAAGGGTTTTTGCTTTCGTAAAGGCGACTATGATGGTCTGAGACAGTATTTAAATTCTATACAGTGGGACCAACTGATGATGTTACCAACAGCAAATTCAAAATGGGAAGCATTCAAGGAACTAATCTTGGAAGCTACCAGGCTTTACATACCAACCAAGAAATATTGTTCAAGGTTCAGGCCTAAATGGTTGTCAGATGAACTAATGAGACATATGGCAGAGAAGAAAAATGCATGGGATACATACAAATTAATGGGTGACATGGAAGCCTATGATAGATATAAGTTGGTCTGTAAACCAAGTCACAAAGGAGATTAGGCAGGCAAAAGCAGATTATGAGAAATCCTTGGCAAAGGATGCAAAGAAAAACAGAAAAGAGTTCTTTACCTATTTGAACTCAAGAAGGAAAGGGATGAATCAGATTGGTCCACTGGATGTTGATGGTTCAACAGTTGAGGATCCAGCTCAGGTGGCTAACAATCTAAACGAGTATTTTGCATCTACATTCACACATGAGGAGTTATTCAGGAAGGGGAATGTCGTAGGTGAAGTAAACATTGGCAGTGAGCTAGATGATTTTCTAATAACTGAGAGGAAAGTGGAGGAGAAATTGTTGAGGGTAAACATAAAAAAGGCAACCGGGGTGGATGGGATCTATCCAGTTATATTAAAGGAGGCAGCAAAGGAAGTAAGCAAACCCCTAGCCATAATTATGAGAGCTTCTTTGGACTCAGGGGAGGTACCCATGGACTGGAGATGTGCAAATGTAACCCCAATTCACAAAGGAGGATCAAAGGCTGACACAAGTAATTATAGACCTGTTAGTTTAACTTCGGTTCCAGGAAAATTAATGGAGGCACTGGTTAAAGAAGCACTGCAGGATCATCTGGACAAGAATTCAGTTATAGCTCAGACACAGCATGGGTTTGTTAAGGGCAGGTCTTGTCTGACCAATTTGATTGGATACTATGATGTAGTCACAAAAGAACTGGATGCAGGGAATAACTTTGATATTATATATTTGGATCTTAGAAAGGCTTTTGATACTGTTGCGCATGGAAGACTGCTGCACAAATTGGAGAAGTGTGGCATTGGAGGCAAATTGCTGCTATGGATAAAGGGATGGTTGAGTGGCAGAAGACAGAGGGTGGTAATCAATGGACACTGCTCAACGTGGACTAATGTTATTAGTGGAGTTCCTCAGGGGTCAGTGTTGGGTCCATTGTTGTTTTCTGTATTTATAAATGATATTGATGATGGTGTATCAGGCTTAATGTCCAAGTTTGCAGACGATACAAAGGTTGGCAGGGTTGTTAAGGACACTACTGATACTATGCTGCTGCAACAGGATCTGGAAAGGTTGAGCAGATGGGCTGAGAGGTGGCAAATGAAGTTTAACATTGACAAATGTAAAGTACTACATATGGGAAACAGTAACCCCAGATCAACGTATCAACTCTGTGGTACTACGCTGACAGTGGTAGAGAATGAAAAGGACCTGGGGGTAATTGTGCAGGCAGATATGAAGTTCTCTGAGTAGTGCAGACGAGCTGCAAGAGTAGCTCATGGTGTCTTGTCAATGATATACAGGAATTTTTCTAGCAGGGACAGGGATGTGATTATTCCCTTGTATAAGGCATTGGTCAGGCCACACCTTGAGTACTGTATACAGGTCTGGAGGCCTCATTTCAAGAAGAATGTAGAGCTGCTGGAACGAGTACAGAGAAGGGCAACAAGATTAGTGAATGGAACAAAGGGTTGCACTTACGAAGAAAGGCTTAAGTTTTGCAAACTACAGAGCCTGGAGACTAGGCATCGGCGAGGTGATCTGATAGAGGTGTATAAGGCTTTGAATGGCTTGAGCATGCTCAATGCCGATGGGATTCTTCCTCTTGCTCAGAATAATCACCCGAGAGGGCATTAATTCAAATTGAGGAAGGATGGATGTCGGATAGATGTGCGGAAATTTGCCTTTAGCCAGCGGGCAGTTGGATTGTGGAATAGACTTCCATCGCTTGTTGTTGAAGTTGATAGCCTAAACAAATTTAAGGCTCAGCTGGACAGGTATTTCGAACAAATGGAGGGGTGAAATGGGAGTAGTGGTTTTTTTTTTTTTTTTTTGGCTGATGCTGAATAAGCTTGCTTTCTTGCATCATATGCCTCTACTAATGCTAATGCTAATAATGCCATGTTTCTTCAGAAATATCTTCACGACAAATGTGGAATGGGCAGCGGCATTGTCATGCATCAAGTATCAGCTGACTTTCTCTCAAAATTGTAACCTCACACGGGAAATTCTCTTCAATAGTCTTTGAAGCACCTGTATGTAGAACATGGCATTGACTCTCTCCCTTCAGTTACAGATTTCTTGCAAATCACACACACACTGTGTATCAAAAAACATGATCAGCATTGTCTTGATCTTGGATTTTCTGTAAACTAAACATTTTGGGACTTGTTAATAATTTTGAAGTCCACTGCATGCACTGACGCTTTGTTTCTGGGTCTTACTGAAACCCCCAACACTCATCTCCAGTGACAATACAGTCAAGGAAATTAGGATTGTCTACACAAGTCTTGATGACATCTTTGTATGATGACACTCATTGTTGCTTCTGCTCATCTGTGAAGCTGTGTGGAACAAATTTTGCACAGACCTTCCTTTTCCCTAAATCTTCATACAGAATTTGACTAATCATGCTCTTATTCATATCCAACTCAGTCATCATTCTGAGGATCAAACGACGATCTCTTGCCACAATTTATTGAACTTTTGCAGTTCTGTCTTTGTTTCAAGAGGTTTCTAGATTCCCAATTCTTGGTTCATCGTGAAACTCCTCACATACATCTTTCAACCATTTATCACAGAAGCCTTGAATGTGTAAATACCATTAAAAAAAAATACTCCATGAGGAGGATTCCAAGTTGGATGTATAATGAAGTTGCCAGATTACTTGAACAGAAAAAGATGGCATGGAAAAGCTACAAAGTAATAAAAAGTGCTGAAACCTATAATAGCTACAAAGTGATCTGTAATAGTGCCACAGAAAAGATTACGCTGGCAAAGAGTGGGGATAAGGAATTCTTCACATATATAAATACAAAGAAGAGAAGAACAAACCAGATCGGACCCTTATGTAATGGACATGGGATAGTATTAGATACCTCAGCTGATGTTGCAGATGAATTCAACAGTTACTTTGCATTGATATTTACAGAAGAAAAACCCTTTATGTCAATGAGAAATTATGGGAGTGAAGTTGAAAAATATGTAATTAATCATATTGAAATTTCACATGGGTATTTAATGAAAACGTTTGAGCCTACAGGTGAGTAAGGCTCCTGGGATTGATGGCATATACCCTATAATCTTAAGGGAGGCAGCAGTTGAGTGCATTGAACCGTTGAGGCTAATTATGAGAGCATCACTGGACTCGGAAGTGATTCCCTTGGATTGGAAGAGTGCCTTACATAGGGCAGTTCTAAGAGTGAAGTGAGAAATTACCGACTGGTCAGTCTAACTTCAGTAGTAGAAAAAATCATGGAGACAATGATCAAAGATGGAATTCAGGATCATTTAGATAGAAATGGAATTCTGAAGGATACTCAGCATGGTTTTGTAAAGGGAAAATAGTGTTTAACTAATCTGGTTAGCTATTTTGATAGGGTCACTCAAGAGCTGGACTTAGGGAATAATTTCGACATAGTTTATATGGATTTCAGCAAAGCATTTGACTCAGTCCCACATGAGTGGTTACTCTATAAGCTGGAACAGGTTGGAATCACAACATATAAATGGATGGATAGCAGGATGGCTTTAGGGCAGGAGGCAGTGGGTTGTGATAAATAGTCATTCCTCAGATTGGGTTGATGTAAAAAAGTGGCATTCCCAAAGGATTGATAATAGAACCACTGTTGATTTTGATTTTCATAAATGACATCGATGAAGGGATAGATGGCATGATGTCTAAATTTGAAAATGATGTAAAGATTGGTAGAGTAGTTAATGACCACCACCAAGAAGTGCATTTTCAGAGTGACCTAGATAGACTTCAGGGCTGGTCAGAAAAATGGCAGCTATGCTTTAATCCAGCAAAGTGTAAGGTCATTTTTATTACACCTGGGGAACAGTAACCCCAAAATAACTTATACTTGGTGGAGTTGAACAGTAGTGGAAGAAAGGGACTTGGGTGTTATGGCATAGTCAGACATGAAGTTCTCTAAGTATTGTACACAGATTGCAAGGAAGGTCCATTGTGTCCTATTGATGATTTATCGAACATTTGCTAGTAGAGATAAGGATGTCATAATCCTATTATATAATGCTGTTGTAAGACTACACTTGGAATACTGTTCAAGTATGGAGACCGCATCTAAAGAAAGACATTAAGTTTCTTGAAAGGGTCCAAAGATGAGTAACTTGCCTAGTGAGACCAGAAAAAGGGCATCCATATGAGGAAAGACTTCGAATATGTGGGTTGCAGAGCTTGGAAACTAGACACCTTAGAAGAGACTTGATTGAGGTGTTTAAGGCTCTGAGGCATAAGTAAAATTAATGAGGACAAAATTTTCATATAAATGATTATAAATGATTCTAGAACTAGGGCCCATAACTTGAATTTATGGGCCCTAGTTCATTGTAGCCAGTGAGTTATAAATTACTAGAATAAGTTATCTACATGGGTGGTAGAGGCTTACAGTTTGGGGAAATTCAAAGGTCAGCTGGATAGTTACCTATGGGAGGAGGCAAATGCATAGATTGTCTATTTCCTTTTCTTTTATTAATTATTTATTATTTTTTTAATTTTCTTCTTATATTATTTTCTTCTTCTTTTTTTTTTTTTTTTTGGCTGGTGTTTTCTTGTACCATGTGGCCATTGCTAATACTAATACCATTCAGACACACTGGTATGACTCAATGTTTTATCACCATAAACAGTTTTTAAAATTTCATGTGTTTCTGTTGTAGATCTTCCCAGTTTAAAGCAAAATTTTATATTCATTCATTGCTCCATTCAAAATCATGACATGAAACTTGTTTTTACTTGAAACCTGTCAGCCTACTGGACAATCTCTGTACTGCCATCTATTGAAGAAAGTTTGAACTACAATGCACCACTTCATTTTATTTTCAAACTCATTGAACATGACTGTAGCAGTATGTCCAGGATTTTTATTGCCGCACCTTGTAATCACAGAACACTATGTATATTAACAAACACTGCAGTTTTGTTTTGTCCTTGTTATTCATTGTTTACAAATAGAAATTGCACTTTTTATTTATCCCTCATCTTGTAAATTATGTAAAGGCAAATCCTGCTCAATTAGTATATTCTGTTGAAGTTTGAATGATGAAGGTTTTACGTGTTTGAAATTCAGTAAAAAAATGTGGAAAAATATTATTCCCTATGCGATAAGAAAGTTATTTGTATTTCAAAATACTGTATGAAAATACTGTTTTCTTTATAGATAGCATCAATGGATTCTATGTTATCTCACCTCCAACTGGAAGACGAAAAACCATTTGTTACCATTTTTGAAAAGTTAGATGTTGCTTCTTTGTTTCCAACCATGACCCGAGAAGAAATTGCAAAGTAAGTTGTTTATTATTCTTAAATGAAAATATAAAGGAAAAAGAAGTTGAGCAGTTCCACTATTCTGTATAAATTAGTATTTTGTTTATTATTTATTTTATGAACTTGATGAAAAGGTGGTAAATGAAATCTGAAGTATAACGATTCTGTCAGAAAAAGTACATGGGGGTTTGATAGACTGTAAGTGGAAATGATTATCATTGAGATTGGAACTGAGACCATGTATATTTACAAAATGAAAGAGGAATTATGAATGGATGAGAAATGAACATTTTGCTTTTTTACGTTAATTAATTAAGTAATTAATTGGTAACAAGATAATTAGTTATTTACTATTTATTAATCACAGAAAAAGAAAATTCAATTTATCTAAGAAATAAAAATCTAAAGCATCTATAATGTAATGCATTGCACAGCTTACCTAACTTGTTAGTATTTGTAAATGATCTTGAGTAGGAATTTCAAGTTTGAAATTGAAGTTTGCTGATGATACAAAGTTGAATAGGGTGGTTAATGACAGTAATTATGGTATGCTACTTGAAGAAGATGTAAGTAAACTAGACAGATGTGCCAAAAAATGACAATTGAAGTTTAACATTGAAAAATTCAGGTGCTGCATTTGGGGTTGCAGTAATCCAAGAATAACTAAGAAGAATAATATACCATTTAGGTAGCACCAAACCTAAGGTAATTGGTAAGGAAAAAGGCTTAGGAGTAATTATACAGTTTGACATGAAGTTCTCATGAGTTCTGTATTTACAACACATGGAGTGTTGCGGATGCAGATTAGCTGTTTGAACACCTTGTGGGATTCTGTCAGTGATATACAGGAATTTTGCTAATAGACACAAAGAGGTGATTATCCTATTCTATAAAATAATGGTTAAACGACATACAGAATACTGCATGCAGATTAAACCTTAGTTTTGGAACGGCATAGATCTTTTCATAAAGTTGCGGAGAAGAGTATCAAGGTTAGTTGGGTGCCCAGAAGGATATTCTTACCAACAAAGATTGGAGTTCTGTAAATTGCAGGTTCTGAAAACTAGACATATACATATACAACCCAAATGAAGTCTTATAAGGTTTTAAAAGCATTAAGTAAACTAAATGCTGGTGGCATTTGCTCTTTCTCAGATAGCACACATACAAGGGGATATAAATATAAATTGTAAGAGGATAGTTGCAGAAAAGATGTTTGGATATTTGCAATCAGCCAGAGAGTAATTGATTGTTAGAATGAACTTCCACCCTAGTGTCGCCATTAAACACCAAACCAACCAACCAACCAACCCTAGTGTTGTGGAAGTGAATGGTTTGAATAAATTTAAAGCTTAGGAGAAACTATTGGAAAGAATTTTTTAGTCTATTAAAACTGAGATGGAAGTAATTTTTTTTCAAGCTGGTGTCTATATGCTTTGCTTCCTTGCATCATTTTTGCCAATACTAATAATAATATTCTGCAGCCTTCTGTTTTCAGTTTAAATTAATGTCCTCTTGTATATGTTTACTGAGAAAGAGTAAAGATCCCATCAGCATTTAGTTTACTCAAAGATTTTAAAACTTCACTTTGGCCACATGCAGGTATGAGTTTCCAGATGCCACAATTTTCTTTTTACTTTCAAATTTAATTCAATAAAGTGAATTATGATTGCTATCAGTAAGGTTAGTGCGCTAAATGGATAATAGAATTACATAATTTCTTGGTATTCTTATGGAATACTGACCACAGGTTTGTGGTCTGTATTCCAAGGTAAGTGTTGTGGGTATCCCTGGTTTAAAATATATATTACTGTGATATATGGATTTGAATATACACTGAGTGAACACTGAATTATGATCACCTAACTAATACTTCATAGGTCCTCCTTTTGCCCTCAGTACAGCAGCTATCTGATGTGGCATTGATTCAACAAGATTTCAGAAGCGTTCGGGATGTAGGGCCAACCAAGCTGTGTGCAACGTGGTCAGCAATGCAGGTATGGAGGTGATTGGTGTATCCAAATGCCTGCTATGCTTTTCCATAGTGTCCCACAAGTGCTCTATGGGATTCATATCGGGAGTTCGGAGGCCAGTCGATATGCTGGAAGTCAGAACTGTGTTTCTCAAACCATTCCTGCACAACAAGTGCCCGACGGCTCGGCGCATTGTCATCTTGGAAGACACCATCGCCATTCGGGAAAAAGTGTAACATAGCGGGGTGTATAAAGTCAGCAAGCAGTTGACGATAGCGGAGACCACTGATATGTTGTTCCACTTGCACCAGAGGTCCAAATTCCTGCCAGTGAAACATGCCCCACACCATACAACCGCCTCCACCAGCCTGCACTTTTGATACTATGCATGATGGATCAAGAGCCTCATGTTGTTGATTCCAAATCCGTACATGACCATCCAAGGTGTGGAGTAAATAATGTGACTCATCTGACCAGCACACCTTCTTCCAGTCTTCTCACGTCCAACTTGCATGCTCTTTGCACCAGGCGAGTCTTTTACGCCAATGAACCTTGGTTAGGAGAGGATGCCATAGGGGTTGTCTGCTGGTATAGCCCATATGTGCGAGCATGCGATGCATAGTCTGCCAGATATTGTTCCGGGTTTGTCCATGTTGTATTAGGTAGTCAATTCTTCAACAGTGCTGCGCCCATTGGCCTGTACAAGTCATTAGACCCAGCGCTCACCTCTAACATCAATCTTTCGCTGACCTTTGCAGTTTTTCCATCAGGTCCTTTGACCATTTTGACGTCAGGCCTGGTACACTTTAACTACGGTGGCTCTCAAACACCCTACCAGTTCAGCCGTTTGGTAAATCGAGGCACCACCTCGTCAAGCACATACAATCTGTCCTTTATCAAAGTCCGATAAATCCTTCCTTTTACCCATCATGCTTGGAATTTTACTACCTACTGAACCACTGACACCTTATCTATGCTACGTAGGTCGACTAACTCTGCACCCTCGTACCTCATCTGGTCAACGGGTCGCATTCGGTTTTCATAGGGGTGGTCATAATTCAGTGATCACTAACTGATATTTCTGTGATATTGATTTTAATCTTATATTTTATTCTTTATCCCTTGGTCTATTTTTTTTTTTTTTAATCTCTCTACTTTTGCTTGTTTTTGCTTTAGGGTTCGTCACTCTCCTGGGCATCATGCATGTATTCAATTACTCATGACAGGCTACACAGAATGCTTTGTTGAACTCTATACACTTCTTCAAAAGAGTAAAGAACTATTTCTCGCAGAACAAGAACAAGGAATTACTAATACTGATTTATTGGATAATGACAATGAAACTATTGAAATTCTGCAAGAGACATTAAAACGTGCTCAGAATGCTCATAGAGAAAGTAAATAAATGTTACTGTCTTATTTTTGTTGCTGTTGTTAACAAATAAAAATAACATTTGTCATTAATTTATCTCAGTTGCTCTAGACAGCTATTTTGCTTTGCATTAATCATAGAAACTTACAATTCTTACAATATAATCCTTAGGAGTAATTAGTTATTTAATTGCTTGTCATGGAAGAGAACAATCGGTGGATTTTTGGCTGCTGTAAAGGGATAAGTATTTTTATAGTTTTACTGTATTCTTCGTTAATTAATATACTACATTGTGTTTTACAGAGGTATTAAATAGGTTTAGTAGTGTTCATTAGCTTCTTATTTTTAATTTAATTAGTGATTTTTGGAAGTTACGACTCCCGATGTTGGCGCCAATATTGTTGAACTAGCCGCCATATTGTAATCGATATGAAATAGCACAACGTATATGTCTCGAACTGATAGCATAAGGTAAATGTAAAACTAGATAACGTAATATGAAGCACTGTATTAGGAATCTGTTAGATTACTATAATATTATCAATTAATCAAAAATATTTATTAATCTTATTAAATTCCACTCTTAATTAAACTGTATTTAAACGGAAAAATCATGCCCCAGACTAGAGCTGCCAAGCAAAGATCACAGACTAGCGAGAGTGCTGTGATTCAGGGGAGAAACAAAGGGGGTGATTCTCCAATGCATCACAGTCTCAAAATATGTGTGAAATGTTTGTAAAGTGTAAAGTGTTTTCGGAGCAAATGGCACCAGGGGGTTCCCCCATCTCTGCTTAGTATACATTGTTGTGTGATACAGTATACTGTAAAGGCCAGAGATTTAAAAGTGTATGGATATTGTTATGTGTAATGTTTTGTAACATTGTTCATCTGGCCTTTTAGCTGTTGGGCCCCTGATGTTTGCCCACACTTGGCCCCATAGGGGCAGACCAGCTACACCCCACCAAGGCACCTCCATAGCTAGGTGGGCAGCAGCAGTGCATAGCACATGCTTCTTGATTAGACCAAGGTTCGAGCCCATGCCCACCAAATACGGAGGATGCGGAAAGGTCAGGGAATGACTACTGCATATCCCCGGAGCAATATTTCCTCAGTTGTGAATGCTCCTAAAAATCAAATAACAAACAAACAAAACAACAACAAACCAAGTACACCTAGTATAGTTATATTTACTCTGCCAGGTCCTGCCACCTAATTTCCTGAGATTTCAGTGACTAGGACCTAAAAATAAATGTTCGCTGAACTTTCTAAAATGGGACATGATCTAGCTGAGGAGGATGTCTTTGTGTGTGCTAGATGCCTAGAGTGTCAAGAAATTAGGCGCCAACTCAGCATTCTGATGGGCGTCTATGAGAGCTTGAGGTGTAGAGTAAATTCCCTCGAAGAAATTAATATGAGGGTCCCGTCAAGCTCTCAGCTGCCCAGCTCAATGGCAGAGCTGACTCCTGTGCATCAGGCAACACAGAGGCAATCTCCAAGGCAGAATGTGCTGGTCCCAAAGGAACTAGTTATTGTTGGTGACCCTATTGTCAAGGAGACGGGGAATATACTATGCAAGAAGAATAGGTGGAACAGGACCAGGGTATGTCTGCCAGGAGCAAAAGTTGATGACGTTGTAGAGCAGATATCATCTTTCAAGGGCACAAAAGGTGATATTGTTGTACATGTTGGACTAATGTCATTATGAGTAAATCTGCACATTTACTCAACAAATATAGGTCAATGTTGAAAAAGAGCTGCGAGTTAGGGTTAAGTGTGTGTCTGCAATTCTGCCCAGACACAATAGGAGGGAGTATATGATAAGAGCCTTGTCGATCAATTTGGCCCTAGAGAGATTGTGCAAGGCTCAAGGCTGAAGGGGTAGAATTTTTTTCGGCCTGGTCTGTGCTTGTTGACAGGAGAGACTGCTCCTACAGGGATGGGGTACACTTAAATAGAAAGGGTGCAAGAATATTTTCTGATGCTGCAGTGTTAGGTCAGTTGGAAAACTGCTAGCTTGGGAGGTTACACAGACTAAAAGGTTAACAGTGGCGGCAGGCAGAGGCAAAAGTGATTCGTGCACTGCTTCTATTGGAATGAGCAGCAGCATGGAAAGCAAGGCAATGGATATTTCCAGGACTGTTGGGAGTCAGAGTGTAACAAATAAATACATGTGCTGTGTTAGGGTAACTAAAGGTAGAAACAGGTGCATGTATACTTAGGGGCGCCTCCGTAGCCAGGTGGGCAGGAGCAGCAGTGCATAGCACATGCTACTTGATTAGACCAGGGTTCGAGCCCGTGACCACCAAATACGGAGGATGCAGAAAGGTCAGGGAATGACCACCACATATCCCTGGAGCAATATGGCCTTAGTTGTTAATGCTCCTAAAAACCAAATAACAAACAAACATAACAAACATGTCTACTTGCATGTACACCAATGCTTGGAATATAGTTAATAAATTTGATGAGTTTGAAAAGTGCTAGTCAAGACATCAAAGGCAGTATTGTTGGGATATCAGAGACGTGGTGTCATACAGATATAAGCAGTGTGGAATTGGAATTTGGGAGTACAAGGTGTACAGAAAGGATAGACAGGACAGGAAAGGAGGGGAGTTATGCTGTTAGTTAAGAAATACATAAAATCTTAGGAAGTGCATCCAATTGAAGTTGGTGGGCAATGCAATGTTGAGTCTGTTTGGTGTGATATAAGCACTGGAAAAGGAAAAATGAGAGTAGGTGTATGTTATAGGCCTGATGAGTATAATGAGCAGTTGGGCAAAGAAATAGAGTGGGCCAGTAAATCAGAATGTCTT
This sequence comes from Mastigoproctus giganteus, assembly GCF_048544385.1. Taxonomy (NCBI): domain Eukaryota; kingdom Metazoa; phylum Arthropoda; class Arachnida; order Uropygi; family Thelyphonidae; genus Mastigoproctus; species Mastigoproctus giganteus. The sequence goes on from NC_143575.1 coordinate 79,582,812, forward strand.
ATAATGGGAGATTTTAACTTTCCAGATATTGACTGGAACTCGTAGGTTGGTCACTCGCACACTAGCAAGACTTTTTTGGATTTATTGGATTACTGTTTTCTACAGCAGCATGTTTGAGAGGCAACCAGAACGAATAATACTCTTGATCTGATTATCAGCAGTAATTATTCATGCATTAAGAATTTGCAGATAAAGGAACCACTGGGTGACAGTGATCACAATGTACGGATATGGGAATTACTGAACAATGTAACTACCATCAAGCCTAAAGGGAAGGGTTTTGCTTTCATAAAGGTTACTACAGGGGTCTCAGACAGTTTTTAAATTCTGTACAGTGGGATCAACTGATGATGATACCAATGTTGAATTCCAAATGGTAAGTCTTCAGGGACTTAATCTTAGAGGCTACTAGGCTTTTCATTCCAACTAAGAAATACTGTTCAAGGTTCAGGCCTAAATGTTGATGAATAAATGAGGCTCGTGACAGAGAATAAAAAATGCATGGAATGCACATAAAATTATCAGGTGACAGAGAAGCCTATGGCAGATATAGGTTTGTCTACAATCAAGCAACAAATGAAGGTAGGCAGGCGAAGGCAGATACCGAGAAATCTTTGGCAAAGGATGCAAAGAAAAACAGCAAAGAATTCTTTACTTATGTAAACTCTAGAGGGAAAGGGATAAATCAGATTGAACCACTTAACATAGATGGGTTGACGATTAATGATCATATTCAGGTAGCTGATAAACTGAATGAGTATTTTGCATCTACATTGACACATGAGGAGTTATACAATGAGGGGGACTGCCAGAAGTTTATTAGCATTAGTAGAGGCATACAATGCAAGAAAGCAAGCTTATGCAGCATCAGCCAAAAAAAAAAACCAATCCCATTTCACCCCTCCATTTGTTCCAAATGCCTGTCTAGTTTGAACCTTAAATTTATTTAAGCTATCAACTTCCACAGCAAAAGATGGAAGTCTGTTCCACCAATCAACCACCCACTGGTTAAAGGCAAACTTCTGCACATCTATTCTACAACTGTCTTTCTTCAATTTGAATCTATGCCACCTCAGGTTCTTAATCTGAGCAAGAGGAAGAATCCCATCAGCATTGAACTTGCTCAACCCATTCAAGACCTTATACACCTCAATCAGATCACCTCACAGGTGCCTACTTTCCAGGTGCTGCAATTTGCAAAACTTAAGCCTTTCTTGGTAAGAGTACCCCTTTGTTCCCCTCACCAATCTTGTTGCCCTTTTTTGTATTCATTCTAGCAACTCTACATCCTTCCTAAAACGAGGCCTCCAGTCCTGTACACAGTACTCTAGGTGTGGTCTGATCATTGCCTTGAACAGTAGGATAATCACCACCCTGTCCCTGCTAGCAAAATTCCTATATATCATTGACAAGACTCCATTACCTGCCCTAGCAGCCCGTCTGCACTGTTCATCAAACTTCATATTTGACTGCACAATTACCCCAGGTCTTTTTCACTTTCCACTTCCCTGAGTGTAGTACCACAGAGTTTGTATGTCTCTCTTGGGTTATTACTAACCATATGCAGTACTTTCATTTGTCAATGTTAATCCTTGGTCCTTGAGGCTGTCACAGACATTCTCTCAGATATGCCAGACAAGCTGTACTTGCTACCTGGGAGTCTAAAACGCTGATGGAACTGATATTCGGGTGACACTCAAGTCAGGTGGACCCAATTTCGGCGAAGTCTGGATGGTCTGTGAGAGCCAAATCCACTGCTTGCATCTTCACGATGGTGGGACTGTTAGTAATCCTGGGTATAACCTCCATGCACAAGTACATGGTGGGGTACCACCCAGGTGTGAACCAACGTAAGAAGGGATCGAGGTGTGGCGCCTGCACCACATGGAGGAATGCCGCCCCTCTATGTTACCAGGCAGTACTAGGTGGTAGATGACTCTCATCAACCAGTGCAATACCACCACTTTGCTTATTGTAGGCTTGAAGTGGTGGAACCCATGTTTAGTCTCTAGAGCTAAGTTCCAGTCAACCCTTCCCTATCTCTTCCATCATGCAGTATGATTGACGACTTTTGAAGTTATGATGAATATTGTGGGGAGATCCAATATTCCTTACATTTTGAGGGTACAGCTCGAAAATGGAGTTTGCAGGCCGGCCGCTAGTTAGTACACCGGACCGAACCTATTGATAACTCTCTAGGAGGCTTCCGGATCAGCTAGTGTATAATCTTGCAACCTCTACTCTGCCAGATAGTGACTGGAGGGAGTCCGAGTAGTGTGTATGCAGGGAGCATTATCGAGGCCACGTTATGTCAAGGATCTGGGTATATTCTTAACATTTGTACACCATATCCAAAAATTTCATTACTTCATACAGCATATCCCACCCACATTTTCTTACTATTGAATACAAAATGAATTGTCAAACTAATAGAGCAAGCTTATCTGTGAAAAGATCTAAACCTCCCAAACACTTCCTAATTCATTTCACAAATATTCTAATCTGAACGATGTCCATTTCCACTTGTAGTCTGCCAAACCCCATGTACTTTTTCTGATATAATCTCAGTTATTGGTTGATTCAACTACTGCTCATCTCAGATGCCCAAATTATCCGCTGTATGATTTCTGTTGCTCAAAGGTGGTACTTGTGCATTTGTCTGTTCTGATATTCCCTGTCAAAGGTCAGAGACTTGGCAATTAGCATTAACATTAGCATTAGTAGAGGCATATGAGGCAAGAAAGCAAGCTTATGCAGCATCAGCCAAAAAAAAAAAAAAAAAACACGCACCCCCCCCTTCTCATTTCACCCTTGAATCTGTTTAAGCTTGTCTTTCCTCAATTTGAATGAATTTATGCCCTCTCAGGCGATTATTCTGAGTAAGAGGAAGAATCCCATCAGCATTGAGCATGCTCAAACCATTCAAGGCTTTATACTCCTCAATCAGATCACCTCAAAGGAGACTAGTTCCCAGACACTATAATTTGCATAATTTAAGATTTTCTTCGTAAGAGCAACCCTTTGTTCCATTCACTAATCTTGTTTCCCTTCTCTCTACTCGTTCCAAGAGCTCTACATCCTTCTTAAAATGAGGCCTCCAGACCTGTATACAGTACTCAAAGTGTGGCCTACCATTGCCTTAAATAAGGAGATAATAACCTCCTTATCTCTGCTAGAAAAATTCCTGTATATCAAGACACTATGAGCTACTCTTGCAGACCATCTGCACTGCTCAGAAAACTTCATATCTGCCTGCACAATTACCCCAGATCCGTTTCATTCTCTAGCACTGTCAGTGTAGTACCACAGAGTTGATACGTCACTCTGGGGTTGCTGCTTCCCATATGCAGTACTTTACATTTGTCAATGTTAAAATTCATTTGCCACCTCTCAGCCCATCTGCTCAACTTTGCTAGATCCTGTTGCAGCAGCGTACTGTTATCAGTGTCCGAAACAACCCTGCCAACCTTTGCATCATCTGCAAACTTGGACATTAAGCTTGATATACCATCATCAATATTATTTATAAATACTGAAAATAACAACGGACCCAATACTGAACCCTGAGGGATTCCACTAATAACATTATTCAACGATGAGCAGTGTCCATTGATTACCACTCTCTGTCTTCTCTCACTCAACCATCCCTTAATCCATAGCAGCAATTTGCCTCCATTGCCACACTGCTCCAATTTGTGCAGCAGTCTTCAATGTGCAACAGCATCAAAAGTCTTTCTAAGATCCAAATATATGATATCAAAGTTATTCCCTGCATCCAGTTCCTTTGTGACCACATCATAGTATCCAATCAAATTGGACAGGCAAGACTTCCCCTTAACAAAACCTTCTGTGTCCGAGCTATTATTATTATTATTATTAATGGCCATATGGTACAAGGAAGCCTAAGGCTTATGCTGCACCAGCAAAAAAAAAAAAAAAAAATTCCCAAGTTACCCCCTGAGAGAGAGAGAGAGAGAGAGAGAGAGAGAGAGAGAGAGAGAGAGAGAGAGAGAGAGAGAGAGAAAGTAGAAAGGAATCACCAAGAAAGAGAAGAATGATAATATCCAGCTCAGGACCCTGGGCTTGCCAAGCCCATACTCACCAGATGTGAGCCCCTGGGGTTACTATAACTGAAGTCTTGTCTACATGGCCTTGCAGTGCTTCTTTAACCAGTGCCTCCATTAATTTTCTTGGAACAGAAGTTAAACTAACAGGTCTACAATTACTTGTGTTGCAATTTGATCCTCCTTTGTGAATTGAGGTCACATTTGCACATCTCCAGTCCATGGGTACCTCCTCTGAGTCCAAAGAAGCTCTCATAATTATGGCTAAGGGTTTGCTTACTTCCTTTGCTGCCTCCTTTAATATAACTGGATAGATCCTGTCCACCCTGGGTGTCTTTTTTATGTTTATCTTCAACAATTTCTCCTCCACTTTCCTCTCAGTTATTACAAAATCATCCAGCTCACTGTCAGAGTTTAGCTCGCCTCTGGCATTACCCTCCCAGAATAACTCATCATGGGTGAATGTAGATGCAAAATACTCATTTAGTTTGTTAACCACCTGAGGAGGATCATCAACAGTTGAACCATTAATATCCAGTGGACCAAACTGATTCATCCCTTTCCTTCTAGATTTTACATAGATAAAGAACTCTTTGTTGTTTTTATTTGCATCTTTTGGAAAGGATTTCTCATAATCTGCCTTTGCCTGCCTAATCTCCTTTGTGACTTGGTTACAGACCAGCTTATGTCTATCATAGGCTTCCATGTCACCCATTAATTTATATGTATCCCATTCATTTTTCTGCTCTGCCACATGTCTCATTAGTTCATCTGACATCCATTTAGGCCTAAACCTTGAACAATATTTCTTAATTGGTATGTAAAGCCTAGTAGTTTCCAAGATAATTTCTTTGAATGCTTCCCATTTTGAATTTGCTGTTGGTAACATCATCAGTTTGTCCCACTGTATAGAATTTAAATACTCTCTCAGACTACCGTAGTCACCTTTACCTTTAATTTCTCAGATATTCCAGTTAATATCTGAGAAATTAAAATCCCCCTTTATAAGACTCTCTAATTTACTGGCCCACTCTATTTCCCTGTACAGTTCCTTATTATACTCATCAACTCATCAGAGTCATTAGGCCTGTAACACACTCCTACTCTCAATTTTGATGTGCCAATGCTTATGTCACACCAAACTGACTCAGCACCGCACTGTTCAGCAATGTCGACTGGCTTCACTTCCTTGGATTTTGTGTTTCTAACTAATAGTATAACCCCTCTCCCTTCCTATCTTGTCTGTCCTTCCTGTACACATTGTACTCCCAAAATTCCAGTTCTGTATTCCTTATATCTGTGTGACACCACATCTCTGATATCCCAACAATATCTGCCTTTGATGTTCTTAGCAATATCTCAAATTCATCAAATTTATTTACCAAACTCCTAGCATTGGTGTACATGCAAGTATACATGGACCTGTTCCTATTCTTAGCTATCCTAACACAACCCGTGTGTTTACTTGTACCCAATGACTCCCAGCAGTCTCTGAAATACCCTGCATCTTGTTTTCCAGGCTGCTGCTCATTCCAATAGAAGCAGTGCAAGAATCACTTTCACCTCTGCCAGTGGCTACTGTTAATCTATTAGTCCTTGTATCATCCCCAAGCTGGCAGTTTTCCGACCCACCTAACACTGCCTCGATAGCATCAGCAAATATTCTTGCACCCTTTCTTTTTACGTGTATCCCATCTGTGTAGAAGCAGTCTCTCCTATTAACAAGTACAGACCAGGCTGAAAAAAATTCTACCCCTTGAGACGTGCACAATCTTTCCAGGGCGAAATTGATTGACAAGGCTCTCATCACGTAGTCCCTCCTATCGTGTCTGGGCAAAATTGCAGATATTTTCAAATTCAACCCTAATTCATGGCTTTTTTTTTTGAATCTCCTCTCTTTGATCTTCTCTGTCTTAAAATCTCTCTACCTCATTCTGTCAAATTCATCTGTTGTCTTTACCGTTCTCCCAACTCCACTAATCACTTGGAGCTCTTTGACTTCCTGTCTTTGCAACTTGACTTTCTCCAGTCCAATTTTCCTTGGTGATTTTAATGTTCACAACTCGAGCTGGCTTCCATTTTCTAGTCACACTGACCCAACTGGTCGAGATGCTGAGGTTTTTGCAATTACTAATGACCTTGCACAGATTGTTCATTTACCTACAAAAATACTCGACAGTCCTAACCATACAGCCAACAGCTTGATCTTTTTCACACAAACAACGCTTCTAAGTACACGGTCGAAGTGAGAGGCCCTTTAGGCACTTCAGATCACAACTTGGTGATTGTCTTTTCTCCAATGGAATCTTTATCTCATGGCTATTCCCAACCTCATGTTTGGCATTACAAGAATGCAAAATGGGATGACCTGCAAGATTTCTTTTCTTTTCCTTGGTCAGATTACTGTTTCAAAACTTCTGATGTCAACATTTGCTCAGATTGTGTCAGTGAAATTATTCTTGCATGAATGGAATCCTTTATCCCACACTCCACTTTAAAATCTTGTCCTTTATCTAAACCTTGGTTTTCCAATAAATGTGCTAAGGCTGTTCAAGAGAAGAACGCTGCATATCGTAATTGGCTTGTTTCTAATTCTTCAGTTTCATTTTCTGCCTACACCAAAGCTCGCAACAATTGTAAAGCAGTTATTAATCAGTCCAAACTAGAGTTTGAACAGGATAAGAGTAGAAAACTTGTTTATTGCCCTAATGGTAGCCAAGCATTCTGGTCTCTTACCAAAGCTATTGGCCGCAACTTTTGCCCATCTCTGCTCCCGCCTCTGTCAAAACTAGATGGTTCTGTTGTCACTTAAGCCAAGGATAAAGCTGACCTGCTAGCATTCCATTTTTCTTCCAACTCACATATTAATGATCTTTGTAAAACACCTCCCACCATTCCCAACATGCTCCATTCAATGCCTCCTGTGGTCTTCCGTCAAAAGGATGTCAGAAGGATTTTGACGAAACTTGATGCTAAGAAAGCTCCAGGTCCCAATGGTATTTCTCCACTTGTTCTCAAAATCTGTGCTCTGAACTTACTCCTATTCTTTGCTACCTTTTTTCACTTACTTATTCCAAAGGTGTTTTTCCTTCTGCTTGGAAATTTGCTCATATCCAGCCAGTTCCTAAAAAGGGTGAAAAATCCCTCCCATCCAATTATTGTCCCATTGCAACTTCTACTCTTTCTAAAGTAATGGAGAAATTAATTAACCGCAAACTTTTAAACTACCTAGAAAACTTCCGTCTAATCAACGATCGCCAGTATGGATTCCGGCAGTGTCAATCCACTGGTGATATTCTGGCTTATGTTACCCATTTATGGACTAATTCAATGGAAAAGTTTGGTGAAACACAAGTAGTTGTTCTTGACATCTCAACGGCTTTCGATCGTGTTTGGCATAAAGGTCTTCTAAACAAGCTTCCATCGTATGGTTTGCCAAATGTTTTTTGTAATTGGTTATCCAGTTTTCTCTCTGATCGCTCATGGAGGGTGATGGTAGATGGCTCTCTGCCTTCTAACTTCTCCACTAATGCCGGTGTCCCCCAAGGTTCAGTTCTTTCCTGCACTCTTTTCCTCTTGTATATTAATGACCTTCTTCCATTGACTGGAAATCCTATCCATAGTTTTGCTGATGATAGCACATTGCATTCCACTTTCCATTTTGAGAAACCTTGCCCTGCTCAATCAGCTTCAACTTCTCGAAAATCTGCTACCAATTCCTTAATGCCGATCTTCAGGTAATTCTCCAGTGGGGCAAAGACAACTTAGTTGATGTCAACCTTTCTAAAACTCAGTCTTGTCTTATATCTCTCAAAAAGGATTCTTCTTCTGCTATGCTTATCTTTGGTGACAGGCAAAATGATATATCTCTTTTGGGGATTACCCCAACTTCTAATCTCTCTTGGCACAAGCACATTACAAATATTGCTTCCTCTTCATCTAAAAAACTTGGTTTTCTCTTTCACTCTCGGCATTACTTTTCTTCCAAACATCTGCTCACTCTGAATAAATTGCAAATCCGCCCTACCATGGAATATTGTTCCCACATCTGGGGTGGTGCCCCCAAAACCTCTCTCAGGCTTCTTGATTCCATTCAGAAGAGGGCAGTTAGGTTAATTAATGATTCATCTCTAACAGAGTCTCTCCACGCGCTGTCTCAACGACGTACTGTTTCTGCTGCATGCCTTTTCTACATATGCTTCCATGACCACTGTTCTTTTGAATTGGCTTCTATAATTCCTGCTCTCTCTTTTAAAACAGTCCGAACACATGCAGCTACCATCCAACATCCATTTACTGTCCAACTTCAAACTCACAGCACAGAACCAACTTTTCATTTTCTTTGTTTATTCATTCAACTGCTGTTTTCTGGAACAACTTTCCTTCATACTTATTTCCTGAAAATTACGGTCTACCGAACTTCAAGTCCAATGTCAACAAATATCTTCTTTCATCTTCTCAACCTTCAACCCAAGCATGGTACTAAATACTATAGGGTCTAATACCTCTCGTGTTTGGGGTTTACATAAAAAAAAAAAAAAAAAATATTCAGTTTCCACTTCTCAGTCCATTTGCCCAACTTGCCTAGATCCGGTTGGAGTAGCATTCTGTCTTTACTGTTGTTAACAACCCTGCCAACCTTTGTATCATCTGCAAACTTGCACACTAATCCTGATATACCTTCATCAATATCATTGATGAATACCCAAAAAAGAACAATGGGCCCAGCACCGAACACTGGGTAGCTCCACTGATAACATTTGTCCACAAAGAGCAGTGTCCGTTGATTACCACTCTCTGTCATCTTCCACTCCAACATCCCTTTATCCATTGTAGCAACTTACCCTTAATGCCATACCTCTCCAATTTGTACAGCAGTCTTCCATGTGCAATAGTATCAAAAAGTTTCCTGAAATCCAAGTATACGATATACTTGAATGTCAAAATTATTTTTGACATTCATTTCCTTTGTGACCACATCATAGTATTCAATCAAATTGGTCAGACAAGACCACTTCTTAAGCAGTCTTGTCTAGATGATCCTGCAATGTTTCTGTAACCATTGGCTCCATTATTTTCTCCGGAACACAAGCTAAACTAGCAGGTCTATAGTTACTTGTGTCATCTTTTGAACCCCCTTTGGAGAGGTCTCCATGGGGACCTCCCCTGAATCCAAGGAAGCTCTCATAATTATGGCTAAGGGTTTGCTTACTTCTTTTGCTGCCTCCTTTAATATAACTGGATAGATCCAGTCCACCACAGGTGCCTTCCTTATATTTAACTTCGACAATTTCTCCTACACTTTGCTCTCAGTTATTACAAAATCTCTTATCTCACTATTAGAGTTTCATAAACTTCTGACATTCCCCTCATTGAATAATTCATCATGTGTGAATGTAGATGTAAAATACTAATTCAGTTTATCAGCTACCTGAGCATGATCATCAATAGTCAATCCATCTATGTTGTGGTCGAATCTGATTCATCCCTTTCCTTCTAGAATTTACATAAGTCAAGAACTCTTTCCTGTTTTTCTTTGCATCATTTTCCAAATATTTCTTGTAATCAGCCTTCACCTGCCTAACTTCCTTTGTGACTTGATTACAGACAAGCTTATATCTGCCATAGGCTTCTATGTATGTCCCCTGATAATTTATATGCATCCCATACATTTTTATTCTCTGCCATGAGCCTCATTAATTTATCTGACATCTATTTAGGTCTGAACTTTGAACAGTATTTCATTGTTGGAATGAAAAGCCTAGTAGCCTCCAAGATTAAGTCCATGAAGGCTTCCCATTTACAATTCAATGTTGGTAACATCAGTTGATCCCACTGTACAGAATTTAAAAACTGTCTGAGAACCCTGTAGTCACCTTTACGAAAGCAAAAGCCCTTTACTTTAGCCTTGATGGTAGTTAAATCTTTAAGTAATTCCCATATCAGTACATTATGATCACTGTCACCCAGTGGTTCCTTTATCTGCAAATTCTTAATGCATGAATAATTACTGCTGATAATCTGATCAAGAGTATTACTCTCTCTGGTTGCCCCTCGAACATGCTGCTGTAGAAAACAGTCATCTAATAAATCCAAAAAAAGTCTTGCTTTATCAAACTCTAACAGGGAGCTACGTGATTTTGTAATAACTGAGAGCAAAGTGGAGGAGAAATTGTTGAAGTTAAACATAAGGAAGGCACCTGGGGTGGACAGGATCTATCTAGTTAAAGGAGGCAACAAGGGAAGTAAGCGAGTCCATAGCCATAATTATGAGAGCTTCCTTGGACTCAGGGCAGGTCTCCATGGGCTGGAGGTGTGTAAATGTATCACCAATTCACAAAGGGGGTTCAAAAGGTGACACAAGTAACTATAGACCTGTTAGTTTAACTTATGTTCAGGGGAAAATAATGATTAAAGGTTACTGGTTAAAGAAGCATTGCAGGATCATCTAGACAAGAATGCAGTAATAGTTAAGACAGACATCGGTTTATTAAAGAGAGGTCTTGTCTGACCAATTCAATTGGATACTATGATGTGGTCACAAAGCAACTGAATGTCAAAAATTATTTTGATATCATATACTTGGATTTCAGGAAAGCTTTTGATACTGTTTCACCTGAAAGACTGCTGTACAAATTGGAGAGGTATTGCATTAAGGGTAAGTTGCTACAATGGATAAAGGGATGGTGGAGTGGGAGACGACAGAGAGTGGTAATCAATAGACACTGCTCTTCTGGGGAACTTCAATAATAACAAATGTTATTATTGAAGTTCCCCAGTGTTTGGTGCTGGGCCCATTGCTGTTTTGTGTATTCATCAATGATATTGATGAAGGTATGTCAGGATTAATGTCCAAGTTTTCAGATAATACAGAGGTTGGTAGGATTGTTAACGACAGTAAAGACAGTATGCTACTCCAAATGGATCTAGACAAGTTGGGCAAATGGACTGAGAAGTGGCAATTTAAATTTCACATTAACAAATGCAAAGTACTGTATATGGGTAGCAATAACCCAAAAGAAATGTACCAACTGTGTGATACTACACTGAGGGAAATGGAAAATGAAAAAGACCTGGGGTAATTGTGTAGTCAAATATGAAGTTTTCTGAGTAGTGCAGATAGGCTGCCGGGGCAGGTAATGGAGTCTTGTGAATGATAAATAGGAATTTTGCTAGCAGGGACAGGGAGGTGATTATTCCGTTGTACAAGGCAGCAGCCAGGCCACACCTAGAGTACTGTGTTCAGGTCTGGAGGCCTCATTTTAGGAAGGATGTAGAGTTGCTAGAACGAGTACAAAGAAGGGAACAAATGGGTGCTCTTACCAAGAAAGGCTTAAGTTCTGCAAATTGCTGCGCCTGGAGAGTAGGCACCTGCTAGGTGATTCGATTGAAGTGTATAAGTTCTTCCTCTTACTCAGATTAAGAACCTGAGGAGGCATAGATTAAAATTGAGGAAAGACAGTTGTAGAATAGATGTGCAGAAATTTGCCTTTAGCCAGCGGGTGGTTGATTGGTGTAACAGGCTTCCATCTTCTGTTGTGTAGTTGACAGCTTAAACAAATTCAAGGCAGAACTAGACAAACATTTGGTGTGAATGGATGGGTAAAATGGGAAGGTTTTTTTTTTTTTTTTTTGCTGATGATGTATAAGCATGCTTTCTTGCATCATATGCCTCTACTAATGCTAATCTTGTTTGCTCTGTTTTGCATCCATTTCACAGATTTACATCCTTCTTTACGGGGCTTCTAAACCTCTGTACAGTATTCAGAATGCATCTAAACCATTGCCTTATACAACAGGCTAATCATCTCTTTGTCTCTGCTGGAAAAATCACCTTATATTATTGACTGGATGCCCATAGTATTCAAATTGGATTGTGCAGTTATTCCTTTGTCTCTTTCATTCTCTGTAATGACCATGGTTAAAGCTCGTGTGACTATTAAATATAGAATAATATTCTTGTATTCTCCTTGTCTTGCCCTCTGACCTTATATGTGATTGTCCCGGAGTATAAACAGAAAGTTTATTTGTTTACCTCAATTATCAGTTTTCAGCCTATCTACCTAATTCGTCCAGTTGTTGTTTAAGGCATACCTCGATCACTTCATTAACCACCCTTGTCCGCCTTTGTATTATCAGAAAATTTAAACATTAAACATGATATGCATACATCAGTATGGTTAGTAAAATAATAAGAGGAGTTTACCTCAATATAGTACGTAGAACACTTCGTTTTCGTTTTTTCCATTTTAATTTCTGGAGGGTATCATATGGAAGTGTTCTACATAATATATTGAGGTAAACTCCTCTTATTATTTTACTAATATTATTATCAACGTAGAACATATTGAGTGTACCCTGTTTGAACACTACCCCTTATCCATATCAATTCACTCATGTTTGTTATTGTTCTCTTGATGTAGGAGTGTAACCCCCACAATTCCATGAGTGATGTAAATTTCATATTTGTTGTCATCCTTAACATTAAATATACTGTAAATAGTTTTTTCATGTGTTACCTTTAAATTCCCTTTGTTAATATTTTTTTAATAATATGGCACAAGGAAGCCATTAAGTGTGTTCTATGCAGTGAAGTGCTGTTTCATTCTTCTACTACATATAACCTTGCTCTTTTCTGACCAAATTAATTTTAAAATGCTGTTTATTGTATTTCAGTGGGACCAAAAGAGAAAGCTACATAAAAATAAAATTACATTAGCACCAGGGTCCAGGCTCATAACGATATGCTACCGACAACAAGACAGACATTAAGGTGTAGATGATTTACCTATGCCTATAACTTTTATTGTTTTACTATAGCTCTAACAACTAGCACAGTGGTTATAATTGCTGCCTTTGCACACTATATAGAGAAATCCTGAATTAAAATCCCATCTTGACAGGTGGAACTTTCATCAGCAATTTTTCACTCTGTGGTCAAATTAGTTTGTCTTGGCAAAATTAGTATGGTTTTTTTCACTCAAAAACTTGGATTCTTCATCTTCTTTGGTCCTGTAAAACAGACAGAAAGACTAACTATGATATATGCACATTAGAAAAATTCAACAATCTCTTCTGTTATATGAGTCACTGTAATGGCTTTTATATGCACAATAGAAACCCTTTTGCAAGATATAATCAGAAATAAAAATAAGTCCTGTAATGAAGAATAAAAAGAGTAATGTATTTTCTTTATATTCCTTCTGTATATATTAATTTAATATTTCTTTTAAGATCTCTGGGATATAGAATATGGAATAAGGACAGAATTGGCAAACTTCTTTTACTCATCAGGAGTCCTTTGGTTAGCAGAATATTTTTATTCTACCTGTTTAGATGTTGTGGACAAAATGGTGGAAAATGATGCTGAAAAACGGGCTGCAACATTACAACAACTTGGGCTATTAACAGAGCAAAAAGGTATTTAAGAACTGATTGTTAAGATTTTTTCCTTTTTTTTATGTTGCTAAAATGTATTATTTTTGTGTAGCCTACCTTAATTATATTCCAGTGTTCATTATTACTTCATTTCATGAATATAGTTAGTGACTTGATTTTAATTACACGGGACTACTTTAATGAGGTAAAGTTAACAACTAACAAAATTTATTCATTAAAGATACATGGTTATCCTATGCAGCCCATTGGTCAGTGGTGTACTGAGGTGACTACAACAACAGAGCATGGAGTAAAATATTTTTAGAAAGCTAATGGAAGACAATTTTACTGGGACAGCATGGTATTTAAGGAGTGTTACATATAGCTGCCAAGTCCCCAGATTTATGACAGAAAATCGACCTTTTTATTTGACTTGACTCCTTTTCCATTTCTCTGTTACACTAGAGTTAATACTATAGAGTTTCTCCATATTTTTGAAAATTACTACTTTTTCTGTCTTTCTTTTTGAAAAATATAGTAAAACTGCATTAAAATCTAATTTTTTTTCATAATTTCAGTAAAGAATATAACTGGTAAACACCTGAAAATAGTTTGCTGTAATTGTTCAGTTAGCCATAAAAAAAAAAAGAAAAAAAGTAAACTTTATTCTGACTTTGTGCCAAACAATGATTAACAGCCAGAACTAAAACAAGCAACTAATCAGCATGCAGGATTAAAATTTGTGATCACAAATGTATGTGAAAATAAAACCCATATTGGCAGTAGGCAGCATAGACCTACTGCATTAATGAAATATATAGAAGTTGGGTACTATTTTAATGTGGGTATTGAAATAATTTGGGAGAAAATTCTCATACTGCTAAATGAGCAGCTCATACAGCTGCTCACTTAGATTCAATGCATTTTTCATGCTTGGTACAGGGTTGCTATTTGAGGACCTGTTCTCTGATGATGGAACCGAATAGTTCAGAAACTGGTCATAACAGTTCTTTTGGGTTTTTGATTAGTAATAGATTTACTTACTGGGTGATGTTCAATTAAAAATGCTAATAGTTATTTTAGGTCAACTCATGGATTACATAGTTATTTTTAAAGAACCATAAGCCCAAGCTCTGCCACAGGAGGGGCAACATTGTCTCCAGTAGTAAAAACAGAAAAATGAACACAGTGTGAGCATTTATCTGAAACTATTTCAATACCTGTGTTGAAATAATACCCCATTGCTAGATATTTTATTAAATTTTTAATTATTTCCCACCTTTATATCAAACATAATGGTGTTCCCCACCATCATGTTTGAAATAAAGGTGATAAGGAATGGTAGAGAAAGCCTGCTGAACACCTGCTAATGTTATTTTTTTCGCTTAATCCTGGTAGAGGATTAAGAATGACTTACACAGATCAGATATCAACTATTAAAGTAAACCCAAAAGGAAAGAACACAACATTTGAAATCGAGCATATCTAATCACACCTATGAACTGTGCAGCTATAAAATATTTCAATTCACTGAGAAATTAGTTAAACCGAGAAATTACACCAAAAAAGAACTTATAATAAAATAAAATCCTCAAAATTTTGCAGAATTTAGGATTTTCCTCAAAATCCTCAAAACTTCAACAACTTCATAGAACTCTTCAAAACTTTTGATAAAATTCCTGTAGAAGTTTAACAGTACATAATCTTCTCTTCAGTATCAAGCCTAGTCTACTTAAAACATTAAGTAAAGCTGTTTAAAAACATGCATTCCACACCACACCAAAAGCATTTCAATGATGATACAAAGTAATATGCAATCATAACCATCATTGCTCATTATGAAATTTTCCAACAAACTTATGGATAAAATTATTATTGACCAGGTTATCAACTTGCATAATGAATTATTACCCACATTCAGTAGTAATATCAATATTGTTGTAAGATTCAAGCATAACAAATTGTCCTAGCCTGTAATATAAACACACAGCAATACCCATTATTATAAATGGTACAAATATCTCACACATTATGCATCTACTCAATATGCAGTCATATACAGTAGACTGTCTAAATAATGACACCCCAAATAATGGAACATTCGAGCTAATGGCACATTGAGATTGGATGTTTACATGCAGTACAGATGTTTTGCAGTGCCGAAAAAAGAAAACAGCAAGTCACATGATTACTGTATTTGTTTACGTTCGCCATTTTGAAGGTGAATTCTGTACTGATATCATGGATTATATCGCTGTTTTTACATTTATTTTAAATTAAAAACCCTTCACTATGGCTCCTAAAATTAATAAACCTCATACACAGAAGAAAAGAAGAACAACATTAAAGCTTAGTGACAAACTTGATATAATCCAAACTATTACATTAGGATCACCCGGAAAGTTATTTCACATACCCATGTGTATTGTGTTTGTAAATTGTGTATTCTCTGGTCCACTTGCCTGTTTTTCTGGACAAAAAATCCCAGTTTCTGGGTGTAAAAACCTTGCTATCTATGCCCGAGATTGACTAACTCAGCCATGGAGTGAAAAAAACCCATAAAAGTTCCTCACATCATTGATGGGAATCGAACTCAGGCCTTTTCCACCTGGTTGTTGTTTGTTATTTGGTTTTTAGGAGTATTAGCAACTAAGGCCATATTGCTCCGGGAATATGCGGTGGTCATTCCCTGACCTTTCCGCATCCTCCGTATTTGGTGGTGATGGGCTCGAACCCTGGTCAAGAAGCGTGTGCTACGCACTGCTGCTCCTTCCCACCTGGCTACGGAGGCGCCTTCCACCCGGTGTGGGGAGAACGGTGACGATACCACTGTGTTACCCATGCAGACTAAACTTGATGTAATAAAGAAAACAGAATGGGGCATAAGTAGGACTGTATTATTAATAGCAGAATGTAATGTTGGATCACCAACATGTTTATGTTTTTTATGTGCAGTTAACAAAATTGCATTCTTAATCTCTCTATTTCTTATTTAGCCTCATTATTTCTACATTAAATATATTAAAAATACAACTTTTTAGATAACGGAAAAATCAAAATAACATCACACTTTGAATCCTGAACTGACATCCTGACCACAATCATGACATCACTAGAAATTTAAATATAGCTCCTTATCTTGTACACTGAGAAATACTATCATTTGGATTTAAATTCTGAATGGACAAAAAACAACTATTTCAAGACATGTTGCAATATTGTATGAAAATATCCTACAAATTCAATACACTAGTAGAAACATATTATGTGGATTAATGCTACATTGTTATTATAG
The DNA here is from genome assembly GCF_048544385.1 of Mastigoproctus giganteus. NCBI lineage: Eukaryota > Metazoa > Arthropoda > Arachnida > Uropygi > Thelyphonidae > Mastigoproctus > Mastigoproctus giganteus. Next base: position 79,599,549 of record NC_143575.1, read on the forward strand.
TCATCTATTCACAGATGATCAATTATACCAATGATAGCTACCATAACTCTGAGATGATCAAAAGCCAACTAAAAGATCTTCAAAAAAACTTTGTTATAATTACTGGCTGCCTTGTTGATACCTGTAGACCAGGGGTCAACAACTTTTTTTGAGTGAAGAGCCATTTTTGATCTAATTTAAAAAAAGAGAGAATCCGAAGAGCTGCGCCTCAGCTCAAGCTGGAGGGAGGGGGAGTTTTTTAAGAAATGGAATAGAGTGGATTTTTTAATACTAAAAAATGTAACAAACATCCAATTAGGTATGAATTGATGTGACTTTTGCTGCTGAACTTCTTGAGCGAGTCTGTCAACGTCAATCAGACGAGTATGCCATAATTTTGATCTTTAAAGATGCTGAGAGACTCACATTGTTCAGACAGTTTCTTGATTTATTTTTAATATAGTTCATGTTCGAAAATATTTTCCTGCAGAAATACGTCAAACAAAAAACTGAGAGAAGTCCAAATGCAAATATTTTCAAATTTATATACTTGTCCAGTAAGCTACGCTACACATCGAACACAATTTGGTCTTGCCCTTTCAACTCATCTATTGCCATCCATTTGTATAGAATTGCACGGGCATCCTTTTGCATTTCCAAATCTTCAATTTCAGTTTTAAGGCATTTTAGTCCTGCACTCCACATGTCCTTGATTTTTAAGTCCTCTAACTCCATTTTAAATCGTGCTTCATGTGGGCTAAAAGTTAAAAAGCCACAGTTACATGTTCAAAGAGCCACAGGTTGCCGACCCCCTGCTGTAGACAAATCATCCAGTAATTAAGTTATGCTATTATTTGTAAAGCCTTCTATGTCACAACCTTCAAAAATGTATTACAATCCAGTACTACACTTAGCATTCCCATGTTCCCCATGCCTCACAAAAAAAAAGTTAATTGCATATAAATAAATTTAATATTTAATATTATAATTTAAATTTAAGATAATAAATTTAAATAATACTAGTCATAAACATCCATTTATATATTTTATACCAAAATTTCAAAAATCTTTATTGACCTCTTGTCCATAACTTCTTGCAAAGATAGCTGTGCCAGATTACCAGGAAGAGCATTTTAAATCTATATTGAAAAACATCTCTATAACAAAGTCATATTTAAAAATATATCAGTTATCTGCATTCTGCTTATTAACAATATATCTCATATACAAACTTTTAATTTTCAGTCTATTTACCAGCATAGATGTTACCAATCTAAAAACAGTTTTCAGCACCTTATATAAAAATCATGAACAATTCATAGAGTGTAACTTAACATACTGGAAGAACATTATCCTGTGTACTTTCAATAACCATATCTTTGATGATACATCTCCATATCTAAAAACTAAAGGTATGCCTATGGCAAGTCCAGCCTCATGCATTATTACAAACCCACACTTGTATTCATCAGAAGAATTACTTCCAGATGACTTTTTGATTTTTGGATGATTTATGCATTTTGGATTATTCTAACTTCATATAAGATTTTAATAAGCTATACTTATTTTTGAAAAGCCCAACACTTGTGATAAAAATTGCCCTTGAGCTCTGAAACTACCACCACAACCCAAACTTGCAGTAGAGGACTTGCAATTGAAATACAGTACCATCCATATAAATAGATCTTTATAGTAAAAGAAGCATGTTTAATTTCAAGGTTGTCAACCTCACCAACTGTTATCCAATATCTCCAGTGCTGTACATGTTAATGTCATTTATTCTCAATATGTAAGGGTCACCCTGTCTGTGACCCTACTTCCTCTGGCATCTTGAATTTAAAAGTCTACACACACCATAGTCAGATCACAGATTATAGCCATATGACATATTCATATTATGTAAAACTTGTTCATAGCATTGACCTTGCCATTGATGTCTTAGTGTTTTGGTCTAGAAAACATATACCCGTCAAGTGGCATACGAGGGGGTATCAAAAAGGTCGTATTCTTACCTAGAAATTATAGCCCTAGAAAGTTGAAACTGCACAAGAACTTTAATCCTTTTCTATGTAGTCTTCATGCTTAGTAATACATTTCTCCCATCTATGGATCAGTTGTTTAATGCCTTGATCATAGAAGTCCGCACTTTTTGCCTGAAACCACGATTCCGCTTCATTGATGACTTCCTGAGACCAATCAAAGCGGCATCCATGCAATGGTTTCTTCATTTCTCGAAACAAGAAGTCTAATGGTGCTAGGTCAGGAGAATAGAGTGCATGCTGCAGTAGTTCGAAGCCACACAGAAATCCAACAGTTGGCTAGAACATTGCATTCGACATCGTTTCTGCAATGGTATCAGCAATCTTGGAACCCATCGTGCGGAGACCTTAGACATGTGCAGATGGTCATGTAAAATGCTGTGGGCAGACCTATAACTAATTCCCACTGCTTTTGCAATTAAATGAATTGTCACATATCTCTCACTCAGAACCAGCTACTCAACCTTTGCAACCGTCTCACTGTCTGTGGATGTTGATGGCCTTCCTTCTCTTAGAGCCGACCGGGCTAGCCGAGTGGGTAAAGTACCTGCCCGGCAACCCAAAGGTCGCGGGTTCGATTCCCGCCTCGGGCTTGGATCAAAGTACTGCAAAAACCTTGGGAGGTGCAATATGGCCACAGAAGCCGATGCGCCAACAACTACCAAATCAAAAAATCAATCAATCCTTCTCTTAGATGACTTGTATGACCGCACTGGAACTCCTGTTTCCACTTTTTTACAGTGTTGTAGGATGGACAATTCTTCCCATACACAGCTTTCATATCTTTGTCAGTTTACTGAGCTTTCTTGCCCTGCAAATGCAGGAATTTAATCACTGCTTGATACTCCACTTTGTCAACCGTAGTGTCCTTCCTCAGATTCCGGGCTCCACCTCTGGTGTACAATCACCAATGGGAATGAAATTTTACATATTAGTTATTGAATATGTAGACAACTTATATTAAAAACGGCATCTTCCTACTGATGTTTTATCTAGGTCAGGGTACGAACTTTTTGGGCCAACTGGGTTAGCCAGTTGGGTAAAGTGCTTGCCTGGCAACCCAAAGGTTCTGTTGATCAGAGTAGAAAATGCAAAAACTTTGGGAGGTGCAATACAGCCACAGAGGCCGATGCACCAACAACTAACAAAAAAAAATTTTTGATACCCCCCTTGTATATGGTTTGTTGTTATTTGTATTATCTGGATCAGTGGAGCCAGTAGGTCACTACTGTCCTATTTGCTCCATTTTATGTTTCTGATCAACATCTGTGTTTCTGTTGATCAGAATTTACATTTTGCAGTTTTGTTTTTTTAACATTTACTAATTAATAGGAAAATCCACACATTATATGACACGGATCTAATACATAATACATGACTGTCATGAACACAATACATGGCTGTAATGACTAATCTAAGAGATAATACAAGAATGTCTCATAATGGGGGATTTTAACTTTACAGATGTTGACTGGAATTTGTGGGTTGGTCATTCACACACAAGCAAGACTTTTGTAGATTTTTTGGATGACTGTTTTCTAAAGCAGCATGTTAGAGAGGCAACAAGGGTAATTAATACTCTTGATCTAGTTATCAGCAGTGATTCGTCGTGCATTAAGAATCTGTAGGTGAAAGATTCACTGGGTTGCAGCAATCGCAATGTGGAATTTAATTAAATACATGACTACTGTAAAGGGAAAGGCTTTTGCTTTCGTAAGAGTGACTACAAAGGTATCAGACATTTTTTAAATTGTGTGCAATGGTACTAACTGATGATATTACCAACAGAAAATTCTAAATGGGAAGTAATCAAAGAAGTTACTAGTTTTTTCATACCAACAAAAAAAGAAATACTGTTCAAGGCGTAGACCTAAATGGATGTCTGATGAACTATTGAAACACGTGGCACAGAATAAAAGTACATGGGGTGTATATAAATTATCAGGTGATATAGAAGCCTGTGGTATATACAGATTAGTCTGTAATCAGGTCACAAAGGAGCTTAGGCAAGCTAAGGCAGATTATGAGATGTGTCTGGCAAAGAATGCAAAGAAAAACAGCAAAGACTTCTATGCCTATATTAACAGTAGAAGGAAGGGGTTGAATCACTTTGGGCCACTTGATGTCTATGGGTTAAATGTTGATGATTCTGCTCAGGTTGTGGTCAAATTAAATATGTATTTTGCATCTACATTTACAGAGGAATTCTTTAGTAAAGGGGATGCCAGAAGTTTATCAAACTCTAATAAGGAGCTAAATGACTTTGTGATAACCGAAAGGAAAGTGGAGAGAAGAAATTGTTAAGGATGGACATAAAAAAAAGGCACCTTGGGTGGAATCTGTCCAGTTATATTAAGAGAGACAGCAAAGGAGGTAAGCAAACCCTTAGCCATAATTATAAGAGCATCCTTGGATTCAGGGGTAGTCCCTATGGACTGGAGAAGTGCACATATATATCCCCAATTCATAAAGGGGGATCAAAAGGCAATATGAATAATTACAGACCTGTTAGCTTAATATCTGTTCCAGGGAAAATAATGGAATCATTGGTTAAAGAAGTAATGCAGGACCATTTGGACAGGCATGTGATTGTACTGCAATCACAGCATGGATTTGTCAAGGGGTAGTCTTGTCTAACTAATCTAATTGGTTACTATGATGTAGTGACTAAGGAACTAGATGAAAAAAGTAATTTTTACATCATATACCTGGATTTCAAGAAGGCTTTTGATACTGTTACAAATAAAAGACTGCTGTACAAAGTGGAGCAATGTGGCATTAAGGGAAAGTTACTGCTATGAATAAAGGGATGATTAAGTGAAGTAGACAGAGAGTGGTTATCAATGGTCACTGCTCTTTGTAGACTGATGTTATTAGTGGAGTTTCCCCTGGGTCTAGTGCTGGGTCCATTCTTGTTTTCAGTATTTATCAATGATATTGATGAAGGTATATTAGGCTTAATGTCTAAGTTTGCAGATGATAAAATGGTTGGCAGGGTGGTTAACAACAGTCATTAGAGTGAGCTACTGCAACAAGATATAGGAAAATTTGGTCGATGGGCTGAAGTCTGGGCTGAAGATTGGGTCGATGATGGTTGAAGTTTAACATTGACAAATGCAAGGTGCTGCACATGGGTAGCAGTAACCCAGAGTAACGTATGAACTGTGTGGTACTACACTCAGGGTAGTGGAGAATGAAAAAGACCTGGGAGTGATTGTGCAGTCAGACATGAAATTCTCTGATCAGTGCAGACATGCTGTCTAGTCAGCTTATGTGGTTTTGTCAATGATATACAGCAGAATCTTTGCCAGCAGAGATAAGGAGGTGATTATTCTTTTGTAGATTAATGGTTAGGCCACATCTTGAGTACCGTATACAGGTCTGGAGGCTCACTTTAGGATGGATTTAGATCTGCTGGAATGGGTGCATTGAAGGACAGCCAGATTAGTGAAGGGAACAAATGGGTGCTGTTACCTAGAAAGGCTTCATTTCTGCAAATTGCTGCGTCTCGAGGCCAGGCATCTGCTGGAAGATCTGATTGAGGCATTTAAAGCCTTTAATGGTTTGAGTAAAGTGAATGTTAATACTGTTCTTTCCCTTGCTGAGACTAAACACATGAGGGAGCATAAATTGAAATTTAAGGATGGTTGCAGGATAGATATGTAGAAATTTACCTTCAACTAGTGGGTGGTTGATCGTTGGAACAGGCTTCCATCTGTTGTTGTGGAAGTGGATGGGTTGAATAAATTCAAGGGAGAACTATACAAATTCTTGGAGGATACAGGTGGGCGAATTGTGTGTTTTTTTTTGTTTTTTTTTGGCTGATGCTATATAAGCTTGCTTTCTTGCATCATTTGCCATTACTGCTAATACTACTATGAGACTAATAACATTCATGTTATATGGTTTGTAATAATATTTTAAAATATTTAGGAAGAAAACAATGCAGAAAAATTGAATATTACTAAAAATGAATATTTTCAGTAATTACTATGAGACTATATATTGTGGCCTGCTGTTTTAAGTGTGGGAAGGGTGGATATAGTACAACACTTATTGCTGTCTTGGCCACAGGTGACACAGTATGAAGCAATAGAATGCTCCTGGCCCATGGATTTAGCACACCTGGAATAGGAAGTCTAGGGAACTGACCAATTTCATATTTAATTATATTCTGACCAGTGGTTTTTAGGTCACCTGAAATGCTCATTTAGGATAAAATCAAAAAATCCCTTTTCTTAATCTTTATTAATTTTCAGATTTTTATATTCTACATTACTTGTAAATCTACAAAAAATCTACAAAATTTCTTCAGTGGGTCATTAGAAATAAATTTTACCTACAAGGTCAACTGTTTAAGTAAACTGATATGCTAATTTAGGGGCTTGCCAAATAATTGAGTTTATTAATTTTATTAATTATTAATTAATTTATTATTATTTTTTTTTGTCCTCGCCTTTTCCCATTATATATGGGGTCAGCGTTTTTTTTTTTATTGTTTTGGCATGCAATTTTTTTTGGCTGGATGCCTTTTCTGACGCCAACCCTCACCCTTTATCCGGGCTGGGGATATGCGGTGGTCATTCCCTGACCTTCCGCATCCTCCGTATTTGGTGGTCACGGGCTCGAACCCTGGTCTAATCAAGAATCGTATGCTACACACTACTGCTCCTGCCCACCTGGCTACGCAGGTGCCAATTTATTATTTTATTAATTATTAATTTATTTATTATTTTATTTAATTTTATTAAGTTATTACATTTTTAAATTAATTAATTATGTATTAAGTATTAAGCGGCCAAGATAGCAATAATATTATTAAGCCTGTCTTAATTTTTTAATTTTTATTTTGCAGTAGAATTTAATACTTTTGTTAAAAATTGTACAAAATTTTTTTCTGTGGATTATGGGAAAACATTTTGTGCTGTCTACACAAATATGAAAATATGTTTCTTTGGCAGTGGGAAAGAAGTAGTGACTCACAAGAGGCATTCTTTGATTGGAGCAGCCACTTGTTCCTTGGCCTACAGTGATTTCAGTCAAACAGCATATCATGTGATGCTCATTGCTCTGCTCAGGAAATTTAAAGATATAAATAACAAACAAACATAATTTAATCAGCATTATTACTGATGTCATAAAAAATTAATCTATTATTGTGTTGTCTATAGAATTACTTGGTTTAACATGTTGCTCAGATAAGTTGTAAACCTTAATAAACTTTGATAGGTTACCTAATCTAACTTGACTTATTATATTTGTAAATTATTTTGTATCAAAGCAGAACCACTCCATTAACCATGAGTTAATCTACTTTAAATAATCTAACTTTCATGGTTAATCTACTTTAACCATGAAACATTACTTTAAATAAATGACAATTGCCAATAACTCTACTTTGTTATTTGTTTAATTTATTATTATATTAGATTAAGTAACTACGTAATTGAATTTGACTAGGCCTGACATAGCCAAGTGGTCAGGAGCTCAAGTGCAGTAGCACATGCTCGTTAAGTGGACCAGCATTCAAGTCCGTGACTACTAAATATGATTAATGCTTATATTGATTGATTTTTTGTAAACTTTACTGACCTGGTGGTCATGCCAGAGTATAAACAAGAACATTTATAGTTAGGTTTTGGGCTGGGTTGAAATGTGTTTGTAATGTTGCAGTTTTTAGGAAAATTAACATATATCAATATCCCTTCTGTTCTGTACTTGGGATGTCTGTCAATATCCCAAACTAAACAATGACAATGTGATTGCATGCGATAAATAAGCTTAGCCATCTTTTTAAAATTATTAACTTTGTTTTTTTATGCAGTGAATGTTGCAAGAATGTTGACATGCTGGGTAAATTTTTAAAAATCTAAATTTTTGGAATCTAGGAGATCTAAAAGCTGCTCTTATGAAGTTGGAAGAATCCTTCTTCCTTCTAAATAGCCTTCTTAATGAAGACAGATTTATAACTATGAATTTTAGTGAAACATGCTTACATATCCATAGAGTATGTATGAACCTTGCACAACAGCTTCAGGAAAACAGAAATGAGAATGGAGCTGGAGAAGCTTTATCAGTATTTAGGAGAGCTTTGTTTATGTCTGAAAGAGGTATGTATTCTTGGCTTAATTAATATATATATATATATATGTACAAAAGTTCAGATATACTATTATTCGTTATAAGAAGTAAGGTTTAAATTATAGCATTGTGGTATAACTAAGTCATTTATTTTTAAATATAATGGTATCTTTTCATTTTCATTACAGATGAAAAGATACTGATTTTTTTATAAAATAAATTACAACTGATGCTTTATATTTCATTCAAATCTATTTATCAGAACTTCAGTGTGTATTTATTCACCTAAATGATAGGTATATGTTTACAGTATTACAGATCACTTTGGTGAAGTGCTTAGGCTATATCCCTTTATTACACAGAATTGTAGTACTAAAGGTTACTAAAGATTTCATCCAAGTTTCTTGCCATGACCGACTAACTGGTTAAAATAAATTTATTAAAATGAAAAATTATATATATATAAGATAAAACAGAAATAAAATAAGATAAAAGCATTAAAATACAATAATAAGATAAAAGCATTAAAATACAATAAGATAAAAGCATTAAAATATAATATAATAAAAGCGATAAAATGCATAGAAGCTTTTGAAGCGAAGAGCCTCTTCATCAGACTACCCAACGCTCAAGGCCTATTTTCTAATGTTACTAAAGATTGTTACAAACACTCATAAATAATACTGGCACTTTTGCTGAATGAAAACTATGAGCACAGTTTTATTCTGTACCTGATGGGATTACCAAAAACCACTGAGTGTTTCCTACTCATCAGTTATCAAAAAATAGCATTAGGATATATGCTATAGATTGATTTATTGATATATAGAGTATGTATAATGAATTGTGTTTTCCCGTAATGAGAGAGGTGCTCTAAGTGTTAATTGTTAATTATTATGATATTTTATATCATAATAATTAACAATTATAATAATTATTATAATTTATGCTGTGTTATGTACAGGGCCACATTTACACTTTTGGAGGCCCTAGGTGCAACACAATTATGAAGTCCCAAAAGGTCAGGTAAAGTCAGTACAAAGTAAAAAAAAATTTCTTCAAACATTTATTTCAGTTAATCAAATTCTTAAATATTTTTTTTAAATTTATTGAAAATACAAGTCGACATTTCTATAAAAACTCATTTTAATAAAATAAAAATAACAGCATTGGACCAAAGCCAGAAAAAAAAAATGTTTTCTGGCTTTGGTCTTAGCAAATATATCTATAATATCATCATAATTTTTTTTTGTTTTTTTGGCTGGTGCAGCATAAGCCTCAGGCTTTCTTGTACCATGTAGCTAATAATAATAATAATAATAATAATAATAATAATAATAAGTAATTGAGTCCATTGCATCTGATTCAATGAATAATAATGATAGGTCACTTGTTTTATTTTGGGGCAAGTTGCTTCTTAAATAATTTTTAATTCGTTTCAACACCGAAAATGAGCATTCAGCACTTGCATTTGAAATATGCATAGTCAAAAATATTTTTAAAATAGTTTCTACATTCGGGAAGGTAGATCTTAACCCGTCATTTATAAATTGGTACATATTTTTAATTGAAAAATTTTCTTCTTTCATCATTATTAAAAATTGCTTAACTTCGTCAATAAATTTTTTCGAGTCATTATAAGTCCTATAAGTTTGTAAAATTTTGTTAATACTAGTCATGTACCTATCTTGATCTAAGTCTTTCTTTAAAAATATGTCAAACATATCTAATATGTCTAAATAGGTTTTCTTCCCTTCTTTAATTTACAAAATTAGCTTATCGCAAATGACATTAAAAGTATTAACAATGAAATTTTCTTTTCCATGTAATATAATGTCATCGTCAGATTGTGAAACTTCATCACACATTTTTTTCCGTTTTTTTATTCTTTTTCTTCCCATCTTTAAATTGTGTCTCATCTTTTAATAAATTCGCTTCTACATTTAAAGCAGCAAAACTATTTCTTATGTCTAAAATAAAACCAACTAAAGACTAACAAATTATTAGCTAATAGCAAATCCATATTGGAATCTTGTAGAGATTTACTAGTCACATTTATTCATTGTAAAATTTTGTCCCACACAATTGTTAAAATAGCTGTTTCTAAATTGTCAAAATTTTCAGCCAGTGATGAGCTCTCTGATTTAGAAATAGATTTCATAAGGAGAAATGGATAGTTCAAGTAATCCTCCTTAATTTGTTTATATCCACGTTTTAATGCCAATATAGCATCAGCTCTTGCGGACCATCTCGTTTCACTTAGTCTTTTGACTGTTAAAGATTTTTTTTCTAAATGTATAAGGAGTATGTCCCATCTTCTTGTTGAAGATGAAAAGTAATTATATACATTTTGAACAAAACAAAAATATTGCACTGCTTCCGGACAAGATTCTGCGGCATAATTGCCAATTAAATTTAACGAATGACTAGAGCATGGTAGGTAATGTGCAGAGGGACTATGTTTTTTCAGCCTATGTTGTAAACCTGTATAGACAACTTTAATATTGGCAGCGTTAATGTAGCTTTGCCCTCTGCACATTTTTATATCCAAAGATAATTCTTCTAATTTTTTTAATACTACCTCTTCTAAATATAATGAATTATGTTGTGTAATACTGATGAACCCAATAAATGTTTCTCTAATGTCAGAATATGTTGTAATGTACCTAATTATAATAGCTAGTTGGTCAATATGGGCAATGTCTGGTGTTAAGTTGAGTATTATTTCAAAATAAGCAGCTTCCTTAATTTCTGATGTTAATATTTTTCTTGTTTTATTATATATTAACTCTACAAATTCATCAAAACAAGTGTGGTAAGAAAGATAATTTTATCTGCCAGAACCACAGTTGGTATACATTTTCATGTGATGTTTTAAAAAATCATCAAATTCACTTAAATAATGTAGACACGAAAAATAATTTCTTCAAGAATCAGAAAAAATATCATTTGTATTGCCTCTAAACGATAGTCCCAATTTGAAGTGTTGGTCAAGATATCAAAGGCGGATATTGTTGGGATATCAGAGACGTGGTGTCACACTGATATTAGGAATGCAGAATTTGAATTTGAGGAGTACAATGTGTACAAAAAGGATAGACAGGATAGGAAGGGAGGAGGTGTCATGCTGTTAATTAAGAAAAACATAAAATCAAAAGAAGTGCATCCAGTTGATATAGATGAACAGTGCACTGTTGAGTCAGTTTGGTGTGACATAAGCACTGCGAAAGCAAAAATAAGAGTAGGAGTGTGTTATAGGCCTAATGACTCGAATCAGTACAATGAACAATTGTACAGAGAAATAGAGTGGGCTAGTAAATCAGAATGTCTTATAATGGTGGATTTTAACTTCCCAGATATTGACTGGAACTTGTGGGTTGGTCACTCGCACACTAGTAAGATTTTGTGGATTTATTGGATGATTGTTTTCTGCAGCAGCATGTTCGAGAGGCAACCAGAGAGGGTAATACTCTTGATCTGGATATCAGTGATTATTTGTGTATTAAGAATTTGCAGTATTAAGAATTTGCAGATAAAGGAACCACTAGGTGGCAGTGATCACAGTGTACTGAGGTGGGATTTACTTAAAGATATAATTACCATCAGGGGTAAGGGAAAGGGTTTTTGCTTCCATAAAGGTGATTACAATGGTCTCAGACAGTTTTTAAATTCTGTACAGTGAGGTCAACCGACGATGTTACCAATAGTAAATTCTAAGTGGGAAGTATTCAAGGAATTAATCGTGGAAGCTACTAAAAGTTTCATACCTATTAAGAAATATTGTTCAAGGTTTAGGCGTAAATGGTTGTCAAATGAACTAATGAGACTCGTGACAGAGAAGAAAAATGCATGGGATGCATATAAATTATTAAGCAACTCAGAAGCCTATAGGAGATATAAGTTAATCTGCAATCAGGTCACAAAGGAGGTTAGGCAGGCGAAGGCAGATTACAAGAAATCTTTGGCAAAGGATGCTAAAAAAACAGCAAGGATTTCTTTACTTATATAAACTCTAAAAGGACGGGGATGAATCTGATTGGTCCACTTGATAAACCTTGGGAGGTGCACTATGGCCACAGAAGCCAATGCGCCAAAAACTAACTAAAAAACAAAGGGGGATCGAAGGTGACACTAGTAATTACAGACCAGTTAGTTTAACTTCTGTTCCAGGTAAAATAATGGAGTCACTGGTTAAAGATACATTGCAGGATCATCTAGACAAGACTGCAGCAATAATTCAGACACAGCATGGGTTTGTTAAGGGAAAGTACTGTCTTACAAATTTTATAGGATATTATGATGTGGTTACAAAGGAACTGGATGCAAAAAATAATTTTGATATCATATATTTGAATTTCAGGAAAGCTTTTGACACTGTTGCACATTGAAGACTATTGTACAAATTGGAGCAGAATGGTATTAAGGGTAAGTTGCTAGAATGGATAAAAGGATGGTTGAGTGGGAGAAGACAGAGGGTGGTAATCAGTGGGTGCTGCTCTTCATGGACTAATGTTATTAGTGGAGTCCCAGAGGGTTTGGTGTTGGGTCCACTGTTGTTTTGTATATTTATCAATGATATTGATGAAGGTATATCAGGCTTAGTGTCGAAGTTTTCAGATGATACAAAGGTTGGCAGGGTTGTTAATGACAGTAATGGCAGTGTCCTATTGCAACAGGATCTTGAAAATTTGGGCAGACAGGCTAAGAAGTGACAACTGAAGTTTAACCTTGACAAATGCAAAGTACTGCATATGGGTAGAAGTAACCCCAGAGAAACGTACCAACTGTGTGGTACTACACTTAAGGTGGTAGAAAATGAAAAAGACCTGGGAGTACTTGTGTAGTCAGATATAAAGTTTTCTGAGCAATGCAGACAGGCTGCCAGGGTAGGTCATGGGGTTTTGTCAATGATATATAGGAATTTTGCTAGCAGGGAAAAGGAGGTGATTGTCCCTCTGTATAAGGCAATGGTTACGCCACGTCTTGAGTACTGCATACAGGTCTGGAGGCCTCATTTTAGGAAGGTTGTAGATTTGCTTGAGCATGTACAGAGAAGGGCAACAAGATTGGTGAGGGGTAGGAAGGGATCCTCTTACCAAGGAGAGGCTTAAGTTCTGCAAATTGCAGTGGCTGCAGACTAGGCACCTGTGTGGTGATCTGATTGAGGTGTATAAGGCCTTGAATGGGTTGAGCACACTGAATTCTGATGGGATCCTTCCACTTGTTCAGATTACGAACCTAAGGGGGCATAAATTCAAATTAAGAAAAGACAGATGTAGAATAGCTTTGCGGAAATTTGCCTTTAGACAGTAGGTGGTTAATTGCTGGAACAAACTTCCATCTGTCGTTGTGGAAGTTGTAGGTTAAATAAATTTAAGGAGGAACTGGACAGGCATTTGGAGGGAATGGTGTGATTTTTTTTTTTTTTTGGGCTGATGCTGCATAAGCTCATACACTTGCTTTCTTGCATCACATGCCACTACTACCGAGTAACTTAACGGTAGCTATTATTCTTTTTAAAACCTCTCCAATAATTTTCTTCAGATTGTATTTGTTTCATCAATTCAGAATATATACGACTATTTGAAGAACTTGACTTTTTTTGCGATATGTGCACATGGCTCATATGTGCTCAGTAGAACGCTCATGATCACATAAGGTTTGTGTTACATTTCTCCAGTCATTAAAACCCTTCATTAAGTTATTATTTGACTTAGAAAACAATTCGCAAACAAAGCAGTAAATTGATTTGCTCATTTCCGAAAAAATTAGCCACTCTCATTTCTCCTTTGTACCATTTGTCTTTTTACAGTAAAAATGTGATTCATTTACATTTATGACATATATTCTATTGCTTTCTATGTATTCTTTTTTAAAATTTTCAATATTACCAACATTCTGAGGTGTATTTATTAAAATATGCTCGATAAATTTTTCATCAATACTAATTGGACACATGTCGGCCCCGAGTGCCAAGCATTAGTGTCCAAGCAATTTTCCCTGAGCGATAAATAGTGATTTTCCTAGCGATCTCCTTGTTTAATTTATAGTGCTTTTGACAATTTCAGTTTATTATAAGTGGTTCTGTACTTTACAGATATTGAATAAGAACCCAGAAAGGGTTCTTATTCAATATCACCTTTCTCTTTCTTAGTATATATATTAATTTTCACTAACAAACTAATTTTTCCAGCCGCTTGGTCACTAGGTGGCACTGCTCCTGCCTCCACGTGGCAGGGCCAGTAACCTGGGGGAAAAGGTATCCTCCAGGGTGAAAAGGAGTAACCATGGATATAAATGACTATCCACCTTTAGAGCCTTCAAGCTCAAGGCCAGAGACATCACCTGATAATGAACTAAACCAACCCAAAAGGCTTCGTAGAGAAGCACAATGCCATGACTTGCCAAATTTTTTGGTAATTCACTCCCTATCCACCCAGCCTGTGGGAAAGTTATCATCATTTCTAATTTAAAGATATTTGGAATACATTGCCAGATTACCAAAAATGGTGAAACAACTGTAATCGGGAGACCTTATCAAAACTTCTTTCACCAAACATTCTGAATGGCTGCTAAAAACAAAGACGTTTGACGGACTGCCCATATCTGTCACTCCCCACAACACCTTGAATTCATCTAAAGGAGTTATCACAGAGTGGGACCTACTTACAGTCTCTGAGGAAGAACTAGTTCAAGAGCTTAGCAGTCAAAAAGTGATCAGTGCCAAACGAATTATGACAAAACAAGATGGAAATCTCGTTCCCACTAGATCCATCATCTTAACATTTAGCACTCCGGAATTGCCTTCCACAGTAAAAGCTGGCTATTTAAATTGCCGAATTCGCCCTTACATTCCAAATCCAATTCGATGTTTTAAATGCCAGAAATATGGACACTCTCAGCAGGCATGCAGAGGGGATGCCATCTGTCCAATTTATGGATCAAAGGACCATACACAAACAGATTGTGCAGTCTGAACTCCCATTTGCCCCGACTGCAAAGGAAGCCACTCTGTTTTTTCCCAATCATGTAAAATGTGAAAAACTGAAAAAAAAATTCAAAAATACAAAATTGAACATAAAGTCACATATCCTGAGGAACGCAGACAGATTATGTTGACCATGCCTAGTCGAACATATGCATCTCACACCCAGAGCTATTTGTCAACTGCAGTTTCAAACAGATGTGTCAATTCCACCCAGCACTTCTCTTGCTAACTGGGTTAAAGCTACCCTATTGGCATCTGGAAAAGACACTCCTAAAACTAAAACCAGTGAAGCCACTAACACTCCAATCAGTATTCCAACTCCGACGGTCTCGAAAGACAAAGAAAAATTGAAAACTCCTAAAGACTCTAAGAAAGCTGAAGCATCCACTAACAGTATGGAAGTGGATGAACACCAAGGTTATGAGGAACCCATCCTGGAACTTCATGCCAACGACACAATGGATACTGGATGCCCCATGTTCCCAAAAAAAGACCGGAAGAAATGTTCCATACAAAATAAACAATGAGATGAATCTTCCTCAACTCAACCCAAATAATGCAAAACATCATACAATGGAACCGCAGAGGACTAAGAAGCTATTCAGACTACTTGAAGGATTTACTCACACAATTTAATCCCGTAGGCGTATGCCTACAGGAAACGTTCTTGTCACCACAAAGCTCACCAAAATTTTCAAATTATGTCATGTACAGATGAGATAGAATATCAGAATCTGCTTCACATGGAGTAGCTATTCTTATTAATTCCAATATTCCATCGAGGCTCATCCAGTTACAAACCACCCTAAGTTGTGGCAGTTAGGAAGTTGGTAATTTAGTTACCCTTGTTTCTATTTACATTCCACCATCTCTGCCGTTCCCTCATTCAGAAATGGATAATCTCCTCACACAACTCCCAACATCAATTTGCCTTTTCGGTGTTTTTAATGGCTACCATTCATTGTGGGGATCCACTACAATGGACGACGCAAGATGCAAATTGATTGAGGAGTTTTTTAATAGCAATGATCTAAATTTACTAAACTCTGGATCTCCCACATACATTCACCTACCTACAAGATCTACTTCTGTAATCGACTTGTCAATTTGCACACCGTCAATTTTTCCAATCATGACATGGTCTGTGTTAACCGATCCCTTTAATAGCTTTAATACCTTTAATCATTTTCCGATTATTTGCACATTACAAACAGGGGTAACTGTATAAATCCAGACCAACGATGCACTTGGAAGTTTAGAAAGGTGAACTGGGATGGCCCGAATATATCTAGACAGACTGTATGTTCAAAAACAGCCCATTAATGATGTAACTGCATACATAACCAATCAGATTCTGACAGCATCTCATGGATCTATTCCAAAATCCATGGCATATCGCATTCACAGAATCACTGGTGGAACACAGACTGCCTTCATGCCAAAAAAGAGAAAAACCGTGCGTGGAATAATTAATAATTTCTGAAAGTATCCTACCACAACAAACTTAATCACTTATAAGAGGCTTAAAGCTAAAGCAAGGCAAATTAGATGGATAGCAAAACGTGAGTCATGGATTGCCTTTGCCTCAACCATCACCAAAGACACTGACACTCGGCTCATATGGCACCTCCATAGCCAGGTGGGAAGGAGCAGCAGTGCATAACACACACACTTCTTGATTAGACCGAGGTTCGAGCCCGTCACCACCAAATACGGAGGATGCGGAAAGGTCAGGGAATGACCGCCGCATATCCCGGAGCAATATGGCCTTAATTGCTAATGCTCCTAAAAACCAAACAAACAAACAAACCGGCTCATATGGAGAAAGATATAGGCCCTAAATGGCAAATTTGCTCGCTGCCCTCTTCAATACTTAATTGGAAAGGGAAAGAAGTGTCTACTCCTGAAGAAGTTGCTAATGCATTAGCAGAATCATTTGCCACAATCTCTGCTTCTACTTCTTATGCTTAGACCTTCCAAAACATCAAAGTAGCGGCAGAAAGGCATAAAATCAACTTTTTCACACGCTGCTCTTTCCTGTACAACCAACCTTTTACATTAACAGAACTCAAAGAATCGTTAAATAGATCATCCAATAGTGCCGCAGGTCAAGATGGTATTCACTACATTACCACTTTTCAGGTCCGGTTTAAGAGCATACTCTCTGATTCTCACATTCAGGAAGAAGGAGTCCCGCAGGGATCGATACTTTAGCATTAGCATTAGTAGAGGCATTAGATGAAAGAAAGCAAGCTTATGCAGCATCAGCCAAAAAAAAAAAAAAAAAAACCCACTTCCACTTCACCCCTCTGTTCGTTCAAAATACCTGTCCAGCTGAGCCTTAAACTTATTTAGGCTATCAACCTCCACTACAAGGGATGGAAGTCTGTTCCACCAACCAACCACCTGCTGGCTAAAGGCAAATTTCTGCACGTCTATCCTACATCTGTCTTTCCTCAATTTGAATTTATGCCCTCTCAGGTGATTATTCTGAGCTAGAGGAAGAATCCCATCAGCATTGAGCATGCTCAAACCATTGAAGGCTTTATACACCTCTATCAGATCACCTCGCTGGTGCCTAGTCTCCAGACTAGGCACCAGCGAGGTGCCTAGTTACTTAGTTCAACACTTTTTTTTTGCAGTCACCTGAGAAGCATTTACCTGAAAAGGACTTGCTCACTTTGTTGATCTTCTACAATTGAATTTTTTATGAAAATGCTTATCCTT
This sequence comes from Mastigoproctus giganteus, assembly GCF_048544385.1. Lineage (NCBI taxonomy): Eukaryota > Metazoa > Arthropoda > Arachnida > Uropygi > Thelyphonidae > Mastigoproctus > Mastigoproctus giganteus. Next base: position 79,617,363 of record NC_143575.1, read on the forward strand.
CTTCCTGGCACCATTCTTTTATTTTTGCCATACCAAAACCAGGGAAATATCTTATCCTGGTTCAAAATTATAGGCCCATATCTCTCACAAGCTGCTTGGGTAAAATTTTCAAAAGGATGGTTTATAGTAGGCTCACCTACATCCTGGAGTCACAGAATCTCCTTCCAGATCGTCAGTATGGCTTTCAAAAAAATAGATCAACCCTAGATGTGCTCATCAAAGCCGAATCTCATATCTGCAATGCCTTTGTCAGGAAACAACATCTAGTTATGGTCAACTTAGATCTTGAAAAGGCATTTGACACTACCTGGCGTTATGGTATTCTTATGGATCTTTACCATCTAGGATTTAGGGGCCGTTTGCCTGAAATAATTAAAAGTTTCCTGCCAAGTATTCTCTTATACTGGACCACTTTTCAGGTCCGGTTTAAGAGCATACTCTCTGATTCTCACATTCAGGAAGAAGGAGTCCTGCAGGGATCGATACTTAGTTCAACACTTTTTTTTTTGCAGTCAGAGTCATGATATCCCAAAAACTGTTCAAACTTATATGCATGCAGACGATCTTACCATTTCCTGTCAGAATCAAAGTATCAATACCATTGAACACCAACTCCAACTTGCCATAACCAAAATTGAATTATGGACTTTAAGAAATGGTTATTGACTATCAGAAAAGAAATGCACTACTGCCCACTTTTGCAAGCATCGGGCTCTCCATCTTGATCCTGAATTACATATCAACAATATCCCAATCCCACTTACTACTAACATCAGATTTCTTGATCTGATATTAGACAGCAAGCTTAATTTCCAAGCTCACATCAATCAGTTAAGAAATGTCTGTCTAAAATATATGAACATACTTTGGTCAGTCTCGTCCAAGTCTTGGGGAGCTGATCAATATATATTACTTCACCTTTACAGAACTTTAATCCATTCATGCTTAGATTTTGGTTGTCTAGTACAAGTGACTCCCGCTTAACACTGATAATCCATTCCGGAAAAACAGAGCGCTAAGTGAATCCACGCTAAGCAAGCGCGCATTCCCATAAGGTAACATGTATTTGTGAGTTGCGGTCGGTGCCATAGGATATTTCCTAATCAATAATAAATGGTAGTGAAAAGATGCACAAATGTCGGTCAAAATATTTAATATTCAAATATTTGTACATATAAAATATTCTGCATTACATACGTATATAATTATGTGGTAACTACTGACGTATCAAGATTAAACTTAAAATTCTAATTAAAATCATGAATTTAATTGATCTAAATTGATTTAATTTAATTGATGAATTTAATCATGAAAAATGTGTTGATTTTGGGGTGAACTTTGGCCCCTCTTCCAAATAAACTAAAAGGGGTATTAATTTTAAATCCCCCGCAGCATTACCACCTAACAATAAAGTCAACCGATCCTTCACCACTTTGAAACCTGCGTGTTTTTTTCTTCTTTCAATGCGAAACTTCTTTTAGGCATTCGTTTCCATAAAAGTCCTGCTTCATCTATGTTAAAAACTTGTTGAGGAGTATAACATACTACCTCTCTTCAATAATTTTAACAAGTTCTTTTTTTGAAAGTTTCGGCTCCTTGATCTGCACTTGTGGCTTCCCCCTGGATTTTAAATCTGTTCAACAGCCCTTACCAGTTTTAAATGGTTCCACATTTTTTTTTTTAGGTGAGTTTTCTTCAGATCATCATATTGGCTAATCTCTTTCTTTCTCTCTCTCTCTCTCTCTCTCTCTCTCTTTCGGCGCCTCCGTAGCCAGGTGGGAAGGAGCAGCAGTGCATAGCACACGCTTCTTGATTAGACCGGGGTTCGAGCCCGTCACCACCAAATACGGAGAATGCGGAAAGGTCAGGGAATGACCACCGCATATCCCGGAGCAATATGGCCTTAGTTGCTAATGCTCCTAAAAACCAAATAACAAACAAACTCTCTCTCTTTTTTTTTTTTTTATAATATTTAACTTAACTGAATTCTGCATTGGATATTATCTTCAATAATATTAGTTAAAGTCTTTCCATTTCAACCCTAATAGCCGGCCTAGCCCTAGTTGCTTGCAGTGGAACAGCTATCTTTCCCACTGCTAAAATTAGTTCTTTTTTTTTTTATAATTGTTCTTACAGTTAAACTTGCAAGTCCTAAATTATGGCACACATCCGCTTATCGTTGACTGGAATCGATTTGCTTCAAAACTTCTAATTTAATTTTCAAATTCAGTCTTTTTCTTACATTTATAGTCTTCATACTGTGCTCAGACGTTGCTTTTTCATTCTTATCAGCCATTATTAACTCTTCGAAAATGTAACTGCATTGGTTGCATTAATTAAAATACAACGTTCAAGTAAACTGTCCATTATGCACGATGTCTAATACTGTACTGAGTGATGACTAGACTTCGGATAAATGCAAAGAATGCAAATATTACAAGCAACATACTTGATCATTTTTTAAAATGTTGATCTCGGAACTACGTAACGAGTCACTGTACTGCAATTAAATTAGCGTTCGAGAAAATTTCACTGAGTGTGGGAAAATTTCTCAAGTCACCGTGGGAAACGTTTTAATGCTGTTTTGCTATTCATTTTCAAACTATCGACTCCATCAAATGAAACGATTTCATTAAATATGCCAAAAATGCAATCTGTAAAAGAGCGTTATAGTGATCTGTGACAGTGTTATAGTCAGATACGGGTTATAATATAAGAACAGCGTTATAGCAAATCAGCATAAAGCGAACCGTGTTATAATGGCGGTGTATATGACTCTGCTAGAAGCACTACTTTACAACACCTAAATATCATTCAGCACAGTGCTCTGAGGACTGCGTTGGGCGCCTTCAGGACTTTTCCAATCCAAAGTCTTTATATCGAAGCACATGATCCTCCATTACATATTCATAGAAAAACATTGTTGCTCCAATACGCTACTAAAATCCAGAGTATATCCTCTCACCCCAGTTGGGAGTATCTTTATAATACTTGGTAGGATTTGTTCTATGGGAGCAAACCAAGTGAAAATAGACCTGCTTCACTCAGAATTAAAGAGCTTGTTCAGAATTGGAATATTGATTTAAGCGATATCTTTCAGGACACAACTGCTCCTGTTCCACCCTGGACATATGTTTCTGCATCTTATGATGTACATTTTTTTCAGTGGGGGAAAAATGTCATACCACCTTGCAATATCAGGCAGTTGCACTCATCTCACGCTACTCTGAACTTTCGTGCCTGTAAAATCTATACTGATGGATCAAAAACTGCGAGTACGATAGGTGCTGCTGCTGCAGTCTTTCCTTCATTTACTGCTACAGCCTCACTACCATTACCCTGCAGCATCTTCACTGCTGAATTATATGCTATCAAATTAGCACTTGGTAAAATTATTGAGCTATCCATTTCACCTGCCATAATTTATACAGACTCACTCAGTGCTGTGTCTGCCATAAGAAAGAATTTCTCATCTTCCCATCCAGTCTTGAAATACATTCATTCCCAGTTAATTTCCTGCAACGTGTCTAATCAGTCAATCAGTTTTTGCTGGATACCTGGTCATTCTGGTATTCCAGGAAATGAAAGTGCTGACTTTGCTGTTAAACATCTTCAACCCTCTCTCTCTCTCACAACACCCTCAGGCTCCTTACAGTGACTATAAGCCTATCATTCACAAAGCATGCTACGACAACTGGTCACAGATCTGGAAAAGTAACACCAACAATAAACTTTACCAGATAAAACAAGATCCAAAGCTGTGGCTCTCTAACTTCTGACGAAACAGAAGAGAGGAAGTAGTATTGGCACGAATTGGACACACTCATCATACATATCTCTACCTGCTATTGGGAGAAAACGCACCTCGGTGTTCATCCTGTCAGACACAATTTACGGTCCGTCATTTTTTGGTTGATTGTCCCTTACATTCAGCCATCTGCTCTAACACTTTCAAATCTCTCTCCACATTGAACATCTCTCATGACTTATCGCACTTCATAGGAAATTAAGTAAACGTAGAAGAACTTTTGATGTTCCTAAAATATATTGACCTGTACAGGAGCATATAATTTAACATCTATACAGGCATCTATAACATCATTTACAGGCAACTATATGTTGCCTGTAAAAAAACAGCAACAGACACAATTTGACCTCAGTAGCCATTGTGTCATTAAGCTCTATGCCAACAACAACAACAACCACATGGCTATATCAATAGGATAAGAGATAACTTGCTTTCTGGTAAGTACAGACTCTAATTGAAAATTTTCTTCAAAATTGTGTTGATTTGTTTCATTTACGTCTTCTATATTGTGCACATTATTTTGATGTTCTTCATTTTCCTTTTCGTCTCCTGATAACAATGTTTCACTTTCATTTCGAGTAATATGAGGTACATCTTCAGTTCTATGAAATTCTTCATTTTCAGGACGGAAGAAAGACAAAATTGCCCCCTTTTGACTATTTAGCTGTTTTGCCTTTCTCTGAGTCGTTTTCTTTTAATAGCTCCGGATTCACACTTTCTTGGCATCGTTATGTGTGTTATGCTATTAAAAGCAAAATAAATATTTATTAAATCCAAAATATTAAAAATAATTTTTATAATGAGTACTAAATTCTTGAGTTTTAGATCTATATTTATTTCTTTATATGTTACATATAATTACTTTTACATACTATATTACTGTTACATACAATTATAAAGAAATAAGTATAGATCTAAAAACTCAAGAATTTAGTACTCACTATAAAAATTACACGAAAAGATCAAGAAACCAATTAAAATTTAAAATAATTTAAAATTACATTAAAAGCTAAAATATATAAAAAGAGAAAGAATAGTATTTTTCTGTACAAAAAATTATCTTAGTTTTGTTAAAATAACAATAATAAATTTATTGAAAAATATATTCTTACCTACTCCGACAGCTACTTTGTACTCATATACTGCTATACAAATCGTAACCAAATACTAATGGTAACTAAACTCTCAGTAGTTACGCATGCGTACGAACGATGGTTAACTTTGATCAGTTACGGCCATGTGATAAAACAGTATTTCAAATGGAGGCAGGAGACCTCACAAATTTTTCAGGGACTCTAGTTTTTATATTATAAATTTAATATTTAAAAATAAGTATTTTATTTTGCAACTATAACTAGACTGTTTTTTATATAGTTGTTAGTGAGGAGTTAGGTTTTAAAGTGAGGCCCCAGCTTGTTCCTAATGTGCCTTATGGTAAATGCGGCCCTGGTTATGTATATATACACAAATTCCTTTATTACCCACAGTACATAGTATAACATCACTAGATAAAAGGGTAATTGTACCCTGAAATAGCACAGCTGGGGAGGGAATTTACAAGACAAATAAACAAGTTTATTCTCTCAGCCACTTCTGACAATACCTAAAATACTATTTATGTTACAATGCTATAGGATTGCAGGGGATATTTCACTGCAGTAATCAAAATCATTAAAATTGGTATGCTTTACTGTGTTCAATTTTTGATCATCAGGGTCATTTTTGCTCCCACTGAAGACTGAAGCATAATACTAAACATTAAGGCATGGTCTTTTGTTGAACTTAGAGCCAGAGCATAATTAAGTGTAGGAACAAACTTCCATGTGGTGTTGTGCTAGTGGATATTTTGAATATAAAGGATTGGACAGATTATTAGAAGGGATGAACAGATGAAATGGGTTTTGTGTGCTTTTTGGCTGATGCTTGTAAGCATGCTACTTGCATCATTTGCTACTACTAATATATTAATACTAATTATATCCCTAATTTATCACAGCATGGGTTTGTGAAGGGAGAAGTCTTGCCTGACCAGTTGTTGTTTGCAGTTTTATGGTACAAAAACTGGTTTAGCTATATTTTGTCTGTTCAAGTTTTTCTATTACCAGTTATGTTATTACGGATATTAGGTGCAGTTGGTAATATTTATTAACTTAGGGAACGTAAAGAGGTCATTTACTTCTGATTGGTCTCCCAGAATAAGTCTAAGGGTTAATGATTCACGTGCATATGATTTGAAAGCTGATTGGCAGCTGTGAAATAAGTTACTTTACTGTGAGTTGGAAATGACACTAAGGACATTGTGAAGGATCATCTTTCATTAGGAGGTAAGAATGCGTTAAATGTGTTTATTCAGTATTCTGTTCAGTATTTCTGTTGTTTGATCTGGTATAATTAGCATTAGCAGAGGCATATGATGCAAGAAAGGGCTAGAATTCCTCAGAAATCAGTTCTGGGGCCTTCTGTTTCTAATTTTCTTCCATAATGGTTTTGAAGAGGGGAAAGCTGCTAAAGTTTTGGTAATGTGAAAGTAGGACAGTTGAGTATCAACCAGAACCAGGCTGTGCTTCTTTAAAATTACTTAGGTTACTTGCAAATATGATCTTAAAAATAGCAACTAATGATTCATGTATTATAAATAAATAAATAAAATAAATTTTCTGTTTATACTCCGGGACGACCAAACGGTCAGAGGAGTTTTTACAAGATACTCAGAATACAAGAAAAAGCACCGTATTCAGCAGTCACGGGCTAGAACCCCGGTCACTCAAGGCACGTGTACTTATGCACCCGTGCGCCTGACCACTAGGCTACGGCAGCCTTCGCCATAGGTGAAGGCTGCCATAGCCTAGTGGTCAGGCGCGCAAGGGCTTTGCACCTGGGAACAAAATCCAGTTACTTGCTAGGGGGAGAACAGTTAAAAGTATTTCAGGATAGAAAAGACTTATAATTTATGATATAATTAGATATACAAAATATACCATGCAATGTTAATAGATGGCTAGGAAGGCACATGTGTTCTGTGTTTTATGAGATTTTTATAAGTAGGGATTTATGATATTGAACAACAATATAGAACAACAATATTGTTCTTCTGTATAAGATGCTAGCAGTATTGCATTTGGAATATCATTTAAGGTCTTGAGGCCATACCTACAAACGACTGCACTTTTATAGAAGGTTCAAAGGATGACAGATTGTGAGGATGATAATTAATGCTTGTATGAAGAATAGCTCAGAAGGGTTAGAAGGGTGGATGACAGATGCTTGGCAACTAGATATGATAGCCGGATTGAATTAATTCCAGTGATCTACAATACCCTCCCAAAGGAAAACTTCACAAAATGCAGCTTTCTGTTAGGCCCTAAAAATTTGTATCTGTGCCCTCTAGGTCTTGTTTCTGCTATCAGTGAGAATATATCTCCATCAGTCATTTTACTGATCCCTTCAGGACATCTCCATTAGCTGTTTGGGTGGCTGAAGTGGAAAGTTGGTAAATTGGATAGTCACTTTTTTGTTAATGAGGAAAGTATGAGTGTTTTGGGAATTTTTTTTTTTATTTACTTTTTGCTAGATGTAGAATAAAGTCCGAGTCTGCTTTCTTGCATTATTTTGCCATTCTAATACTGATTCAGATTGGGATATGAAATTTGAAGTTTTTTTTTTTTTTTTTTTCCATGCTGCAGTTTGTTTAGTTAATCTGAGGTTGTGGATACAAGGATATATAAGTCCAAATATAAAATTTTATGAAAATCTGTCCACTGGGAAATGGATTTTGATGAAATTTTATATTTGGTTCATATTGTTATCTCTAGACAGTCCATGTGTGCTTCACCTGTATTGTTGTGCAAGACTCATGAATGAGGTGTCACTTGTGAAGAGATACATATAATAGAGGGTAAAAAGCACCAAAAAAAAAGAATATACAGGAGAAGAGAAATAAATATTATATGGTTTTAATTAAACTGAATGACTAAGTTCCAAGAATTAAAATGAAACTAAATGCTACTAGGCATAATATTTTAAGAGTTTAAGATTATCTATATAATATTGGTGTAGATACACCATAGACAACTCTTAAAGAAAAAACTACGATAGTAGTTTAAAGGGCATCATTTCATCTGTATCTCATATTGTGCTTATTCTTCACAATGAGTTACCGTGTATTGCATTACCTCGAATAAGTAACGCTTCACTACTAGAGAAGACTATTGTTACTTATTCTGGTGGGCACCGTTTCAAGTATTGCGATATGTGGTAACTCGTTGTGAAGGATGAGCACAATATGAGATACAGATGAAATGATGCCCTTTACACTGCTATCGTAGTTTTTTCTTTAAAAAACTCAAATAAGCGTTGCTTATTTGAGGTAGTGCTGTTGTTATTTGTTGTTATTTGGTTTTTAGGAGCATTAGCAACTAAGGCCATGTTGCTCCGGGATATGCGGTGGTCATTCCTTGACCTTTCCGCATACTCCGTATTTGGTGGTGACGGGCTTGAACCCCGGTCTAATCAAGAAGCATGTGCTACGCACTGCTGCTCCTTCCCACCTGCTATGGAGGCGCCAAGAGGTAGTGCAATACATGGTAACTCATTGTAAAGGATGAGCACAATATGAGATACAGATGAAATAATGCCATTTATACTACTATCATAGTTTTTTCTTTAAGAGTTGCCTATGTGATATTATATAAAGTTCCAAGAATGTAAAAGTGTAAAGTTTTGTTAAGTGTTCTGTAAAATTATAATCTTAGTAATTAATTGATAAGGAGATAACTATATTTACGCTTCACTTCATCACACTTCAGTTAATCGCAGAAAAGAAAAATAATTAATTTTAAGAAGAATAATAGAATTTGCCTGAAACATACACAAAAATTCTATTATTCTTCAAGTGTAAATTCTAACTTGTAATGGAAGTATGTTATTGTATGTTTATACGTTATTTAACAATAAAAAGTTCAGTCGATATCACATGTTTAACATGCTTTGTTGTCCCTGGATAGCTTTTAGGATCAATCATAGCCTCCCCTGCTGCATGCCCCAACCATAGAAATCTATATATATAAATGAAAGTATAGTGAATATCACATATTGTGATCACTTCAGGACTCAGCTAAACTGATAACAATAACTAATTGATAAAAATAACCAAAGAAACAAGAATGCAGCTGTTCAGCATTGTTTATTGATGTAGAGTTGAAATGTGTACATAAAAAGGCAGATGTGGACAGAAAGAAAATATTAAAATCAAGTAATATTATTTCTTTGAGAAAGTCATCAATAAAAATGAAACTGTCATAATGCTTCTGTAAATTCATACAAACCATTTAAAATAAATAAAGAAAATATTAAAATCAGAAATTAGAAAAGGGTTAATGATCTTCTGTAAAACAGTCAGATTGGTAGGAGTGTAGATACAGTTTCTTTTATGGAATAACAACACCAATAAATATAAGAACTGCACAAAACAAAATCAGTAACTAGCTCACAACATGTCAGAGTTCAAGAACAAATTGAGAAGTTACATAATCACTTCTGCTGCATATGGTATGCCTAAACTCCAATAAGGAAAAAAAGTGATATAAACTTAAATGCTAATTATAATAAAAGCTGTTTATTTGCAACATATATTCTGCAAGCTGGTTCTAAGTTAAATTCCGATTTTATAGCATTCTCTCCCCAGTTTCCCCCTACAGAAATATTGCTATACATTTAGAACAGGAGCTCTGATCCATTTCAAAATTTCAATACATACTTATATTTTAGTAATCTTTGTAACAAATTTTCATGTCAATGAATTGATTTATTTTGTTATAAATAATGAATAATTGCTATTTGCTAATGCACCTGAAATATAATGCACTGCATACATTAACTAAATGTTACTAAAAAACTTTAGTTTTTCATAGGCAACATAGGCAAACTGACTAGTGGTGGCAATAAAGTGCTAAAACTGAATGTTGTTCAGGGTAAGAGGGGAGGCGTGTTTTCTGATTGGCATCACTGCTAGTGGAGGCCCCCCTCTTAAATAGCACTCTGATAGATGGCCATTCCAGGCAGCTAACTTGCCAGAACTCTGCTACAAAGGTTAGTTTAATCGGGGGTGAGGGCTGCAGGTGCCCATATTTTTGCTTCACAGAATTGGGTAAGTAATTATCTGATGTAGTCAGTGGTGCTGGCATTGTCATTTATATTATTTCAGATCCCACCACTATAATAACTTTTTTTTTTATCCTCTGAATATTTTGGAAATGCTTCCTATCTGGATGAAATTTGAAAAAATGTTCCATTTATAGCTTTTTATAATAGTTACTAACAAATAGTCACTATTTTATAATAATTAAAAATGAGCCCTTCTAATTCATTTCTATACCCCAATGCCGTCACATTAAATCTGTAGAAACTTCAGAATTCTAGTTTAATTAATTGATGGGTCTTCTACCAGTCATACTTCTTTTGCATCCTCCCTCCTATTTACAATGACATTGCCTTCATATTCAATTTTATGAATTTAAATACATTAAACCTATTATAATTTAATGCTATATATATATTTAGCTGGTGCCAAATATGTTGAAGCAGCAACTCATTTAAAGATTGGAGAACTTTTATTTTCATTTGGAGCATGTGATACAGCACTTATGGTAAGTGATTTTTATTTCATATCTTTAATATTTTGTATTGTTAACAGTTCTGTTATTTTATGATGCATTTTGGGGCAAACATATCCTTTTTGTTATTTTGGAATAGCCTAAAAACATTTTGGGAATATTTATTCTTACTCATAAAAAAAAAATTTAGAAACAAAGAAAGCAGGAAGAACTATCATCATCAGCCATTTTCAATCCACTGCAGGATGAAGACTTCTCTAGCAACTTTCCAGTTCCTTCTGTTTTGTGAAATGGCCATCCATTTACTACTCAATAAAATTTACTACCCAAAACTCATAAATTTCCTTTGTTGGTCTCCGTTGTTATTAGCATTAGCATTAGTAGAGGCATTTGATGCAAGAAAGCAAGCTTATGCAGCATCAGCCAAAAAAAACAAAAAAAAAAAAAAACAAATAAATAAATAAATAAAAAATAACCACTTCCGCTTCACCCCTCTGTTCATTCGAAACACCTGTCCAGCTGAGCCTTAAACTTATTTAGGCTATTAACTTCCACGACAAGGGATGGAAGTCTATTCCAACAACCAACCACCCGCTGGCTAAAGGCAAATTTTTTCACGTCTATCCTACATCTGTCTTTCCTCAATTTGAATTTATGCCCTCTCAGGTGATTATTCTGAGCAAGAGGAAGAATCCCATCAGCATTGAGCATGCTCAAACCATTCAAGGCTTTATACACCTCTATCAGAACACCTCGCCGGTGCCTAGTCTCCAGACACTGTAATTTGCAAAACGTAAGCCTTTCTTCATAAGAGCACCCCTTTGTTCCATTCACTAATCTTGTTGCCTTTCTCTGTACTCGTTCCAGCATCTCTACATCCTTCTTGAAATGAGGCCTCCAGACCTGTATACAGTACTCTAGGTGCGGTCTGACCATTGCCTTATACAAGGGAATAATCACCTCCTTATCCCTGCTAGAAAAATTCCTATATATCATCGACAATACACCATGAGCTACTCTTGCAGCCCATCTGCACTGCTCAGAAAACTTCATATCTGCTTGCACAACCACCCCAAGGTCCCTTTCATTCTCTACCACTGTCAGTGTAGTACCACAGAGTTGATACGTTGCTCTGGGGTTGCTGTTTCCCATATGTAGTACTTTACATTTGTCAATGTTAAACTTCATTTGCCCCCTCTCAGCCCATCTGCTCAACCTTTCCAGATCCTGTTGCAGTAGCATAGTGTCAGTAATGTCCTTGACAACCCTGTCAACCTTCGTATCGTCTGCAAACTTAGACATTAAGCTTGATATACCATCATCAATATCATTTATAAATACAGAAAACAATAATGGACCCAATACTGAACCCTGAGGGACTCCACTAATAACATTAGTCCACGATGAGCAGTGTCCATTGATTACCACTCTCTGTCTTCTCCCCCTCAACCACCCCTTTATCCATAGCAGCAATTTGCCTCCAATGCCACACTGCTCCAATTTGTGCAGCAGTCTTCCATGTGCAACAGTATCAAAAGCCTTTCTAAGATCCAAGTATATAATATCAAAATTATTCCCTGCATCCAGTTCTTTTGTGACTGCATCATAGTATCCAATCAAATTGGTCAGGCAAGACTTCCCCTTAACAAAACCATGCTGTGTCTGAGCTATAACTGAAGTCTTGTCTAGATGATCCTGCAGTGCTTCTTTAACCAGTGCCTCCATTAATTTTCCAGGAACAGAAGTTAAACTAACAGGTCTATAATTACTTGTGTTGCCCTTTGATCTTCTTTGTGAATTGGGGTCACATTTGCACATCTCCAGTCCATGGGTACTTCCCCTGAGTCCAAGGAAGCTCTCATAATTATGGCTAAGGGTTTGCTTACTTCCTTTGCTGCTTCCTTTAATATAACTGGATAGATCCCATCCACCCCGGGTGCCTTTCTTGTATTTATCTTCAACAATTTCTCCTCCACTTTACTCTCAGTTATTACAAGATTATCTAGCTTACTGCCAGAGTTGAATACACCTGTGGCATTACCCTCGCTGAATAACTCCTTATGTGTGAATGTCGATGCAAAATATTCATTCAGTTTGTTAGCTACCTGAGCAGGATCATCAACAGTTGACCCATTGGTATCAAGTAGACCAATCTGATTCATCCCGTTCCTTCTAGAGTTTACATAAGTAAAGAACTCTTTGCTGTTTTTCTTTGCATCCCTTGCCAAAGATTTCTCGTAATCTGCCTTCGCCTGCCTAACCTCCTTTGTAACTTGGTTACAGATCAACTTGTATCTATCATGGGCTTCTGTGTCATGTGTTAATTTGTATGTATCCCATGCATTTTTCTTCTCTGCCATATGTCTCATTAGTTCATCTCATATCCACTTAGGCCTAAACCTTGAACAATATTTCTTAGTTGGTATGTAAAGCCTAGTAGCTTCCAAGATAAGTTCTTTGAATGCTTCCCATTTTGAATTTGCTGTTGGTAACATCATCAGTTGGTCCCACTGTATAGAATTTAAATACTGTCTCAGTCCATCGTAGTCGCCTTTACGAACAGCAATAACCCTTCCCTTTACCCCTAATGGTAGTTACCTCTTTGAGTAAATCCTACTTCAGCACACTGTGATCACTGCCACCTAGTGATTCATTTACCTGCAGATTCTTAATTCATGAAGATTCACTACTGATAATCAAATCAAGAGTATTACTCCCTCTAGTTGCCTCCTGAACATGCTGATGTAGAAAACAATCATCCAATAAATCCACAAAAGCCTTGCTAGTGTGTGAGTGACCAGCCCCCAAATTCCAGTCAGTATCTGGGAAATTAAAATCCCCCATTATAAGACTCTCGGATTTACTGGCCCACTCTATTTCCCCGTACAGTTTCTTATTATACTCATCAGAGTCATTAGGCCTATAGAACACTCCTACTCTCAATTTTGATCTCCCAATGCTTATGTCACACCAAACTGACTCGACACTGCACTGTCCAGCAATGTTGACTGGATTCACTTCCTTGAATTTTATGTATTTCTTAACTAATAGCATAACCCCTCCTCCCTTCCTATCCAGTCTATCCTTTCTGTAGACATTGTACTCCCAAATTCCAGTTCTGCATTCCTTATATCTGTGTGACACCACGTCTCTGAAATCCCCACAATATCTGCCTTTGATGTTTTGAGCAATACCTCAAATTCATCAAATTTATTTAATTTACTCCTAGCATTGGTGTACACGCAAGTATACATGCACCTGTTCTTTTTCTTAGCTACCCTATCACAACCTATATGTTTATTTGTACCCCAATGATTCACAGCAGTCTCTGAAATATCGTGCATTTTATTTTCCAGGCTGCGGCTCATTCCAATAGAAGCAGTGCAAGAATCACCACTTTCACCTCTGCCAATGGCTACTGTTAATCTATTAGTCCTTGTATCCTCCCAATCTTGCAGTTTTCCGACCCACCTAACACTGCCTCGATAGCATCAGCAAACATTCTTGCACCCTTTCTATTTAAGTGTATCCCATCCCTGTAGAAGCAGTCTCTCCTGTTTATCTTTCAGGTTTTCTTTTACTTCCTCTTGGGAACTAAATTCTGTTATTTTCGTACTCCATCTGTCATCATGTCTTCCAGCTATGTATCCTGCCCAAGACCATTTCAGTTCTTTAGTTTTGATAAGAATGTCTTTTACTTGAGTTTGCTGCCTAATCCATGAGTTTCTTCTTCTTATCTAACAGCCTGATTCCTAATATAATTCATTCTATTCTTTGCTGTGTAGTTCTCAGCTTCTCTTCCATTCTTTTGGTGAGTACCCAAGTTTCACTTCCATAAGCCATAGTGGGGAGCATATCTTTGTTCATTATTTTACATTTCAGACAAATTGGGATATTGCTCCTCAGTATGTGTCTATATTTCCTGAATGTTATCCATCCAAAATTTTTTCTTCTGTTGTCTTCTAGCTATTTATCATTATTACAGTTAATGACATCCCAGATAAGTATATGGCTCCACCTTTTCAATTACTTCTCCTTCAATGATTATATCCCTTTCTGTGGCATACTTGTTCATCATTACTTTTGTTTTAACCATATTCATCTTTAGTCCGAATTCCTTACTAACTGTGCATAACTGATTAAGATTTCCCTCTAATTCTTTGGGATCATGGCTTATGATCACAATGCCATCTGAAAATCGTAAATGGTTTAGCACTCACATTTATATTGACCCCTTTCTGTGACCAGTCTAATCTTCTGAAAGCTTCCTCAAGGGCAGCAGTAAACAACTTCGGAGATATTGTGCCTCCATGTTAAACTCCTTTCTCAATTTTAAATTTGCTACTGTCTTTGTCTAGTCTAATAAAGGAAGTAGTGTTCTCATATATTTTCTTCAAAATCATAATATATGGGGTATCTATGCCTTGTCTTGCCAGTACCTGAAACATTGCCTTATGCTGTATGGGGTCAAATGCCTTTTCATAATGCACAAATGCCAGGCATAATGGTGTTTTATATTCATTTGCTTTCTCCATTAGCTGTGATATTATGTGAAGGTGATCCATAGTTGAGAATCCTGTCCTAAAGCCAGCTTGCTCTTTTGGTTGATTCTCATCAAGTATTCTTTCTAATCTGTTAGTAATGACCCTTGTGAACAACTTGTAGACATGGGATAACAAGCTGATTGGTCTATAATTTTGAATTTATGATTTATCTTAACTTGTCACATAACTAGGATGAACTGGTTATGTGATAACTGACCCCTCTTCATTACAAAATGACATGTTAGTAATATTGAGTTTCAAGTAAGTTTCATACTGAGCTATAGTAACTGACATTTACAATTTTTATTTTGATGTTTGATCAGACTCTGGAGAAAATTTTTATATTTTATTTTGACACTAATTCTAGCAACTACGCAAATTAATACACTCTCTCTCTCTCACTGAGAAACTTTGCATTACACACACACACACACACACACACACATGTAGGTAACCTTTAAGTGTCATTGTATTATGGCTTAACATATGCCACTTATTTTAAAAGACAAACATGCGTGAAACAATTTACTAATGCCTACCTTATTAAATATTTACAATTACTTATATTTGAGTAAGTGAAGCTGCACTTGTGCACAAGCTTTCTTCCAAAATGTTTGTGGATAGCTCAGAGTTATAATTTTTCACAAAGTGAGAGTAATCATTTTTGTGCCACATAAAAACACCTTTTAATCTCCCTTTGAAGTGATTAAATACTTTTAAAAAAACAAATAATAATTCAGAGGATTTAATGATTACACATACCTGAACTGTTATTATTGGTGGTTAGGTTTAATTGCTGCTAGCTTTGGCGCCTCCGTGGGCAGAAGCAGCAGTACGTAGCACACACTTCTTGATTAGACTGGGGTTTCAGCCCATGACCACCAAATACAGAGGATACAGAAAGGTCAGGGAATGACCACTGCACATCCCCGGAGCAATATGGCCTTAGTTGCTAATGCTCCTAAAAACCAAATAACAAACAACAACAGCTGCTAACTTTAATCATCAGAATTTTTGCTTGTATATTAGCTGTCTGATTTACTGATTTTTGCATTACTCATACATATTTGCAACAACTATAACCCATTGCACAATATTAAAGAAGTTACATAAAAAAAACCTGCATTTACTTGCAATTAGCAGGAAACTTCAAAAAGGGTTTTGGGTATTTAGAGTACTGCAGCTGAGAAAATTTCAAATGTTGATCTATCTGTGTGTTATAATTCATCAGGAGAGAGAGAGAGAGAGAGAGAGAGAGAGAGAGAGAGAGAGAGAGAGAGAGAGAATTTGTTTAAAAAAATTCCTAATTGTGAATAAACAAGTCATTGCCTTTTTGGATTATTTCCATTAAGAGATAACTACAATTTAAAGCACTGTTACCTTGCAAAAATTACTTTTAAAAAGAGTATTATGTTCCACAACCTATATTGATCCCTTCCCTTGATCACATGCACAACTCCTCTTGGTGGTCAGGATGTCCAGATAAATAGGAGAAGGAAAATAGCATTATTAAATGCCGAGCAAAAAAAAAGTTTTCATTATATTTATTTCAAAAGATTTAAACATTACTGATTAATATGCTTTGGTCATATAAAGTGAAATATAGTCTTAACTAGTCTAAGACAGCATATTTTAATTAATTTTATTTTTATATTTAATCTTTAATTTTTTTTCATTATTAACCACAATATAGCAGTGCAACCACTTCATCATATTACTTACTAAAATAAAGACAAAAATCGGCAAAAAACCTCTAATAAAATATAGTTATAAAATCTTCAAATAAAAAAATTTAAATGATAAGATAATAAAAAAATAAAGTAATGGTGCACAAAATGCATAGGTTAAAATTCTGTGGTCTTAAATCCATAATAAGAAATGAACATGTGTGTGTGACCACCATAGCCTGAATATTATAAAATTTAGAAATATAAAACTTTCCATGCATAGAGTAATCCTGGAGGTATGCACTTTTTTTAAAGTAGATTAAATTATTTGTGTTATTAAAATTTTTAATTGGCACCATTTTTAATTCCAATATTAATTAAATATCTTTGTGTTATAAACAAAAGAGTGTGTCATAAATGTCACTTTGCCAACTTGGAAAAGTAAGTGAAAGCAAGCTTTAAATTACTTTCTTTGGAATATTTGTGATATTAGTTAACAGCATTGTTATAAATGAATCAAAAGTATAGCAAATATTCTCTTATAATAACTAAAATATATTTCTTGTCTGTAAATGAGTTAAAAGCTTTAAATTGAACTTTAATGTGTTTTCCGATGCCTATAAATTGCACTGAAGTTCCATTCATAAGTGCTATTTATGTTATACCATTAGCACCCAACTCATTTTTATTTTTGTTGGACTATTTTTATTACGTTTTAAAGGTTCATTTTCTACCACTGTGGGTGAAATCGTATTTCATTGGGCCCCTGATTGCAATTCATTCTTAGGTCTTCACTTAGAATAGCTGTTTATCAACTACCACAATGGTATTTTGGTGACTGATATTGAGGAAGTACTGCACACATGTGTATTCAAAATGAAAGTAAAATGTTTGTTATTAGAGCACAGAAAAAAATCCAAGTGTAATGATGTATTAAATTGCCTTTTTTATATCCTCCATTTTTTCTCATCTTATCTATTGTACTCATTCAAATTCTATAATCCCCTGTGTTTGAGTGGCATATTTTCGATATCTGTATAAATGACTGCATTTGATGACTTAACCAGTACTTCAAATTCATAATAACTAGGTTTTGATGCATACTTGAATTTGATGTTAAATCTTTGTTGATTTTGTTTCCAATTTTTTTTTTTTTTTTCATTTCTTTCACAAACTTCCCCTCTGTGACATTGTAGTATTTGAATTCCTTTGTTTTCTTTTGTATTGATTCATTGGTTATACAGTCGAATCTCATTCATACAAAGTTCAAGAGACCTAAATTTTAACATTTTGTAATAATGAGGTCTCCCAAAAGTGTCAATTTTAGCAATTTTTTTTTTTTTTGGTACATACTGTATATCTAAGAATAATAATAATATCAAAAATAAATTAATTTAAATTAATTAAAATAAAATAAAAACAAAAGTCTTGTCTAACAATGCAGTAATAGGAATAACATGTTTTTTAAAGATTTTATTTTATTTGTAAGATAAACTAAGAAAAAAGCAATTAACAGAAATGAAAATATTGTACAGTATATATTTTGATATACATAATATTTTAGTATCACAGTAAAAAAGAATTACAATCTTCACCATAAAATGAGACATACAAACCATTAACTTTTTAATAAATTAATCTAATTTAAAGAAAGAATCTAATGTTGTTTGCACAGTTTTTGTCCTATATGCATTTTTAACTACAGCACAGACATTATCAAATGCAATAGTTGTTTCTTTATCAATGTTTTATCAATGTTACTGCAGGCCAAAACATTCTCTGTCATGTTCAATGCATTTTGGGCATCTTTTTTTGATGGCAGTGTGTGTGCTTCTTCACTTTCGCTGTCGCTAGTAACAAAAACACATTGTTTTGATTGGTGCTCAGCAGCTCTTCTGGTGCTGGAATTGCAGTGGTAGCAACTTCATCATCCACCTTTACAAACTCTTCAAATTCACCAACAAAATCCATATGCTCCTTCAGATTCTTCCATTCTTCAATGTTGCTATCACATTTGTCTGCTGGACTATGTTTTTCGATGATATTCTCTCCAAAATCACTCTTTCTGAAGCAGATGATTATTACACTTGATGCAATACTGTCTCAAGCAATAACAAGATTACAGATAGCATCCAAGATATTCCAATTTGTCTGAAAATTGTTCTCTCCTTCTATGTTGTGGATCAAGTACTTTATCAGCCTGGCTCTCTTGAGGTTATAAATATTGCTTCGATCCAGTGGTTGCATTAAACTGGTGGTATTGGGGGGGTAAAAACAACAGCCGTATATTTGTCAACTTAAGTGTCTTGGCAGACTGTGCTGTATAATGATCTAGAATCATCAAAATGTTCCTTTTTTCTGAAGCCATTCTTCTGTCCACTTTTGATAACCAAGACTGAAAAATTTTTAACCGTAAGCCAAGAACTTCTATTGGCCTCATAATCACAGGGAACTTGGTTAACTGGTTTAAAACATCTTGGCTTGGAAAATTTACCAATCACAAGTGAGCATAGTTTTGTACTGCCATCTGAATTTCAGCATATATATATATGTTGCAATAAGAGAACAGTGAGTCTTTGTTTACTAAATTTTCCACCATGACAAGACTCTCCTCGAGGCGCCTCCATAGACAGGTGGGCAGGAGCAGCAGTGCGTAGCACACGCTTCTTGATTAGACCGGGGTTCGAGCCCTTGACCACCAAATACGGAGGATGCGGAAGGTCAGGGAATGACCACCGCATATCCCCGGAGCAATATGGCCTTAGTTGTTAATGCTCCTAAAAACCAAATAACATAACTCTCTTTGAACAGAAATTGTTTTGTTTGGCAACAAATTATAAAGTAAGCCTGGCTCGTCAAGATTAAAAATATCCTTTGCCTCATATTTTTCAAGAACAGACCATACAGAACACCACCAGTCTGTAGCCCTTTGTCGAATAATCCAGACTCACTGCAAACATTTTGCAAATCCAAGTTATTCCTGTCTTTAAATCTTTGGAACCAGCCACTTCTGCATTTGAAGTCGCTAATTCCATGTTGCTGGCAAGATAATTTGCCTTTTCTTGCAAAATCGGACCTGATATTTCTTGGAAAATTAGATGCACGCATTTGTTGGTACCACTCAAAACGTTTTGTTTCAAACTCCTCATGTTTTGCACCATGAATTTATTTCCTGTTTTTCATCACTGCTCCAGTGTCACGCACTTCTTCAAGTCATTTTCGATTTTCAGTATTGTAGATAAAGTAGTTAAAGGGATGTTGTATTCCTCTGCAATGTCCATTTATCTTCTTTCGATTCTATCAGCCTCTTGTATAATTTTTAGCTTAATTTCCAGGCTTAATTCCATCATTTTGTTGCCATAACACTTCTAGATAAGATTTAATATAAACTAATTCAAGATGCCTGGTCAGCGTAAAGATGAAAAGACCAAACCCTCCAGCACATGACAGTAAGACGAAATAAATGGCCCTGAGTCTCCAGCGGCTTTCACTCCCCCTCTTATGGCAGCAAAAGGATCAGAGTGGAAGCAGAGGGTGCTAAGAATCTCTGGGTACGACCAGGCTGCCATGCACGGAAACTGAACTTGGCCTGTTACAACGTAAGATCACTCATCGGTGAAGACAGGATATTAGAGCTGGAAAAGGAATTAGAAAATGTGAATTGGAATATCATCGGTTCGGCTGAAACACAAAGAAGAAATCAATCACTTATAAGTTTATCAAGTGGAAATCTGCTGTACACCAATGGAAACAGTGAAAGGAGTGAAGGTGGAGTTGGGTTTCTGGTCTATAAAGATTTAAAAAACAACATCTTGGAATTCAAAAGTACATCACTAAGGGTGTCAAGACTAATACTCAAGATTTCTAAGAGGTACAAGCTAAAGGTTATAATGATTTATGCACCAACATCAAACCATGATGATGAAGAGGTTGAAGAAATGTACACCAAAATTGAGAGTCTTCTAGATGAGCAGAAAACCCACTACACTATTATTATGGGGGACTTCAATGCTAAGGTTGGAAAAAGACAAAACAGCGCAGAAAGGGGAACTATAGGAAATTTTGGAATTGGTGAAAGAAATGAAAGGGGCAAAAGACTTGTGGAATTTGCAGAATCTCAAGGACTGTCAGTAATGAACACTTTTTTCAAGCAAAGGGTGAACAGAAAGTGGACATGGAAGAGTCCAAATGGATTAACAACTAATGAAATCGACTTCATCCTCACTAACAGAAGATATATTGTGAATGATGTTACTGTCCTGAATAAGGTAAATGTTGGAAGTGATCACAGAATGGTAAGATGCAGACTTGATATAAATGTAGGAAAGGAAAGGAAAAAACTGACTCGAGTAAATAATGCAAAGGTCTTTGAGATAATAGAAGAGGAGAAAAAGCAGCATGTACTGGAACTTAAGAACAAGTTTGAGGTTCTGCAGACTGCTCATGACCAAGGTATCGATGAGGAATATTACAACTTTCTGAAAGTGATAAAGCCTAAGAAACCTATAGGTAAAAAGAAATCCAGATAAGAAAAAATGAGTCAAGAAACACTTGTCATGATGAACTGAAGACGACAAATGAAGAGCAAGAAAAACACTGACAAGGAGAAAATTGAGTATACTCAGTTATGCAAAGCCATTAGAAAGAGACTGAGAGAATACATAAGAAAATTTAACACAAGAAAAGAACAACAAACATTAAGGGAAAACAAAGGATTTAAATCAGCAGCCATGAACAGTAATACAGAAAGACAAATGATACTGAAACTGAAGAAACACTAATTATACCATGAACAGGGAAACACTAATTATACCATGAAACAAATGTAGCAAATTAATGCAATGATTAGGATTAATCTAAGCAAGGTGTGATTCTGCTATGTGTATAAAGAAGTACCCCAACAATCAAATTAAAATAATTTATAAAATAAAGGAAAACGAAGTGACACTCACCCTTAACAGTGCAAATATATGCCCAAGGAGATATGCAATTACATGCATGTACACACACACACCAAAGGAAGAGTGCCACAAGCACCACATCAGAAAATATCAAGGCTTGTGAATTCCAAACTGATGTTCCTTGAAGAAGGAACATCAGTTTGAATGCATGTTAGCATTAGCATTAGCAAGGGCACATGATGCAAAAAAAAGCAAGCGTATGCAGCATCAACCAAAAAAAAAAAAAAAAAACCCTTATTTCACCCATCCCCTCATGCCAAATGTTTGTCAAGTCCTGCCTTGAATCTATTTAAGCTATCAACTTCTACAATGACAGATCAGGGGCAGATTTAGGCATGGTCTTTATGGGCTGCAGCCCAGGGCCCCGTTCAATCAAAGGGCCCCTTCGCGGTCAAAAAAAAAAAAAAAAAAAACAATTTAAATTAAAAATTTAAGTAAAAATAAATTATACAAAATTTTTTCATACCTAGATAAAAGTTTAAATCGTTGGTTTGCAACGCTATTGGA
This sequence comes from Mastigoproctus giganteus, assembly GCF_048544385.1. Classification (NCBI taxonomy): domain Eukaryota; kingdom Metazoa; phylum Arthropoda; class Arachnida; order Uropygi; family Thelyphonidae; genus Mastigoproctus; species Mastigoproctus giganteus. The sequence goes on from NC_143575.1 coordinate 79,639,461, forward strand.
TTTGAATAAAATATCAAATATCAATGTTTTAAAGGACAGTAAATAGTAAATATGGCTCTGTCTTCTATCGCCTCTGTCGGTAGTCGGTAAAATCAAAATATACTTTATCATTTGTCAATTATGCAAATAATGTGGCAACGTCGGAATGGGAGTGCAAGTCTAGCCCCTCTAAAGCGTGTTAGCTTACTGTAACTCTCACCATTTGACATTTGAAGTTATGTATAGTACAATATAATTGAATATTAAATGGTCATTCGTTCGGTGAAGTGTACTGTTCAGTTGCTTCGTTTCTTCACCGGTAAGTATTGGCAAAGTTTACTAAATACTAAATAAATATAAGTTAAATCACTCTCCGGAAATCTTTTGTCAGCACGTAAATTCAATCGTTTTTTGCATTTCCTCGAAATGAGCTATAATAAAAATAACTGGACACCGTTTATTTGAAGTAAGCGGTAGGCACTAGTAAGCGGCATAAGCCATAAGCTTGCTTACTTGACAATGACAATGTAAGATGTAAAATTCTACAAATTTAAAATAAAAATAATTGTTTTGCTAGAAGTAATGTTAAAGTTTGAAGAACGCTAGATTTAGTAATGTATAGTTTAAGTGTGAGAATTGAGAATAGTAGCAAAGTGGTAAACAAGTAATTCAAATAATATGAGAGAGCAAACAGGTATTCTAAAGGAGAATAAGAGCTGAAGTAAATATTATTGATGTAAGAGAAAGAAAGAAAAAAAAAAATTGGTAAGGTAAGAGAATGATTGAGTTGTTGTTTGGTTTTTAGGAGCATTAGCAACTAAGGCCATATTGCTCCGGGATATGCGGTGGTCATTCCCTGACCTTTCCGCATCCTCCATATTTGGTGGTCATGGGCTCGAACCCCGGTCTAATCAAGAAGTGTGTGCTAGTGCGTAGCACCCGCTTCTTGATTAGACCGGGGTTCGAGCCCATGACCACCAAATATGGAGGATGCGGAAAGGTCAGGAAATGACCATCGCATATCCCGGAGCAATATGGCCTTAGTTGCTAATGCTCCTAAAAACCAAACAACAGTAACAGTGCTATGCACTGCTGCTCCTGCCCACCTGACTACGGAGGCGCCGTTGATTGAGTAATCATTGTGGAGTAAATTTTATGTAAAATGTCAAGAAGCGTAGCACACGCTTCTTGATTAGACCGGGGTTCGAGCCCGTCACCACCAAATACAGAGGATGCGGAAAGGTCAAGGAATGACCACCGCATATCCCGGAGAAATATGGCCTTAGTTGCTAATGCTCTTAAAAACCAAATAATAACAACAACATAACAAAATGCAGAGTTGCTTGCTAAATGTGTTGACGTTGGTTTGTGGCCTACACAGTTAAATGATAATTTTATTAATCACTGTCTCTCACATGAAATGACTTATTTCCAAAATAAAGATTCAAAAACATATATCCAGTTTCAATAAGGAATTACAAAGAACAAAACATCATTTTCAAATAAGTACTTTACGAAAAAAATTAAAAATGGTCAATTACTGGAAAGATCTTGGTTGTGCTATTCTACCAGTATGGAAAGTGTCTTTTGTCTAGTCTGCAAACTTTTCTCTAAAGTCCCTTCTCAATACACAACCGGATTCTCTGACTGGAAACATATAGGACCTTGTTTAGAAAGTCACGAAAATTCTAATGAACATAAGAGAATAATGATTACAAGAAATCATTGTTAGTATGGTTAACACGTAAAGAAAATAAGTCTGTTATTGATAAGCAGTTGCAGGAGCAACTAAGAAAAGATATGGAATATTACCACAATGTCCTAAAACGTGTTATTGCAGTGGTGAAATATTTAAGTGTAAGGGGCTTAGCATTCAGAGGTCATGAGGAAATATTTGGCTCTCCGCACAATGGTAATTTTATGGGGGCTCTGGAATTACTAGTAGAGTTTGATCCATTCATGTGCAAACATATCCAACAACGAGACCTACGACCAAAGCCTTTCACTTTGTACTTATCAAAAACAGTTTATGAACAAATAATAGAGATTATGGGAAAACAAGCAATAAAAAGAATTATAGCTGAAATAAATAGCGACGATGCAAAGTACTACTCAATTGTGATGGACTCGACACCAGATTTGTCCCACAATGACCAACTAGCTATTATAGTATGATATTGTTTTGAGGGAAAATTGTATGAAAGATGTGTATCTTTCATCAAAATTAGTAGTCACAGTGTCTTATCTTTATTCAGTTCCTTACAAGAATTTCTAGAAAAAAATGGACTGCCACTGGATAATTGTAGAGGACAGTCTTTTGACAACGCTGCAAATATATCCGGCAATACAATGGTGTGCAAGCACATCTCAAACAAAAAAATAAATGTGCTGATTATGTGCCGTGTGCTGCACATTCCCTAAATCTAGTCGGTGGGGAAGTGGTTAAAGTTGCGACTCAAATTGTGAACTTTTTTGGAGTAGTGCAACAAATATATATTTTCTTTTCTGCAACTACCCATAGGTGGGAGCTTCTAAATCGTGAAACAAAACCAAAATTTTCGATAAAAAGTTTAAGCCAGACTAGATGGTCTTGTCACTATAATGCTGTTAGAGCTTTAAAAAATAGTTACGATGATATCATGAACATATTAAAAACGTTTAGTGACAATATGGATGAGAAACTTGATTTTCAAAGAGAGGCACGGAATTTATATAATAATTTGGCGAAACTTGAAACTGCGATTTTAACTGTTCTTTGGGAAGAAATTTTAGAGAGATTCAATTTAGTTAACAAAAAAGTGCAGACCCCAGGCTTAGACATATGTGAAGGCGAGAAATTAATTACGTCATTAGAAGCGTTCGTGAGCAACATACGAGAACAATCAGATCAGAAACTAAATGAATACGAGAAGACAGCCAAAAAATTAAGTACTAGTGTGGAAAAAGAATAGCAATTTAAAAAAGAGACGTATTCAAAAATTTCGGATAAATCTACAGACAACTTTTCGCTAAATGGAGCAGAAAAATTTAAACGGGATATGCTAAACGTTGCATTAGATAAGTTGATTATGGATTTATACAGAAGAGGCCATGTCTTTGAATTTAGCAAACGATTCAAATTTTTAATGGATTTGCAAGACATTAATATCGAAAATATTGACTTGGAAAGTGCACGTAATGCTGTTGATTATTATTTGGATGACACAGACGAACATTTAGTCAATGAATGCATTCAGTTAAAATCCTACTTACAGAATAAGCCAGACTCATGCGGTTATATATTCAAGCTAATTTATGAAAAGAAACTTGTCGATGTTTTTCCGAATTGCTGTACAATCTTAAAATTTTTTTTGGCTTTGCCAATCACCAGCTGTGAAGCGGAGTGATCCTTCTCCAGGATGTCCTATACAGAAAACAAATATAGGACAACAATGACAAATGAAAGATTAAATTATTTATCAATTATTTCCATAAACTGTGATTTAACCAAAGAATTACAATGCGATGATCAAATAAAAGAATTTGCAGTGCAAAAATTCAGAAGAGTTATTCTTTAAATGTCTTTAATATATTAAAAATACTTACATTATATAACTCCTAGAATATTTTATTTATTTTATTTTTAAGAATTAGTATTATTTTTATTTTTGTTTTTTTTCTTAGTCTTTATTCTTGACCTGAGAATTTGTTGTTTCGTTTTTTTGTTTGTTACTAAAAGTAATATTTAATACATTTTATTTTTTATTTATGTTTGATATTTGTTATGTATACAAAACCTTTTTTCATTATAACTGTATATAAAAGTTTGTATATCCAAGTGCATCAAAAAAAAAAAAAGTTCTTCAATTTCTGTTGCCTATTTTTCCTATTTAAAAAAGGGTAAAAAAACAGTTTTTTTGACAAAATGGCAAATGAGTCGCCACAACTAATCCAAATTTGGGTTAATTGAGCAGGCCCCCAAACAGTGTTAGTATAGGGGCCCCCAAAGTTAATGTTTCACCTCTGCGACAAATGGAAGCTTGTTCCAGCAATCACATATGGCGCCTCGGTAGCCAGGTGGGAAGGAGCAGCAGTGCGTAGCACACGCTTCTTGATTAGACCAGGGTTCGAGCCCGTCACCATCAAATACGGAGGATAGGGAAAGGTCAGGGAATGACCACCGCATATCCCCCGAGCAATATGGCCTTAGTTGCTAATGCTCCTAAAAAAAAACCAAAAAAATTCCAGCAATCAACCACCCACTGGCTAAAGGCAAACTTCCGCACATCTATCCTACAACCGTCTTTTGTCAATTTGAATTTATGCCCTCTCAGGCGATTATTCTGAGCAAGACGAAGAATCCCATCAGCATTGAGAATCCCATCAGCATTGAGCATGCTCAAACCATTCAAAACTTTATACACCTCAATCAGATCACCTCGCAGGTGCCTAGTCTTCAGCTGTAAGTTGCAAAATGTAAGCCTTTCTTTGTAAGAGCAACCCTGTACTCATTCCAACAGCTCTACATCCTTCTTGAAATAAGGCCTCTAGACCTGTATACAGTACTCAAGGTGTGGCCTGACCATTGCCTTATACAAGGGGATAATTAGCTCCTTACCCCAGGGGCTCACATCTGGTGAGTATGGGCTTGGCAAACCCAGGGTCCTGAGCTGGATATCATCATTCTTCTCTTTCTTGGTGATTAATTTCCACTTCTTTGAATCTCTCTCTCTCTCTCTCTCTCTCTCTCTCTCTCTCTCTCTCTCTCTCTCTCTCTCTCTCTCTCTCTCTCTCTCTCTCAGGGTTACTCGGAAATTTTTTTTGGCTGGTGCAGCATAAGCCTCAGGCTTCCTTGCACCATATGGCTAAAAAAAATAATAATAATAATAAAAATTATCCCTGCTAGAAAAATTCCTGTATATCATTGACAACACACCATGAGCTACTCTTACAGACCATCTGCACTGCTCAGAAAACTTCATATCTGCCTGCACAATTACCCGCAGGTCCTTTTCATTCTCTACCACTGTCACTGTGGTTCCACAGAGTTGATACGTTACTCTGGGATTACAGCTTCCCATATGTAGTACTTTACATTTGTCAATGTTAAACTTCATTTGCCACCTCTCAGCCCATCTGCTCAACTTTTCTAGATCCTATTGCAGCAGCGTACAGTCATTAGTGTCATTAACAACACTGCCAACCTTCGCATCGTTTGCAAACTTCGACATTAAACCATCATCAGTATCATTTATAAATACAGAAAACAACAATAGACCCGACACTGAACCCTAAGGACTCCACTAATAACATTAGTCCACGAAGAGCAGTGTCCATTGATTACCACTCTCTGTCTTCTCCCACTCAACCATCCTATATCCATAGCAGCAATTTGCTTCCATTGCCACACTGCTCCAATTTGTGCAGCAGTCTTCCATGTGCAACATTATCAAAGGCCTTTGTAAGATCCAAATATATGATATCAAAGTTACTCTTTGCATCTAGTTCCTTTGTGACATCATAGTATCCAATCAAATTTGTCAGACAAGACTTCTCCTTAATAAACCCATGCTGTGTCCAAGCTATAACTGAAGTCTTGTCTAGATGATCCTGCAATGCTTCTTTAACCAGTGCCTCCATTAATTTCCCTGGAACAGAAGTTAAACTAACAGGTCTATAATTACTTGTGTCAGCCTTTGATCCTCCTTTGTGAACTGGGGTCACATTTGCACATCTCCAGTCCATGGGTACCTCCCCTGAGTCCAGGGAAGCTCTTATAATTATGGCGGGTTTGCTTACTTTCTTTGCCGCCTCCTTTAATATAACTGGATAGATTCCATCCACCCCAGGTGCCTTTTTTATGTTTATCTTCAACAATTTCTCCTCCACTTTACTCTCAGCTATTACAAGATTATCTGGCTTACTGCCATAGTTGAATACACCTCTGGCATTCCCCTCTCTGAATAACTCCTCATGTGTGAATGTAGATGCAAAATATTCATTTAGTTTGTTAGCTACGTAAGCAGGATTATCAACAGTTGAACCATCGATATCAAGTGGACAAATGAGATCCATCCCCTTCCTCCTTGAGTTTACATAAGTAAAGAACTCTTTGCTGTTTTTCTTTGCATCCTTTGCCAAAGATTTCTCATAATCTGCCTTCGCCTGCCTAATCTCCTTTGTAACACCGGAGGCTGACATCTGGTGAGTATGGGTTTGGCACACCCAGGGTCCAGAGCTCGATATCATCATTCTTCTCCTTCTTGGTGATGCCCTTCTACTTCTCTCTCTCTCTCAGGGTAACTCGGAAACTTTTTTTTTTTTCCTGGTGCAGTATAAGCCTGAGGCTTCCTTGCACCATATGGCTATTAATAATAATAATAATGGTAACTTGGTTACAGACCAGCTTATATCTATCATAGGCTTCTGTGTCTCGTGTTAATTTATATGTATCCCATACATTTTTCTTCTCTGTCACATGTCTAATTAGTTCATCTGACATCCATTTAGGCCTAAATCTTGAACAATATTTCTTTGTTGGCATGAAAAGCCTAGTAGCTTCCAAGATTAATTCTTTGAATGCTTCCCATTTTGAATTTGCTGTTAGTAACATCATCAGTTGGTCCCACTATATAGAATTTAAATACTGTCTCAGACCACCGTAGTCACCTTTACGAAAGCAAAAACCCTTCCCTTTACCCTTGATGGTAGGTACCTCTTTGAGTAAATCCCAATTCAGCAAACTGTGATCACTGCCACCTAGTGGTTCCTTTATCTGCAGATTCTTAATGAAGAAGAATCTCTACTGATAATCAGATCAAGAGTATTACTCCCGGTAGTTGCCTCCCCAACATGCTGCTGTAGAAAACAATTATCCAATAAATCCACAAAAGCCTTGCTAGTGTGTGAGTGACCAACCCAAATTCCAGTCAATCTCCGGGAAATTAAAATCCCTCATTATAAGACACACTGATTTACTGGCCCAATCTATTTCTCTGCAGAATTGCTCATTATAGTTATCAGATTCATTTGGCCTATAACACACACCTACTCTCATTTTTCCTTTCCCAGTGCTTATGTCACACCAAACAGACTCAACATTGCATTGTCCACAAACATCAATTGGATGCACTTTCTTAGATTTTGTGTGTTTCTTAACTAACAGCATAACCCCTCCTCCGTTTCTGTCCTGTCTATCCTTTCTGTACACATTGTACTCCCCAAATTCCAGTTCTGCACTGCTTATGTCTGTGTGACACCATGTCTCTGATATCCCAACAATATCTGCCTTTGTTGTCTTGAGTAGCACTTCAAGCTCATCGAAATACTCCTAGCATTGGTGTATATGCAAGTATACATGCATCTGTTTCTACTCTTAGTTACCCTAACACTGCCCATGTATTTACTTGTTCCACTATGATTCTCAGTGGCGCCTCCTAGCTAGGTGGGCAGGAGCAGCAGTGCATAGCACATGCTTCTTGATTAGACTGGGGTTTGAGCTCGTGAACACCAAATATGGAGGATGCAGAAAGGTCAGGGAATGACCACCGCATATCCCCGGAGCAATATGGCCTTAGTTGCTAATGCTCCTAAAGACCAAATAACATAACATAACATAACATATGACTCCAGCAGTCCTGGAAATTCCCATTGCCTTGCTTTCCAGGCTGCTGCTCAATTGCATTTCAATAGAAGTAGTGCAAGAATCACTTTTACCTCTGCCAGCAGCTACTGTTAATCTATTAGTCCGTGTATCCCCCCCAAGCTAGCAATTTTCCGACTCACCTAACTCTTCCTCGATAACATCAGCAAATATTCTTGCACGCTTTCTATTTAAGCGTATCCCAACCCTGTAGAAGCAGTCTCTCCTGTTAACAAGCACATACCAGGCTGAGAAAAATTCTACCCCTTGAGCCTTGCACAATCTCTCCAGGGCTGAATTGATCGACAAGGCTCCCATCATATACTCCCTCCTATCATGTCTGGGTAGAATTGCAGACACTTTCAAATTCAACCCTAACTCATGGCATTTTTTCAGCATTGACTTGTACTTGTTAAATAATTCTGCCATTCTCCTACTCTGTGGGTTCTCTGTCTGTATTTTATTTCAACTTTGTAGATGTTATACTGTTGTGGGTGTGGGATGCACTTCTTGGGCAGGGAGTTGTGCATTTGCACTACGAAGAGTGAGGGCCACTTTAGTTTCTTGTATTTTATGAGTTATTTTTATTTGATTATTAGAGCATCTTGTTTGGGTATCTTACGCAGGTATCAGAATCACACCTTGCTAAGATGAAACCTAATTTTTACTTAAAATTTCTGCATTTGTTTAATGGTATAATTAGTGTTTTTTTTTTTTTTTTCTGTAATAGTCTTAGAGATACAACCATCATATTCTTTGAAGTAATTTTAAAAATATCTGTGTCAAAGCTTAACCATCTTCTTCAGTATTATTTAGATGCAGATGAATTTCTAACATACAGTGCAACCTCAATATAATGCAGGTATCAGGCAACAACTTTAATACCCACATTATAAGCGAAGCACATTATAGCCAAAAAACTTTTACCATTTTTTTCCTAGTTTTTTTTTTTAACATAAATACACTTTACTTATTAAATAAATATTTTATTTAATAATGTTTTATGAGTATGAAGACTAAAAGACATAAAGTATTAAAGGTTATAAATCTTTATTTGTCCTACCAAATTTAAAATATAGGTGTACATTGGTAAGTGACAAATTCCCTTCACGGCAGACAATGCCAGGGGATTATTCCCTTTACATTCTACTAATGCACAATGCATCCATTCTGAAATAATGATGCAATTTTGTTTGCTGTAACTGATGACAGCATTATTTCAGTACATAATTCTTAATAGTGGTCAGATGCAATAAATGAAGATGTTCACTACCACTCTGACGTTCTAACCCATCACCTCATTAAATGTTTTAAAGCACTTTGTTAATTTCTGGTGTTTTTTTCTTACATGAGTCATCCACATTATCTTCTGGGTCACTCTCTATGTCACTCATCATCTGTTTGTTGATTGTATTCCCACTGTTCACAGAGGCTGCGATTTCTTCCTCTCTCAGGTAATGCACAGCTGGAGCTTCCATCCACTTCAGTCCAATCAGTCCAGGGCATTGCTCCAAGACTACCACCAGATATGTTACAAACAGCTTTTGCTTCTTGTTCTGAAAATGGTACTGATTCAAGGTTATTATTAGTGATTTTGTCTTTTCCAATATATTTTTTTCAGCAGTTTTCAATTGCTTTCTCCCAAGCCAATCCAATATTGTGTTATGTTTTCAGAAGTTCTAGAGCTTGAATTTCTGAGTTCACAACACCAGAAAGTCGCTAACTCTGATAGAAGGCTTTGAAGGTTCGAATAATGCCCTGATCTGTGGCTGAATTAGTGCAGCTTGCTCCTTGGCAGAAATGTGACTCCGATCTTGCATCGATTTCAGGGCATCAGCCAAAGGATATGCTGGACAGTGTTCCAGCAGTAACAGAGCCTTTTCTTCAAGTTTTTTTGGAAAACAACTGTGTCTCACCAATGGTATTAACTCACTTTGAAACGGTGAAGCAAAAGTGTCACTCATCATCCAAGTTGGAGCTATCTTTATAAATCACAGTGTAAAGATTTCATGTTTATGTGCTTTAAGCATCCGGAACTTCAACTTTTACCAGGCACCTCCGTAGCCAGGTGGGAAGGAGCAGCAGTGCGTAGCACACGCTTCTTGATTAGACCGGGGTTCAAGCCCGTCACCACCAAATACGGAGGATGCGGAAAGGTCAGGGAATGACCACCGCATATCCCAGAGCAATATGGCCTTAGTTGCTAATGCTCCTAAAAACTAAATAACAAACAAACATCAACTTTTACCAATGTACAATGGCTTTAGCTTGTGATTTCCAGTCTAGTTTAGGCACAGTAACACAGTAATTCTCTCTTTGTTAGTTTTGAGTACAGTGCTGTTTCATCACAGTTGTACAACTGGTCATCTGCTAATTCACCATCTTCAATTACATTATGCAGAAATTCAGAAAATGCTTCTGCTGCTGTAATGTTATCAAATGCAGATTTTGTTTTGCCACTCCTAACTCTTTCAATAGTCTAACTTTTCTTCAACTGTATAATTTTTTTCTTTTCATGACCATTACTTCAGTTGTACTGATTTACTAATTTTGCTGTGTAGTTATTTCTGATGCCTCGGAATTTGCCAAGTTTTAAGAAAACTAAGTCAAACCAAACTATTTAGCCTATCATAGTGCTGAAATGAACTGACAAGTGATTTATTTCTCCATAAATTACTTGCCAGTTTGTGTATATTTTTGTCTAGTTTAGCCCCTAGCAGTTTTTGCTATCCTAAGTGTAACTTCTAGTAATTACTGTAATTAATGTAATGCTACTGTAATTAATGTAATGCTACTGTAATTAATGTGATTAATTACAGTAGCTGTAATTCCCTCCAGAGGTAACTGTTTGTAATTAGCATTCCACTGATATACTCTTTTATGGCATCTCTAGCCAAGGGGAGAAACTGGATGTCTACAATAATTAGTCTCTGAATCCTGTTTTTCACAAAAATTACGCTGCAACTGAATACTGAATATAGTGAGGCAAATAAACAGTCAAATAGCTAATTTCCACTCTTAGAAATATGGTATACGAGTATATGCAGTACAGTATTCACTTTTTCCCGTTTTCAATATGAAATTGCTAATTCTTGAACATGCTACTTTTTTATAATTCATTTTGGGGAGATGATCATACCCACAGTATGTCTGAAATGGCAGTATGAAGCAGCGCATTATATCGAGGTTGCACTATACATCATATCATATGACACTATCATACATCTCTCCTTCCTCTATAAAATCAGTTTAAACACCAGAACAGCTCACAGTTATTGTGATTTCTAAAAGATATGTGCGAAAGTATTTCATAATTGAGGGTCCATCATTTTTTTTTGTTGCTAAGCATTAGCAACATAAAGTGTTAACATATTAATTTCTTATGCATAATTCATTGAAGATATGTCAGTTTTGTAAATGACTCACTAAGTATTACTGAGATATATCTTTCCTCATTTATTTTTTACTAGAGTATGGGTGTATTTCTTCACAGCCAAAGAACTTAATTAGTTTTTTGCTTATACTCTGGGATAGCTGTATAGGGCAAAAGTTTGTGTTTACTGTTCAAAGAGTAATACTTCCTAAGTTTGAAATTGAAACTAGCAACACAGCAAGTTATTTTAAAGAAATTAGTAGGGGGGGAAAAGAGCGATTTGCATCATATAAAATTTTCCATGACGGTGTGTTAATAAAAGATGTGATACAATTTGCTGCTGAATTGCTTTTTGAAGGCTATGATAGAAAAATTGAAATACATTCTTCATTTAAAAAACTAATTCTCACACCAAACATTTTCTGAAAATATTTCAGAAATATAGAATCACAGTTGTCATGATAATTTGAATATACGTGAAGCATAAAATAATATAGATCAATTATAGATTTGATCATTATAATAGAAAATTAGTTTCACATTTAACAGGTATAGAGGTGTCTGTATGTCAATGATATAAAATCATGAGCCAAAACATTATAACTACCTGCCTAATAGTGTGTTGAACTGCCTTCAGCATGATAACTGCTTGCACCTGGCATACCATCAACTTTATGAAACTGCAGAAGGTATCTTGGACCATCTGGACCGAAGGATATCGTGGAGTTCGGCAATGGAGCAAGGCACTGGCATGAACTGGTGTATGTTGCGTCCACCACATCCCACAAATGTGTGATGGGATTGATCTTGTGGAATTTGGCAGCCAGGGAAGCATGCAAATTCCTTGAACCATTCCTGCCCAATGAGGACCTTGTGACAGGCATTGTCTTGTTGACAGAATCCAGTGCCATCTGGATACATGGTCACCATCTAGGGAAAAACTTGGTTTGAAACAATATTGAGATAGGATCTAGCAGTGAGGGTGTGTTCATTGGGGATGAGGGGGCCTAGTGATGTCCATGAAAACATTCCCCCAAACCATGATACCATTGCATGTTTTTGTCCAACTGCACAGTTTGGTTGCAGCTATTCACCTGCTCACTGCTGAATATGCACCTGTCCATCAGCATGATAGAGCTAGAACCTTGATTCATCACACCTGGCAACTCTTTTCCAGTCATCCAATGCCTAGGAACAGTGCTCCCATGCCCACTGCGCGCAGAGGTGTCAATGATGGTCAGTCAAAATGGGCACATGAACAGGTTGCCTATTCTGTAAGCCTATCTGTAAGAGCATCCGCTGGATGGTGTGCTCAGAAACATTTCTCTGTGCAGCCCAACTGTCATTCATCTCGGCTGTCATCCATTGGTAGTTTCCCCATCCCAGCATGTTGAGTGGTTGTGTGTGTCCCTCTTCAGATTATTCCTGCCATGCCTTCTACTATGGCAGCCCTTGAACAGCCAACAATGCCAACAGTTGCTGAAATGCTGGTGCTGACCCCTGCCTTCCTAGGGCCGCAAATCATTCCCCGTTCCAACTCCGTCAGGTCCTTCCCTTTTCCCATTGCACGGGTGTCATACTGACGAACTGGCAGGCACTACCCATGCCATCACTGTATAGGCTGTGATGTCACTCCCAGGTGTTGTGGGATGCACCACTCTTGGAGACAGGGGTGTATTCATCATGTTTTTGATCACAAGTGTATGTTCACAAGTAATGCTCAGATCATTACTTTAGTATCAAAAATAGAAATGTGGACAAAATCAAGAAAGTCTAATATAAAGATAAATCTAAAGTTGAAGAAGTTTATAAAGCATATCTATTAAATGAAAATAGGAATAAAATTTTATATCATAATTAAACAATAAGTCCAGTTAAAATATACACCGATGAGCCAAAACATTATGACCCGTGAGTCGTTATGCAAATCGAAGCAATTGCAGGTGAACTACGGCATGTGCACAGGTTGGGACACAGTAAAAAAGAACACCTGATACTGAGCTCCGTTAATCAGTGTTACTCTTGTTCTTCAGATGGGAAAGGCAGCAAACTTAAGCGAGTTTGACAAAGGCCAAATTGTAATGGCCAGACAACTGGGTCAAAGCATATCTGAATTGGCACAGCTGGTGGGGTGCTCACGGTCAGCCGTGGTTAGTACCCACCGAAAGTGGTCCGAGGAGGGAAAATCCATGAACCGCTGGCGAGGTATTGGATGACCACGGCATCATCGATGCTTGAAGGGAGCGAAGGCTCTCCCAGATGGTACGTGGCAACAGAAGGGCAACTATGGTGCAACTCTCTGGTAATTGGAATGCTGGTGATGGGAGTAATGTGTCACAACACCCAGTACATCGAACCCTGCTGAAAATGGGGCTGCATAGCCACAGGCCATTCTGAGTGCCCATGCTAACCAAGGTTCACCAGCGACAGCGTCTACAGTGGGCACACAAGCATCGAAACTGGACCTTGAGTGATTGGAAGAAGGTCGTCTGGTCTGATGAATCATGTTTCCTGTTGCACCATGTGGACAGCCAGGTATGTGTGCATCGTTTACCTGGGGAAGTGATGCCGCCTGGATGCACCATGGGACGAAAACAAGCTGGTGGCAGCGGTGTCATGCTTTGGGCGTTGTTCTGCTGGGATATCCTGGTCCAGTCATCCATGTGCTGGGCACTGTGATGTCTATCACCTACCTAAACATCGTTGCTGACCAGGTACACCCTTTCATGGCAACGCGCTTCCCCTCTGGCGGTACTTTCAGGATAATGTGCCATGCCACACCACCCGGATTATTCGAGACTGTTTTGCAGAACATGAGGAAGGCTTCCAGGTATTGCCCTGGCCTACAAATTCCCCAGGCATCAATCCCATCGAGTATCTGTGGTTTGTGTTGGAACAGCAACTCTGATCTGCAGCGTCTCAACCACGGACCTTACAGGAGTTAAAGGATCTGCTGGTTACATGTTGGTACCAGGTACCACAAGACATTTAAAAATCTTGTAGCATTCATACCTTGCCAGGTACGAGCTGTTTTGACTGCACTTGGAGGACCAACATCATATTAGGTAGGTGGTCATAATGTCTTGGCTTATCGGTATAGAGGATTAATGGTGAAATTTGCACACAGATATACACAGATCAGCTTATTAAGCTATAAGTAAGAAAAGGAAAAGATTGAAATATGAAATGAGTAAGTTAAAAAAGCAATTAATGAAAAACAGTTACCTTAAAAATTACTCACAAAATGAAACAGAAAAATATGCAAATATAAAAAGAATACTGCAACAAATATAACTACAAAAGCTTATCAATAATTTTGGAAAGATTTATAAGTAACATTGAGAATAATGGGTGTGTAAGTCATTGGGTTATCTGATACTGTGTTGATAATCAAAAAAAAAAAAAGAAGGCCAATGCCCTTATTAGTTGACTTAAGTTTTCTTTATTCTTAATTAAAGGTCTAACTGATGGTAAATAGCATCAGACTGAGACAGTTATGTCAATTTAGTATTAGCATTAAGTTGAGGCAAATGATGCAAGAAAACAAGCCTATACAGCATTAGCCAAAAAAAAAAAAAAAAAAAAAAACCTTCCCATTTCACCCATCCGGTCACTCCAAATGTTTGTCTAGTTCAGCTTTAAATTTATTTAAGCTATTATAATTAGCCATAAGGTGCAAGGAGACCTGAGGCTTTTGCTGCCCCAGCCAAAAAAAATTTAATTACATCCTGAGGTTTGTAATTAAATTTAGAGAGGAAACAAGAGTCAGAAGTAGAAGGTAATCACCCAGAAAGAGAAGAATGATGATATTCTTCTCTTTACTTCCACTTAATAAGTGCATTCTTCTTCTCTTTACTCTACTTAACAAGTACAGGTCAATGTTGAAAAAAAGTCGCGAGTTAGGGTTAAATTTGAAAGTGTCTGCAATTCTGCTCAGACACAATAGGAGGGAGTATGATGAGAGGCTTGTCAATCAATTCGACCCTGGAGAGATTGTGCAAGTCTCGTGTAGTAGATTTTTTTTCAGTGTGGACTGTGCTTGCTAACAGGAGAGACTGCTTCTAAAGGGATGGGATACACTTAAATAATAAGGGTGCAAGAATATTTGCTGATGCTGCCAAGGCAGTGTTAGGAGGGGTCAGAAAACTGCTAGCCTGGTGGGATTCACAGACTAAGAGATTAACAGTAGCCGCAAGCAGAGGAAAAAGTGATTCTTGCACTGCTTCTATTGTAATGAGCAGCAGCCTAGAGAGTAAATTGCTGGAGATTTCAAGAGCTGGGGATTGCCAGTTGCTGGCAATTTCATATGCCTCAACTAATGTTAATGCTAACTTCCACAACAACAACAGATGGAAGTCTGTTCCAACAATCAACTACCTGCTGGCTAAAGGCAAACTTCCGCACTATTCTACAACTGTCTTTCCTCAATTTAAATCCATGCCCCCTTAGGTTCTTAATCCATGCAAATGCAAAGTATCCCATCAGCATTGAGCCTTCTCAAACCATTCAAGGCCTTTTACACCTTAATCAGATCACCTTGCAGGTGCCTAGGCTCCAGATGCTGCAACTTACAGCACTTAAGCTTCTTTTGGTAAGAGCACCCCTTTGTTCCTCTCACCAATCTTGTTGCCCTGCTCTGTACTCATTCTAGCAACTTTACATCCTTCCTAAAATTAGGCCTCCAGACCTGTACGCAGTACTCAAGAAGTGGTCTGACCATTGCCTTAAACAAAGGGATAATCACCTCCTTGTCTCTGCTAGCAAAATTCCTGTATATCATTGACCATGGCAGTGATCTACTATGGCAGCCCATCTACACTGCTCCGAGAATTTCATATCTGACTGCACACAATTACTTCCAGTTCTTTTTCATTCTCTACCTCCCTGAGTGTAGTACCACCCACACAATTGGTACATTTCTCTTGGATTACTGCTACCCATATGCAATAATTTGCATTTGTCAATGTAATACTTCAGTTGCCACTTCTCATCCCATCTGCCTAACTTTTGAAGATCCTATTGCAATAGCATACTGTCTTTACTATCATTAACAACCCTGCCAACCTTTGTATCATCTGCAAACTTGGACATTAAGCCTGATTTTTCCTTCATCGATATCATTGATAAATACACAAAACAACAATGCGCCCAGCACCAAACCCTGGGGGACTCCACTAATAACATTAGTCCACGTAGAGCAGTGTCCATTTATTACCACTCTCTGTCGTCTCCCACTCAACCATCCCTTTATCCATTGCAGCAACTTGCCCTTAATGCCATACTGCACCAATTTGTACAGCAGTTTTTCATGTGCAACAGTATCAAAAGCTTTCCTGAAATCCAAGTATATGATATCAAAATAATTTTTGACATTCAGTTCCTTTGTGACCACATCATAGTAAATTGCTGGAGATTTATACAATAGTATACAATCAAATTGGTCAGACAAGACTTGCCCTTAACAATTCCATGCTGTGTGTGAACTATAACTGCAGTCTTGTCTGGGCGATCCTGCATCACTTCTTTTACCAATGACTCCATTATTTTCCCCAGAACAGAAGTTAAACTAACAGGTCTATAATTATTTGCGTCACCCTTTGAACCCCCATTGTGAATTGGGGATACATTTGCACATCTCCAATCCATGGGGACCTCCCTTGAATCTAAGGAAGCTCTCATAATTATGGCTAAGGGTTTGTTACTTACATTGCTGCCTTCTTCAGTATAACTGGATAGATTCCATCCACCCCAGGGGCCTTTTTTATGTTTAACTTCAACAATTTCTCCTCCACTTCACTCTCCGTTATTACAGAGATTATGTATGTATTGGTGATAATTACACTTGATTATGTATGGATGAATAATAACAGACAGCTTCCTCATTCTGTGAAAGCTGTCTGTTATTTTCTGTAGTCAGTTAAATTGGGGTTTGTTAAATTGAGGGTTTACATTATATGCACTTTGAAATGTGCAATTTTTACTATCAGCATTACTTTACTATCAGTGTCCATATGAATAAAGGACAAGAGTATTTGCACTTTGCATGGTTCCTTATTCTTTCCTGTTGGTGAAATATTTTTGTTTATGTACATATACTTTTTTAACAATATTAATATGGTGAAATAAATAAAATGCAAGTTACCAATCATCACAACAGTTCCTCTTTCATAATGAATATTCCCCAATAATTTACATTTCTTTATAGGAATTTGGGATTTTTCTTTCCATATGTGAGCATCTTGGGAATGATGAAGGAATTTGCCAGGCATATATCTCTCTATCTCAAGTACATGAAAGGTCCACTTTTTTATACAATTTTGACAGCATATATATTGTACAATGCTATATATGAATATATACATATTGAACTTTAATCTGTATTTCATTTACATTAAACCATTGATTAGGCATAGTTTAAGCCCATAAGGGTTCATTATCACTTCTAAAATTTCAGATTCGTATATGCAGCTGCTACTGAAATTGCAGAAAATGAATATATAATTCTTAAAATATTAATTTATTTAATTATATTTTATGATGTTTCAAAATACAAAATAATTATAATTAGCTTACTACTTCTATATTTTATATTTGTTTTTATACAAAAAATAAATATATATTTGTTTTTGGTATATTGATGTATCTGTTTTTGTATTAGTTTTAATAAATATCAGAATTAAAGATATTTTTCAAACAAATATTATTAATGAAAATAATATTTTAAAAATTCAGAAAAAAAATTTAAAAAAATACATGTATGCTGCAGTGAAATCCTCTCGTTTCATTCAGAACCTTCAAGGCTTCAATGGCCAGATTTAAACAAAAAAAAAAAAAAAAAAAAAAAATGCCCTTCCCCACTACATGAAAAGTTCCAGTAATTCTGCATTCATTTTTAAACTGCTCACTACATTGAATTATCCCATCAGTACTATGTATTCTGCTGGCCCTGAGAGCTAGCCTGATTACCATTGCTTTCAGGCTTCCATCTTAACACAGCCCTGATTATGCATACCATTTTATCAAAATTGGGCTTGTAGAAGGATATGGTGCTAGTTGCATCATTTAGTCAAGCCCTGTGCTTATTTTTAATTATTTTATTTGAAGAAAATAATGTTTCTACACATGTTTGTTTGTTAATTGGTTTTTAGGAGCATTAGCAACTAAGGCCATGTTGCTCCAGGGATATGCGGTGGATATTCACTGACCTTTCCACATCCTCCGTATTTGGTGGTCATTAGCATTAGCATTAGTAGAGGCATTTGATGCAAGAAAGCAAGCTTATGCAGCATCAGCCAAAAAAAAAAAAAAAACCCACTTCCACTTCACCCCTCTGTTCGTTCAAAATACCTGTCCAGCTGAGCCTTAAACTTATTTAGGCTATCAACCTCCACCACAAGGGATGGAAGTCTGTTCCACCAACCAACCACCCGCTGGCTAAAGGCAAATTTCCGCACGTCTATCCTACATCTGTCTTTCCTCAATTTGAATTTATGCCCTCTCAGGTGATTTTTCTGAGCTAGAGGAAGAATCCCATCAGCATTGAGCATGCTTAAACCATTCAAGGCTTTATATACCTCTATCAGATCACCTCGCTGGTGCCTAGTCTCCAGACACTGTAATTTTCAAAACTTAAGCCTTTCTTCGTAAGAGCACCCCTTTGTTCCATTCACTAATCTTGTTGCCCTTCTCTGTACTCGTTCCAGCAGCTCTACATCCTTCTTGAAATGAGGTCTCCAGACCTGTATACAGTACTCTAGGTGTGGCCTGACCATCGCCTTATACAACGGAATAATCACCTCCTTATCCCTGCTGGAAAAATTCCTGTATATCATTGACAATACTCCATGAGCTACTCTTGCAGCCCGTCTGCACTGCTCAGAGAACTTCATATCTGCCTGCACAACCACCCCCAAGTCCCTTTCATTCTCTACCACTGTCAGTGTAGTACCACAGAGTTGATACGTTGCTCTGGGGTTGCTGTTTCCCATGTGTAGTACTTTACATTTATCAATGTTAAACTTCATTTGCCACCTCTCAGCCCATCTGCTCAACCTTTCCAGATCCTGTTGCAGCAGCATAGTGTCAGTAGTGTCCTTGACAACCCTGCCAACCTTTGTATCGTCTGCAAACTTGGACATTAAGCCCGATATACCATCATCAATATCATTTATAAATACAGAAAACAATAATGGACCAAACACTGAGCCCAGAGGGACTCCACTAATAACATCCGTCCACGATGAGCAGTGTCCATTGATTACCACTCTCTGTCTTCTCCCCCTCAACCACCCCTTTATCCATAGCAGCAATTTGCCTCCAATGTCACACTGCTCCAATTTGTGTAGCAGTCTTCCATGTGCAACAGTATCAAAAGCCTTTCTAAGATCCAAGTATATAATATCAAAGTTATTCCCTGCATCCAGTTCTTTTGTGACTGCATCATAGTATCCAATCAAGTTGGTCAGGCAAGACTTCCCCTTAACAAAACCATGCTGTGTCTGAGCTATAACTGAAGTCTTGTCTAAATGATCCTGCAGTGCTTCTTTAACCAGTGCCTCCATTAATTTTCCTGGAACAGAAAGTTAAGCTCACAGGTCTATAATTACTTGTGTCAGCCTTTGATCCTCCTTTGTGAATTGGGGTCACATTTGCACATTTCCAGTCTATGGGTACCTCCCCTGAGTCCAAGGAAGCTCTCATAATTATGGCTAAGGGTTTGCTTACTTCCTTTGCTGCCTCCTTTAATATAACTGGATAGATCCCATCCACCCCGGGTGCCTTTCTTGTGTTTATCTTCAACAGTTTCTCCTCCACTTTACTCCCAGTTATTTCAAGATTCTGTAGCTTACTGCTAGAGTTGAATACACCTCTGGCATTCCCCTCGCTGAATAACTCCTCATGTGTGAATGTCGATGCAAAATATTCATTTAGTTTGTTAGCTACCTGAGCAGGATCATCAACACTTGACCCATCAATATCAAGTGGACCAATCTGATTCATCCCCTTCCTTCTAGAGTTAACATAAGTAAAGAACTCTTTGCTGTTTTTCTTTGCATCCCTTGCCAAGGATTTCTTGTAATCTGCCTTCGCCTGCCTAACCTCCTTTGTAACTTGGTTGCATATCAACTTGTATCTATCATAGGCTTCTGTGTCATGTGTTAATTTGTATGTATCCCATGCATTTTTCTTCTCTGCCATATGCCTCATTAGTTCATCTGACATCCATTTTGGCCTAAACCTTGAACAATATTTCTTAGTTGGTATGTAAAGCCTAGTAGCTTCCAAGATAAGTTCTTTGAATGCTTCCCATTTTGAATTTGCTGTTGGTAACATCATCAGTTGGTCCCACTGTATAGAATTTAAATACTGTCTCAGTCCATCGTAGTCGCCTTTACGAACAGCAATAACCCTTCCCTTTACCCCTAATGGTAGTTACCTCTTTGAGTAAATCCCACTTCAGCACACTGTGATCACTGCCACCTAGTGGTTCATTTATCTGCAGATTCTTAATGCATGAAGAATCACTGCTGATAATCAAATCAAGAGTATTACTCCCTCTAGTTGCCTCCCGAACATGCTGATGTAGAAAACAATCATCCAATAAATCCACAAAAGTCCTGCTAGTGTGTGAGTAACCAGCCCCCAAATTCCAATCAATATCTGGGAAATTAAAATCTCCCATTATAAGACACTCTGATTTACTGGCCCACTCTATTTCCCTGTACAGTTCCTTATTATACTCATCAGAGTCATTAGGCCTATAGCACACTCCTACTCTCAATTTTGATCTCCCAATGTTTATGTCACACCAAACTGACTCCACACTGCACTGTCCAGCGATGTCGACTGGCTTCACTTCCTTGGTTTTTATGTGTTTCTTAACTAATAACATAACCCCTCCTACCTTCCTATCCTGTCTATCCTTTCTGTAGACGTTGTACTCCCCAAATTGCAGTTCTGCATCCCTTATATCTGTGTGACACCACGTCTCTGATATCCCAACAATATCTGCCTTCGATGTTTTGAGCAATACCTCAAATTCATCAAATTTATTTACTAAACTCCTAGCATTGGTGTACACGCAAGTATACCTGCACCTGTTTCTATTCTGAGCTACCCTAACACAACCCATGTGTTTACTTGTACCGCAATGGCTCCCAGCAGTCTCTGAAATACCATGCATCTTGTTTTTCAGGCTTCTGCTCATTCTAATAGAAGCAGTGCAAGAATCTCTTTCACCTCTGCCAGTGGCTACTGTCAATCTATTGGTCTTTGTCTCCCCCAAGCTAGCAGTTTTCCGACCCACCTAACACTGCCTCGATAGCATCAGCAAATATTCTTGCACCCTTTCTATTTAAGTGTATCCCATCCCTGTAGAAGCAATCTCTCCTGTTAACAAGTAGAGTCCAGGCTGAAAAAAATTCTACCCCTTGAGCCTTGCACAATCTTTCCAGGGCCGAATTGATCGACAAGGCTCTCATCATATACTCCCTCCTATCGTGTCTGGGCAGAATTGCAGACACTTTCAAATTCAACCCTAATTCTCGGCTTTTGTTCAACAGTGACCTGTACTTGTTAAGTAATTCTGCCGGTCTCCTACTCTTAATATTATTAGTGCCAACGTGTACAACTATATCACCTTTTGTGCCCTTAAAAGATGATATTCGCTCTACAACGTCATCAACCTTTGCCCCTGGCAGACATACTCATGGGCTCCAACCCTGGTCTAATCAAGAAGCATGTGCTACGCACTGTTGCTCCTACCCATCAGGCTATGGAGGTGCCCTCTACACATGTCAGCTTAAAATAAAATTTTATTTTCATTGTTGCCTTTTCAGCTTTGGATAACTTCTCTTTGGGCAACCTCCAAAAATGATAATTTTTTTTTTTACTTTAATAATTAAATTGTTTAAAAATTTTACAAATGCATAAAAAAAAGGGCATACCAATTTCAGTCACATTTATATTGTTGAACGGATTCTGAAAAAGTTGCTATTGTTTAAGCAATTATGACCCATTGGATTTGGTATACAGAATTTCGATTTGGATGATGCTATTTCCATAGAATGATCTAAGGCAGGGCTTCTTAAACTTTTTTCATTCACGACCCCATTTATGATTGCGAGTTTCTTGGCGACCCCATATAAATATAAAAGAAAGATAAATTAATATTTTTTGATGATTTATTTATTAGGTAACAATATACATATACATATGAAAATATATAGTTTTAGAATTCGTTTTGAAACATACAAAAATCTAAAATTAAAAATTGCACAAAAAATTGTAAAATTGTATTTATTATAGTTACAAAAATTATATGACCTATTTTTCATCAAAATTGCATTTTTTGCAATAACATAAATAAAAGGGGATTCTGACCGTCTTAGTTTGCTCGAATATATTCGAATGCAGTCGTTGAGTGGTAAGTATTAAATTAAAATTAAAAGTAAAAAATTTAATGAGATGGATGTGCCTGTTTTTTATTGCATAACAAATTAAATCTTGGTGGAATGTTTGACACTGCTGGACGTAAGACCTCTTCAACTTTTTTTAGCGCTGAACGATACTGGGATTTAATATGTGTTAAAGCTGAGAAAGTAACTTCACATAAATATGTGGTGTTGAATGGCAGAAGTACATTTAACGCCATATCAGCGATTGTGGGAAATTCAGTTCTAGTTCCGATCCAGAATTCAGTCAAGGACTTTTTTTGAAATTGTAGTTTTAAGTTTGAGTCACTCGAAAGCTCAGCAAATTCCTCTTGAGCTTTAAGTGGCAGGTGATCAATCTCACTTAAGCCAATCCAAAACGGCTTTTGAATCCAAACTATTTTTTGGAAATCAATATTTAATATAAAATATGTACGGAACTGTGTTTCTAGCGCTTTTAAGTGATCTACAATAATTTTTGCAATAAAAGTTTTACAATGAATTTTCTCGATTATAAAATTGTCGACACTGGAAAACATTTCGAACGAATTTTTTTCTACCCTACTTTTCCAAATGTTGATCTTTTTGATAAAACTTTCAATTTTATCATTCGAAGTAAATATATCGCAATTTTTTCCTTGGAGAGACAAGTTGAGATCGTTTAATTTCGCAAAAATATCTGACAAATAACACAGCTTGGATAGCCATAAGTCATTTTGAAAAAAAGCAGCAAGTTCACATTTTCGTTCAGTTAAAAATATTTCGATCTCATCCTTTAATAGCAATAATCTTCTTAAACTTTGACCTCTTGACAACCGTCTTACTTCTGCATGTAATAATAAAGTTGTGTAGTTGGAATCCGTATCCTTACAGAGATTTGAAAATAAGCGGCTGTTAAGGGCATGGCTCTTAATAAAATTTATAATCTTAACAGCATCCTGAAGCACATCGTTCAATTCTGGTGCTAATTTTTTTGCTGCAAGGGCCTCTCGGTGAATAAGGCAGTGAGTAAAAGTTATATGATCATAATGAGCAGCTTGAAAAAATGATTTAAAACCAAAATTTTTGCCGGTCATCGCTCTTGCACCATTTGTGCATATTTCACAGCAATTTTTCCATTCTAAACCTTCAGTTTTTAAAAATTCGTCAACTTTACAATATATGTCTTTCCCTGTAGTATGGTCTTCCATAGGACGACAAAATAACAATTCTTCCTCCACGCTTTCTTTATAAACGTACCTGACATATACTAACAACTGAGCCAATTTAGTAATATCAGTTGTTTCGTCCAACTGAATTGAAAATTTTGGGCTTTCTTTAATTCTTGTAATAAGTTGCACTAATTGGTCCTTGTTAATATCAGAAATTCTATTCGAGACAGTGTCGTTCGACAAAGGAATTTTTCGAATATCATCGCCACATTTACTTCCATGTAGTATTTCTACCATTTTAATAGCAGCAGGTAATACAAGATCTTCTCCAATGGTGAACGGCTTTTTATTTTTAGCAATACAGTATGAAACTTCATATGATGCTAGTAAACATTTTTCACTAATGGTTATAAATTTTTCAAAGGATTTTTTTTCTTTATTTAAAGATTTATACAGTCTTTCAAAATATTCTTTTGGTTTATTGACATACGAAACATGCTTTGATTCAAGATGTCTTTTTAATTTTGATGGTTTCATACTCTCCGGAGCCAATAATTCATTGCAGATCAAACAAAGAGGTTGTTCATTACCCTTAC
Organism: Mastigoproctus giganteus; assembly: GCF_048544385.1. Lineage (NCBI taxonomy): Eukaryota > Metazoa > Arthropoda > Arachnida > Uropygi > Thelyphonidae > Mastigoproctus > Mastigoproctus giganteus. Next base: position 79,663,613 of record NC_143575.1, read on the forward strand.
AATTTTGAAATGTAAAGCCAAATTGAAGAAAAGACTCATCATATTTTCTTTTTCGCACATAAGATGCCTGTTTTTCAATATTTTGTCCTGCCTGAGAAGAGTTTGTAGCATTATTATCTGCGTCATTGCTATTCTTATTTAAGTTCAGCCATTTATCCATGGCCAAAAATTATTTTGATCCTAAAATACAATAAATATATAAAAATAACATATTGCATATAATAATTGATTTATTAATTACCGAATAAATAAAAAAAACTAAAATCTCGTTACGGCGGAACACTGACAGTTGACTACACTAGAAGAGCGTCAATACTACACTAGTTCACATTACAGTCAGTGTTATTGAATCATAGTCTCGCTGCACGTGTGCGCGCGCATTCCTCCCTTTGTTTGTGTGCAGGTGTGTGAGTGTGACTCTGCACAAATACACATCTAGATGTTATAAAATCGTGTATTTAAATATTTGACATTAAAATCTCTCGCGACCCCAGAATTTTGCTACGTGACCCCAAATGGGGTTGCGACCCATAGTTTAAGAAGGCCTGATCTAAGGTATTCCTTGAGCGACATGGTGCATAGGTAAACTGTTGTTTGAAGATAATAAAGCACTCAAGCCTATGTTTATTTCTCGATTGGAAATATATACATAATTTTAGTCAAATGTTAGGATTAGCATTAGTAGTGGCAAATGATGCAAGAAAGCAAACTTATATGGCATCAGCCAAGAAAAAAAAAAAAAAAACCCTTTCCATTTCACCTGTGCTTTTCCCACCAGTAGTTTTGAATTTATGACTACTCGTGTGCATAGTCTTGAGCTTGCTCAATCCTTTCATAGCTTTAAACACCTCAATCAAATAAACTTGCAGGTGTCTAGTCTCCAGACACTGCAATATATGGAACTGAAGCCTTTCTTGGTAAGAACACCCGTTAATCCCTTCACCAATCTTGATGCCATTCTCTGCACCCATCTGAGCAGAACGAGCTTTTCTGCCTTCGTAAAATGAGGTCTCAATATCTGTATGCAGTTCTCAAGATGTGATGTAATCATTGCCTTGTACAATGAGATAATCACCTTTTTCTTGCTAGAAAAGTTCCTCAATATCACTGACAAAACTCTACGAGCTATTCTGGCTGCCTGTCTGCACTGCTCAAAGAACTTCATATCCAACTGTGCAATTAATTCCAGGTCTTTTTCATTTTCCACTGCCCTGAGTATAGTATCACACAGTTAGAGCTTTAATCTAGGAATACTGCTCTGCATATGCAGTACTTTGCATTTTTTAATGCTAAACTTCAATTGCCATCTGTCTGACTTTTCTACATCTGTTGCAGTAGTATACTGTCATTGCTGCCATTAAATTCCAACTTAACTAAAATTCCAACTTACGTAGAGTTCTGTGGAACGCAACCCTTACGTAAATCTGGGAGTGGCTCTATATGATATCAAAATTATGTTTTGCATGCAGTTCCTTTGTGACCATTTTGTAGTATCCAATCAAATTGGTCAGACAAGAGTTCCCCTTAACAAACCCATGCTGTGTCTGAAGTATAACTGCAGTCTTGTCTAGATGGTCCTGCTTTAACAACAAAGAAGTCTTTGTTGTTAATGAAAGAAAAACAACAAAGACTTCTTTACTTATGTAAACTCTAGAAGGAAGGGGACGAATCAGATTGCTCCACTTGATGTTGGTGGTTCAACTGTTGATGATCCTGCTGAGATAGCTGACCAACTGAATGAGTATTTTGCATCTACATTCACACATGAGGAATTCTGTAAGGAAGGGGAGGACAGAATTTTACTAGACTCTAACAGGGAGCTAAATGATTTTGTAATAATGAAGAGCAAAGTGTAGGAGAAATTGTTGAAGTTAAACATAAAAAAGGCACCTGGGGCAGATGGAATCTATCCAGTTTTATTGAAAGAGGCAGTGAGGGAAGTAAGCAAACCCTTAGCCATAATTATGAGAGCATTCTTAGAATCAGGGGAGGTGTGCAAATACAATACATTTGCACATCTCCATGGACTGGAGATGTGCAAATGTATTCCTAATTCACAAAGTAGGTTCAAAGGGTAACACAAATAATTATAGACCTGTTAGTTTAACTTCTGTTCTGGGGAAAATAATGGAGTCACCGGTTAAAGAAGTGATGCAGGATCACCTAGACAAGACTGCAATAATAGTTTAGACAATGCATGGGTTTGTTAAGGGTAAGTCTTGTCTGACAAATTTTATTGATACTACGATGTGATCACAAAGCAACTGGATGCAAAAAATAATTTTGATATCGTATACAGTAGACTCTCAATTCCCCAGGATAGATGGTAAAAAAAAATTCCTGGATAATCGATTTCCCAGTTAATCCAAAAATACAGTAAGTTCCCGACATACGTAAGAGATATGTTCCCGGACTTCTTATATAAGTCGAGTTTTACGTAACTCAGGAATGACTAAAAAAAATATTGCTACTATATCCCTGATATGCCAAAATTAAAAAAACCACATAATATCCTCAGAAGAATTAAGAAAAATAGTTATATATTTTTAATTTAGTTCAATTAAAAACTTTGTCTGGGGACGGCAGTGAAATAGCCGGAATGGCACATAAGAAAAGAAAACATGCGTTATTGTACTGTAAAAACTGATTTGTATTTCGTAGTCTTGGTTATTATAGTTGACCTCATTTGTGCTGATCGCTTCTCGTATTCTCTTTCTACTTTATTGTGTTCACCGTTGCCACTGACAAATCTGAATTCCATGCTATACTTGTTAATGTTTAGCCATTTTCATACATCCTTATTATTTTAATTTTCTGTTCCAACTCGATCGCTTGCTTTCCTTTTCTTGATCGATTTACTAGTACCACTGTCACTTATTCTCTTAGTAGGCACCGTGATAACATTCAAAATTAAATTTTCTGAAAAGAACTTCACAGGGTTAAGGCGAAAACTCACTGTTATCACCCCACACGAGCTCACATTTTACTAAAACACATTTCTGGAGGTCACTGCCATAAAACAATAAAAACGATTTGCACTTTCCAGGTTACTGGGTTTTTCTGGTAGTGTATCTAATTATAAACGTGTAGTAAATTCGATCTTATTGCATTTGTGATAATAGCAATAGCTGGAATTCTGTGGGTTTTTAAGTTATTATAGTGAATTGTGTGTCGTGTCCCCTTCACTGAAATCTTCAGCCATATAAAAAAAATATAAAAAAAGTTATGTAAGTTGGGGACTTACTGTATCAAAAAATGTTCAGCAACCTACTTAAAAATATGGCGATAGATAAAAAAACTAAAAAACTTACCACGTACTTCTACTTACATGTCCAATACGATGCTTCTATTTATTTTTTACGATGTCGATTTTAGATCATTAGATTTAATGATTTAAATATAATGACTTAAGATTTAAAGACTTAAGCTAAATAAAGGGTTGATTTAAAATCGACCCTTTATTTAGCTTCCTTTTATTTTTTAAAATGACGCATATGGTTTGGTCACCAACATTATAATGGTTCTTTAGAGATTTAACGGATGCACCGTTTTCAAACTTTTGAATAATTTCAAGTTTTTGTTTAATTTTCTTGCGTTTGCTCATCATTTTCGCGATTTCTAAACCAAAAAAAAAAAAAAAAAACATAGTTACTATAAAAAAAATTCCAACATTCCTGACATAAATAACGAAACAAAATTTGTCCTTTTGTGGTGCGACGCGACACACTAAAACAAACTAAACATTTTGTCTCTTTTTATTTATTTTTTTCTGAGCAACGGGTGTGAAGACACTGGGGGGTTGCAAGATAATAGGCACAATAATCTCCTAATTACGACTTATAATGCCACTTCTTGTCGCTCATTTATGACATGCAAAACTTTTCTTTATACCTATCTAGTTATTACTTGAATTTTATGATTTCGTGTTGATTTTTTTTTTTTTTAATTTGGAGTCTTAAAGTGTCCCGGTTAATCCGATCCCAGTAAATCAAGAGTCTGCTGTACTTGGATTTCAGGAAAGCTTTTGAAACTGTTGCACATGGAAGACTGCTGTACAAATTGGAGCAGTATGGCATTAAGGGCAAGTTGCTGCAATGGATAAAGGGATGGGTGAGTGGGAGATGGCAGAACATGGTAATAAATGGACTGCTCTACGTGGACTAATGTTATTAGTGGAGTACCCCAGGGTTCGGTGATAGGCACATTGTTCTTTTGTGTAGTTATTAATGATATCGATAAAGGTATATCAGGCCTAATGTCCAAGTTTGCAGATGATACAAAGGTTGGCAGGGTTGTTAATGATAGTAAAGATGGTATGCTACTGCAACAGGATCTAGAAAAGTTAGGTAAATGGGCTGAGAAGTAGCAACTAAAGTTTAATATTGACAAATGCAAGGTATTGCATATGGGTAGCAGAAATGAAAAAGACCAGGGGGTAATTGTGCAGTCGGATATGAAGTTCTCTGAGCAGTGAAGACAGACTACCAGAGCAGGTCATGGAGTTTTGTCAGAGATATATAGGAATTTTGCTAGCAGAGACAAGGAGGTGATTATACCTTTCTATAGTACAATGGTCGAGCCACACCTTGAGTACTGCGTATAGGTCTGGAAGCCTCATTTCAGGATATAGAGTTGCTAGAACATGTACAGAGAAGGGCAACAAGATTGGTGAGAGAAACAATGTATTCTCTTACCAGGAGAGGTTTATTCTGTAAGGTGCAACATCTGGAGACTAGGCACCTCTGAGGTGATCTGATTGAGGTGAACAAGGCCTTGAATGGTTTGAGCAGGCTCAATGCTGATGGGATACTTGCACTTGCTAAGATTAAGAACCTGAGGAGGCATAGATTCAAATTGAGGAATGACAGGTGTAGAATAGATGTGCAGACGTTTGCCTTTAGCCATGGGTAGTTGATTGCTGGAACAGACTTCCAACTGTTGTTGTGGAATTTGATAGCTTAAATAAATTTAAAGCTAAACTAGACAAAAATTTGGAGTGACTGGATGGGTGAAATGAGATGTTTTTTTTTTGGCTGATGCTCGATAATCTTGCTTTAGCATTAGCATTAGTAGAGGCATTTGATGCAAGAAAGCAAGCTTATGCAGCATCAGCCAAAAAAAAACCCACTTCCACTTCACCCCTCTGTTCGTTCAAAATACCTGTCCAGCTGAGTCTTAAACTTATTTAGGCTATCAACCTCCACCACAAGGGATGGAAGTCTGTTCCACCAACCAACCACCCGCTGGCTAAAGGCAAATTTCCACACGTCTGTCCTACATCTGTCTTTCCTCAATTTGAATTTAAGCCCTCTCAGGTGATTATTTTGAGCTAGAGGAAGAATCCCATCAGCATTGAGCATGCTCAAACCATTCAAGGCTTTATACACCTCCATCAGATCACCTCGCTGGTGCCTAGTCTCCAGACACTGTAATTTGCAAAATTTAAGTCTTTCTTCATAAGAGCACCCCTTTGTTCCATTCACTAATCTTGTTGCCCTTCTCTGTACTCGTTCCAGCAGCTCTATGAAATGAGGCCTCCAGGTCTGTATACAGTACTCTAGGTGTGGCCAGTTCTCCTTATACAAGGAGAATAATCACCTCCTTATCCCTGCTAGAAAAATTCCTATATATCATTGACAATACACCATGAGCTACTCTTGCACTGCTCAGAGAACTTCATATCTGCCTGCACAACCACCCCAAGGTCCCTTTCATTCTCTACCACTGTCAGTGTAGTACCACAGAGTTGATACATTGCTCTGGGGTTGCTGTTTCCCATATGTAGTACTTTACATTTGTCAATGATAAACTTCATTTGCCACCTCTCAGCCCATCTGCTCAACCTTTCCAGATCCTGTTGCAGCAGCATAGTGTCAGTAGTGTCCTTGACAACTCTGCCAACCTTTGTATCATCTGCAAACTTGGACATTAAGCTTGATATACCATCATCAATATCATTTATAAATACAGAAAACAATAATGGACCAAACACTGAGCCCTGAGGGACTCCACTAATAACATTAGTCCACGATGAGCAGTGTCCATTGATTACCACTCTCTGTCTTCTCCCCCTCAACCACCCCTTTATCCATAGCAGCAATTTGCTTCCATTGCCACACTGTTCCAATTTTTGCAGCAGTCTTCCATGTGCAACAGTATCAAAAGCCTTTCTAAGATCCAAGTATATAATATCAAAGCTATTCGCTGCATCCAGTTCTTTTGTGACTGCATCATAGTATCCAATCAAATTGGTCAGGCAAGACTTCCCCTTAACAAAACCATGCTGTGTCCGAGCTATAACTGAAATCTTGTCTAAATGATCCTGCAGTGCTTCTTTAACCAGTGCCTCCATTAATTTTCCTGGAACAGAAGTTAAGCTCACAGGTTTATAATTACTTGTGTCAGCCTTTGATCCTCCTTTGTGAATTGGGGTCACATTTGCACATTTCCAGTCTATGGGTACCTCCCCTGAGTCCAAGGAAGCTCTCATAATTATGGCTAAGGGCTTGCTTACTTCCTTTGCTGCCTCCTTTAATATAACTGGATAGATCCCATCCACCCCGGGTGCCTTTCTTGTGTTTATCTTCAACAATTTCTCCTTCACTTTACTCCCAGTTATTTCAAGATTCTGTAGCTTACTGCTAGAGTTGAATACACCTCTGGCATTCCCCTCGCTGAATAACTCCTCATGTGTGAATGTCGATGCAAAATATTCATTTAGTTTGTTAGCTACCTGAGCAGGATCATCAACACTTGACCCATCAATATCGAATGGACCAATCTGATTCATCCCCTTCCTTCTAGAGTTTACATAAGTAAAGAACTCTTTGATCTTTTTCTTTGCATCCCTTGCCAAGGATTTCTTGTAATCTGCCTTCGCCTGCCTAACCTCCTTTGTAACTTGGTTGCATATCAACTTGTATCTATCATAGGCTTCTGTGTCGTGTGTTAATTTGTAAGTATCCCATGCATTTTTCTTCTCTGCCATATGCCTCATTAGTTCATCTGACATCCATTTTGGCCTAAACCTTGAACAATATTTCTTAGTTGGTATGTAAAGCCTAGTAGCTTCCAAGATAAGTTCTTTGAATGCTTCCCATTTTGAATTTGCTGTTGGTAACATCATCAGTTGGTCCCACTGTATAGAATTTAAATACTGTCTCAGTCCATCGTAGTCGCCTTTACGAACAGCAATAACCCTTCCCTTTACCCCTAATGGTAGTTACCTCTTTGAGTAAATCCCACTTCAGCACACTGTGATCACTGCCACCTAGTGGTTCATTTATCTGCAGATTCTTAATGCATGAAGAATCACTGCTGATAATCAAATCAAGAGTATTACTCCCTCTAGTTGCCGAACATGCTGATGTAGAAAACAATCATCCAATAAATCCACAAAAGCCCTGCTAGTGTGTGAGTGACCAGTCCCCAAATTCCAGTCAGTATCTGGGAAATTAAAATCCCCCATTATAAGACTCTCTGATTTACTGGCCCACTCTATTTCCCTGTACAGTTTCTTATTATACTCATCAGAGTCATTAGGCCTATAGCACACTCCTACTCTCAATTTTAATCTCCCAATGCTTATGTCACATCAAACTGACTGAACACTGCACTGTCCAGCGATGTCGACTGGCTTCACTTCCTTGGTTTTTATGTGTTTCTTAACTAATAGCATAACCCCTCCCCCCTTCCTATCCTGTCTATCCTTTCTGTAGATGTTGTACTCCCCAAATTGCAGTTCTGCATCCCTTATATCTGTGTGACACCACGTCTCTGATATCCCAACAATATCTGCCTTTGATGTTTTGAGCAATACCTCAAATTCATCAAATTTGTTTACTAAACTCCTAGCATTGGTGTACATGCAAGTATACCTGCACCTGTTTCTATTCTTAGCTACCCTAACACAACCCATGTGTTTACTTGTACCGCAATGGCTCCCAGCAGTCTCTGAAATATCAAGCATCTTGTTTTTCAGGCTTCTGCTCATTCTAATAGAAGCAGTGCAAGAATCTCTTTCACCTCTGCCAGTGGCTACTGTCAATCTATTGGTCTTTGTCTCCCCCCCCCAAGCTAGCAGTTTTCCGACCCACCTAACACTGCCTCGATAGCATCAGCAAATATTCTTGCACCCTTTCTATTTAAGTGTATCCCATCCCTGTAGAAGCAATCTCTCCTGTTAACAAGTAGAGTCCAGGCTGAAAAAAATTCTACCCCTTGAGCCTTGCACAATCTTTCCAGGGCCGAATTGATCGACAAGGCTCTCATCATATACTCCCTCCTATCGTGTCTGGGCAGAATTGCAGACACTTTCAAATTCAACCCTAATTCTCGGCTTTTGTTCAACAGTGACCTGTACTTGTTAAGTAATTCTGCCGGTCTCCTACTCTTAATATCATTAGTGCCAACGTGTACAACTATATCACCTTTTGTGCCCTTAAAAGATGATATTCGCTCTACAACGTCATCAACCTTTGCCCCTGGCAGACATACCCTGGTCCTGTTCCACCTATCCTTTTTACAAAGCATGTTCCCTGTTTCCCTGACAATAGAGTCACCAACAACTACTAGTTGTTGTTAGTAGTCACCAACAACTACTAGTTCCTTCGGGACCAGCGCATTCTGCCTTGGGGGTTGCCTCTGTGTCACGTGATGCCCAAGTGCAAGCTCTGGCGTTGATGTGGGCAGCTGAGAGCTTGATGGGCCCCTCAATTTAGTTTCTTCGAGGGCATCCACCCTGTCCTTCAAGCTCTCATATAGGCCCCCAAGAACGCTGAGTTGTTGCCTGATATCGATACACTCCTTGCATCGTGCACACACAAAGACATCCCCCATGGCAGTATCATGTCCCGTACCCGATTGCTCTGCAAACATCAAGCAAACAGTGCATTTTATAAGGCTGTGAGTCAGAGGACAACTGACCCCCTCAGTTCTGCTCTGAGCCACAGCACTTCCATTAGCTTGAGCCTTTTGCTTTGCTGCTCTGGTCTGAGTCATGATTCTGTTAATTTATTAATTAATAATAATTAATTATGTTATGTTATTAATTATGTTAAATATAATTAATTATGTTACGATTGTAATCTAAGTCATTATATGTATTTATTTAAAAGTACAATTTAACTGCTAACGAAGTTCAACTAACGCTATCTAGTACAGTATATAACTATCGTATCACAAAGGCGGGAACTTACGAACTTTATATCTACGGACACTTAAGTATTAATTAACTTTCAAATCTCGCTGTCTCAATTCATAATAAACTAACGATCCTTACTAGGTCTATAAGCTACTTACAGGAATAATTCGATGTAAAAATATTCAATCAAGCGGCTAAATATGGCTAAAGAACTTCTTGTTCAGCAGAGTTGCAAACACATGGATACCCTTACCAATACTTTCATGCATCATATGCTTCAACTAATGCTAATGCTAATTATTTATTTAACTAGTGACTCCATTATTTTCCCTGGAACAGATGTTAAACTAACAGGTCTGTAATTACTCATATCACCCTTTTCTATTCTGTGGGGATTTCTCCTAAATCTGAAGATCCTCTCATCATTATGGCTAATGCTTTGCTTACCTCCTTAGCTATGCCCATTTATAAATGGATAGATCCCATCCACCCAAGGTGCCTTTCTTCTGTTTAACTTGAACAATTTGTCTTCCACTTTCCTCTCAGTTATTACATCAACAGTCAAACAATCGATATCAAATGGACCAATTTTATTGATCCCCTTACTTCCAATGTTTACACAAGTAAAGAAGCCTTTGCTGTTTTTATTTGCATTCCTTTTCCATAGATTTCTCATAATCTGCCTTCACTTGCTTAACCTCCTTTATGACTTGATTACTAGTTTTTATCTACCTTAGGCTTTTTGTGTTGCCTTATTGTGTTAATTTATATGTATCCCATGCATTTTTATTCTCTGCCACAAGTCACATTAGTTCATCTGACATCCATTTAGGCCTAAACCTTGATCAGTATTTCTTACTTGGTATGAAAGCTTAGTAGCTTCTATGATTAATTCCTTGAGTACTTCCCATTTAAAATTTTCTGAGCATAACATTATCAGTTGGTCCCACTGTATAGAATTTAGAAACTGTCTGAGACAAGTGTAGTCACCTTTTCGAAAGCAATAACTCTCGCCTTTACCCTTGATGGTAGTTTCATCTTTAAATAAATCCCACATCAGTACACTGCGATTACTGTCACCTAGTGATTCTTTTATCACCAGATTATTCATAAGAGATTTTAAGCAGAGATTAATCAAAGAACAGTCATCCAATAAATCCATAAAAGTCTTGCTAGTGTGTATGTGACCAATCCACTAGTTCCAATCAATATCTGGAGAGTTAAAATCCTCCATTATTAAGACATTCTGATTTATTGGCCAACTCTTATGTCTCGGTACAGTTGTTCCTTATACTCATCAGAGTCATTAGGCTAACACGCTCCTACTTGCATTTTTACTTTCTCAGTGCTTATGCCACACCAAACTAATTCTTCATTGCACTGGCCACCCATATCAACTGGATCACTGCCTTAAATTTTATTTGGAAGACCATAACCCTTCCCCCCCTTTACTGTACAGAAGTTGCCACAAATACACTAATAACAGCATGATCTTCAGAGAAGAAATGTGTGCTCGTATTCTTTGTAGACTTCAAAGCGGCATTCGACACTCTTTGTTGGCAGAGTGTCCTGGATTGTTTCAGGGAGGCTGAGGTGTCACAACCACTATATCTGCTAATCTCGAGTTACCTCAATAACAGAAAAATAACAATCAGAGCCAATTACTGTCATCTAGTTAGAAAAATCACTAGAAGCTGTCCACAGGTGTCCATTCTTAGTCCCTGTGCTGGAATATAGTATTTGACAAATGGTTGACAAGAACCCATGAGAGCACTATGAAACTGGTCTATGCCTATGATTTAGCCATTACTGCCTTTGGAGATTCCAGAAGCCAGTTGGAGAAAACATCAAATGAAATCCTACAAGACCTCGCCAATTGGTGCGACAATAACAGATTAGCTGTGTCAACATTGAAAACCAAACAAATGTACATAAAGGGCAATATGAACACCATTAGGGTGCTGATTATAAAATAAAAGGAGAACAGAAAACAAATTAAATATGTTAAAACATAGAAATACCTGACTGTGGATTGATGATGCTTGTTGTTTCATTCCATTCTGTGAATACACCAAAGAATAGACAAAATATCACTGTTAAAACTGCCCACATTACAAGAAAAGATTGCGGTCTTAAGGGCAGTACCTTAAAATTATATAATGAGTGTTTATTTTTGCTTATGTTAACATATGGCTCTGGTGCTTGGGGCTGCAGAGTAGAAAACAGTGTAGTACAGAGAAAATTTATCCAAGCTCAGTGAACAATCATACCAATCATCTCCAGAGCCTGCAGGACCATCTCAACTTCCACCCTGAAGTTTATCTGCAGAAAGCTCCCCATTCACTTGGAAGTTATATGCACTTTTCTGAAATATCACCTAAGAAAGTAAACCCCGGAAACTATCGGTGGTGCCTCTCAGGACCTTACTATCACCCTGCAGAAGAGAAAAAGAAAATCCAAACAGAACTGACAAACCAGTGGCAACAAAGTTGGAATGACTCTATGCTTGGAAGAACCACTTATACTTTTATGCCTGTAGTTAAGGGATTTTCTAACCAGCAACTGATTTGGTTTAATCCTGGACCTCATATAGCTTTCCTATTAATGGGACACAGAAGCATTAATGCCAAATTACATTCATTTCACCTTTTACCAATGCCAAACTGTTTGTATGGATTGGCAGAGACTGTGGAGCTTTTATTCTGTTGCCCTTACAGTGCCGACCTGTGTCAGCCACTGGAGACACTCACTGGAGTCATCACTTGTGGATGCACCATCCTATATCTTAGACTAATGTTATTAGTGGAGTCCCACAGGGTTCGGTGTTGGGTCCTCTGTTGTTTTGTATATTCATCAATGATATTGATGAAGGTATATCAGCCTTAGTGTCGAAGTTTGCAGATGATACAAAGGTTGGCAGGGTTGTTAATGGCAGTGTGCTACTGCAACAGGATCTAGATAATTTGGGCAGATGGGCTAAGAAGTGGCAACTGAAGTTTAACCTTGGCAAATGCAAAGTACTGCATATGGGTAGAAGTAACCCCAGAGAAATGTACCAGCTGTGTGGAACTACACTTAAGGTGGTAGAAAATGAAAAAGACCTGGGAGTAATTGTGCAGTCAGATACGAAATTTTCTGAGCAATGCAGACAGGCTGCCAGGGCAGGTCATGGGATTTTGTCAATGATATATAGGAATTTTGCTAGCAGGGAAAAGGAGGTGATTGTCCCTCTGCATAAGGCAGTGGTTAGGCCACGCCTTGAGTACTGTGTACAGGTCTGGAGGCCTCATTTTAGGAAGTATGTAGATTTGCTTGAGCGTGTACAGAGAAGGGCTTCATTCCCCTCATGATTGGTGAGGGGAATGAAGGGATACTCTTACCAAGAGAGGCTAAAGTTCTGCAAATTGCAGTGGCTGGAGACTAGTCACCTGTGCGGTGATCTGATTGAGGTGTATAAGGCCTTGAATGGATTGAGCACGCTGAATTCTGATGGGATCCTTCCACTTGTTCAGATTACGAACCTAAGAGGGCATAAATTCAAATTAAGAAAAAACAGATGTAGAATAGATGTGCGGAAATTTGCCTTAAGCCAGTGGGTGGTTAATTGCTGGAACAAACTTCCATCTGTCATGGAAGTTGATAGGTTGAATAAATTTAAGGAGGAACTGGACAGGCATTTGGAGGGAATAGTGTGATTTTTTTTTTTTTTTTTTTTTTTTGGCTGATGCTGCATAAACTCATACACTTGGTTTCTTGCATCACATGCCACCACTACTACTACTACCAAAGAAAACTTTAATGCTTTCTCACTTTTTGCCATGAAAATCTTCCAGAGAAGGACGCACCTTCTTAGAATTAACTCCGACCCTGACTCAGAATTCCATTGTTGACTGACATCTCATGAACATGACAAACTCCAGACCTGTACTGTATACAGGTCTGGAGGCCTCATTTTAAGAAGGATATAGAGCTGTTGGAATGAGTACAGAGAAGGGCAACAAGATTAGTGAATGGAACGAAGGGTTGCTCTTATGAAGAAATGCTTAAGTTTTCAGATTACAGTATCTGGAGACTAGGCACCTGCGAGGTGACCTGATTGAGGTATATAAAGCCTTGATTGGTTTGAGCATGCTCAATGCTGATGGGATTCTTCCTCTTGCTCAGAATAACCACCTGATAGGGCATAAATTCAAATTGAGGAAAGAAAGTTGTAGGATAGATGTGTGGAAGTTTGCCTTTAGCCAGCGGGTAGTTGATTGGTGGAACAGACTTCCATCTTTTGTTGTGGAAATTGATAGCCTAAATAAATATAAGGCTGAACTGGAGGGATATTTTGGAACAAACAGAGGGGTGAAATGGGAACGGGTTTTTTTTTTTTTTTTTTTTTTTTTTTTTTTGGCTAATGCTGCATAAGCTTGCTTTCTTGCATCATGTCTCTACTAATACCAATGCTAATGCAAACATTGACATTTACTGGACTTGACTATGTCTCCTCTTTAAGAGGTGAGAGAACCTGCAGATCCAGAAGTCTGCTGGGTGTGAACCTGTTTGGTTGATCTGCCTGGCAGAGGGGGACTAATGCTAACCCAAGCTGAGGTAGGGTGTCTCTGGACCTTGGGTCTCTACAAAAGATCCATTCCTCAAGGGGTGGAATCTTTTGCTGACCCAGCACCATGCTTTGTGGAAAATTAACTGCTGGCTCTGCTCTGTGGAGCAGGATCCATGCATATTAGGAGTAGGAAGCTGCTGACCTTGGACCTCCGGGATGGGATTAATGTTCTAACTCCTCACTTCCTTAGATAGGGAAGGTGCAATATGGCCTGAGCAGCCCATGCACCAAAAATAATAACACCAACAACAACCTTGGATAGGCATGTTGTATGCCACTGTCCATCCCTTTTAACTGATTACTGTCTCTGCTTTCTCTCTTCTACTTTTGAGGGGGATGCCTCTGACTTTCATCCCCGACTGTTCTGTCATTTTGTCCCTTCCTTATCGAAATTCCCATACTTCTTCCACAATCACCCACTATTTCTTCCTTGGACCTCTCTGGAACGAGTTCTAGAAAAGTCTAATATGTGCAACTTAGTACACTTAGGCTGGGAGGTGGGGGGGTGGCTGACCTGACTTTTCTCACCCTTTGGCTGCTAAATGCCAGTGCCAGGCACAATACTACAATGAAACAAAATGTTACATTTAACACATACATGGCTTATGCTAGTCCAGAAGTTTCAGTGGCAAATCAAATAGAGGAAACCCTGGATCCTGCAACAAATACGCTTAGACACATTTGACATTTTTGCCCTTCTGTACACATTGTACTCTCCATATTTAAATTCTGCATCCTTATATCTGAGTGACACCATGTCTCTGATATCCCAACAGTGTCCTCATTTGATGTCTTTGAAGCTAGCCCAAATATTTACAGGACCTTGTTCAAGAATTACTTGCAGCCCCTGGGGTCCTGTACAAAACTGATACAGGGCATTTTTGTAATAGTGATTTTTTAGTTTTTTAAATTTTACAGTAACTAAGAAATAATTAAATAATTTTATATTATACTGAACAAAAAATTTTAAATATGAATAATATTTATTACATTAATCAACAATACTGTTTAACAATTGCAGTCATCTCATAAAGATTGGAACATGAATAAATAATAATAGAACCAATAATCATACAAATAATACAGATATTATTGAAAGTGAGTATAACATAAAAATTACATTTTTTTAAATAACGCCCTATGTTTGATATCAAATGAAACATACACGTTGAGAATAAAGTATATGCTCTACTTATAGTAATTTTCAAGTTGACTCATGCAAGTGCTCTTGATAATATGGGTAAGATGGCAGTAGACTTGTTGAGAGAAATGAGGAAAAGAGGCAGATCATATTATTAAGACCATTTGAGCGTGGGGCCCTGTTCGACAGAACCAGTTGAACATGCTTGTGGATGGCCCTGTCTTGACCAGCACTTCAGATTCATCAAATTTACACCAATGTACACCAATGCCCCTAGCATTGGTGTACATTGGTGTAAATTTGATGTATACTTGCATGTACACCAATGCTCCTAGCATTGGTGTACATGCAAGTATACATGCACCTGTTCTAACTTTTAGTTACCCTAACACAGCCCATGTATTTACTTGTTTCATTACTCCCAGCAGTCCTTGAAATCCCTGTCACCTTGCTTTCCATACTGCTGCATGTTCCAATAGAAGCAGTACATGAATCATTTTCACCTCTGCTTGTGGCTATTGTTAATCTGTTAGTCTGTGTATACTCAGCTAGCAGTTTTCCAACCTGTCTAATATTGCCTTGATAGCATCAACAAGCATTCTTCTTTCTATTTAAGTGTATCACATTCCTGTAGTAGTAGTAGTAGTGGCATGTGATGCAGAAAGCAAGTGTATGAGCTTATGCAGCATCAGCCAAAAAAAAAAAAAAAAAATCACACCATTCCCTCCAAATGCTTGTCCAGTTCCTCCTTAAATTTATTCAACCTATCAACTTCCACAATGACAGATGGAAGTTTGTTCCAGCAATTAACCACCCTCTGGCTAAAGGCAAATTGCTGCACATCTGTTCTACATCTGAAATTAATTTTTTCTTAATTTGAATTTATGTCCCCTTAGGTTTGTAATCTGAACAAATAGAAGGATCCCATCAGAATTAAGTGTGCTCAACCCATTCAAGGCCTTATACACCTCAATCAGATCACCGCACAGGTGACTAGTCTCCAGCCACTGCAATTTGCAGAACTTTAGCCTCTCTTGGTAAGAGGATCCCTTCATTCCCCTCACCAATTTTGTTGCCTTTCTTGTTGCCTAAAATGAGGCCTCCGGACCTGTACGCAGTACTCAAGGCATGGCCTGACCATTGCCTTATACAGAGGGACAATCACCTCCTTTTCCTTGCTAGCAAAATTCCTATATATCATTGACAAAACCCCATGACCTGCCCTGGCAGCCTGTCTGCATTGCTCAGAAAACTTCATATCTGACTGCACAATTACTCCCAGATTTTTTTCATTTTCTACCACCTTAAGTGTAGTACCACACAGTTGGTACATTTCTCTGGGGTTACTTCTACCCAGGCACCTCCATAGCCAGGTGGGAAGGAGCAGCAGTGCGTAGCACACGTTTCTTGATTAGACCGGTGTTCGAGCCCATCACCACCAAATACGGAGGATGCAGAAAGGTCAGGGAATGACCACCGCATATCCCGGAGCAATATAGCCTTAGTTGCTAATGCTCCTAAAAACCAAATAATAAATAACGTAATAACTTCTACCCATATGCAGTATTTTGCATTTGTCAAAGTTAAACTTCAGTTGCCACTTCTTAGCCCATCTGCCCAAATTATCTAGATCCTGTTGCAGTAGCACACTGCCATTACTGTCATTAACAACCCTGCCAACCTTTGTATCATCTGCAAACTTCGACACTAAGCCTGATATACCTTCATCAATATCATTGATAAATATACAAAACAACAGTGGACCCAACACCGAACCCTGTGGGATTCCACTAATAACATTAGTCCACGAAGAGCAGCACCCATTACTTACCACCCTCTGTCTTCCCCCACTCAACCATCCTCTTATCCATTGTAGCAACTTACCCTTAATACCATTCTGCTCCAATTTGCGCAATAGTCTTCCATGCGCAACAGTGAAATCAGTGAATTTCCATGAAATCCAAATATATGATATCGAAATTATTTTTTGCATCCAGTTCCTTTATAACCACATCATAATAACCAATCAGATTTGTCAGACAAGACTTTCCCTTAACAAACCCATGCTGTGTCTGAATTATTGCTGCAGTTTTGTCTATATGATCCTGCAATGCATCTTTAACCAGTGACTCCATTATTTTACCCGGAACAGAAGTTAAACTAACTGGTCTGTAATTACTCGTGTCACCCTTCGATCCCCCTTTTTGAATTGGGGATACATTTGCACATCTCCAATCCGTGGGATCCTCCCCTGAGTCCATGGACGCTCTCATAATTATGGCTAAGGGTTTGCTTAGTTGCTTTGCCGCCTCCTTTAATATAACTGGATAGATCCCATCCATCCCAGGTGCTTTTCTTATGTTTAACTTCAACAATTTCTCCTCCACTTTGCTTTCAGTTATTACAAAATCATTAAGTACCCTGCTACAATTTGATAATCTTCTGCCATTTTCAAACCTTAATAATTCGTCACGTGTGAATGTAGATGCAAAATACTCATTCAGTTTGTTTGCTATCTGAGCAGGATCATGACTTGGATGTGCTTGTTTTTTGCCACAAAGAAAATCAAAATTTGGTATTATTGATTACAGTTTCAAGCGCATTTCTGGTTCTGCATCCATTGTATTCCTGTATTTTGTTTTTGTCGCTGTATACGTGGAAAAAGCCTTTTCGCATAATAAGTCGTGACAAAAGACAAGAATCTTTATTGCATGATCAGACACTTCAGGATATCCACTGTAAATTTGCAACCGAAAATCAAGTTCTTCTTGTTGGTACTTAATTTTGAAGGTCGAATCTGTATATATATCAATTAACTGTTCCCTCTCTTTCATTGATAAATTTTCACTTTGGCAACGATTAAATGGGTTTTTAATCCAGTCGTATGATTCAGTTTGCACTGGAAAATATTCTCTAATAGTTTTTTGTAGATTCAGAAAGTGCTCTATTTTGTATTCTTGAACAATTTTATGAAGATTGAGATCATTTTGTATCAAGAAGTCACTTAATTTTTCAAAATTAAGTGACTTTTTGAAATCCATAAATCGTATTTCAAAATTAATGCATTTATATTATCATTAATTTTATATATATGAATTTTAGTTCCTTGGAGGAATATATTTACTTCATTTAAAATTGAAAATATATCTGCAAGGCATGCCATAATCTGAATCCATATGTTGTCATGTAATTTTGAGCAATAATCATGTTTCATTTGAGTTAAAAAAAATTTCACCTCTTCTTTCAGCTCACAAAACCTGCTCAGAATTTTTCCTTGTGATAGCCAGCATACCTCTGTATGTAGGAGCAGTGTTTGGTGAGAACTAGATAGCTCCTCACAGAATAATGAGAATAATCTTGAGTTTGACTCCCTGGATTTGATAAAATTAATGATTTTGACAACGTCATCTAAAACATCTTTTATTTTTTGTAGAATTCATTTCACAACGAGAGCATGATGGTGCAGACAGCAATGAGAATGTTGAATATGTGGGGCTATTGTTTTTATTCTTGATATGACTCCTTTATTTGCACCCAGTAAAGATTTTTCTCCGTCAGTACAATTGCAAAAACATAAATCCCAAGATAGTCTATGCTTCTCCATATATATGTTTATAACATCAAAAATGTTTTCACCAGTAGCTCTATCCTTAAGAGGCTTGCACAAAAGAATATCCTCTTGGACAGTTAAATTAAAAATATAGCATACCAGAACAATTAAATTAGCCAAACCAGTAACATCTCAAGATTCATCTAATTGCATCATGAAACCACGGGGAGATTTTAATCAAGATATTAATTCATCCTTACAAAAAAAGTGCCATAGCTCTTATGCGACTAGCAGCCGTGGTATCAGAGAGAGAGAGAGAGAGGTATGCTATCAATTTCTTTGGCATATTTCTCACCAATCTTACAGGTAATTAGGCCTTTGGCACAAGGTTTTATTAATTTTTCACCAAGTGTATATGCCTCCCCTTCTTTAGCAATACAATAACTAACAAGGTAGGAAGCCTGAAGTGATTTTTCATTATCACTATACATAAATGTTGAAAAATATTTTTTCATGTTTTTGAGCTCTTCATATTTCCACTTAAAATATTCTATGTTTTTGCCTATCATATGTGGGTGGTTTTCTCCAATGTCTTCTTAATTTTGTGGAATTTAGACTACTATTCCTTACAACGTTTTCACATTCGACACGTATTACTTACAACTTTTTCACTTTTGACACATGTTACTTACAACCTTTTCACATTTGGCACATATTCCTTTCAGCTCGTCTTCATTTCCAGTCCAAGTAAATCCAAAACTTAAGTAGCTTTCATCATGATATTTTCTTTTTTTAGAACCACCTTCATGCAATTTCTGTTTTTAAATAGGCGTTTCCAAAATGGCTGTTCTGCATGTCGAGTTTCCAGAAGTAGATGTGTAAGGTGTAGGCTAAATTTCTCTTTTTTATCCAGTTACAGATTTTAACTTATTTTTGATTATATATTCAACACTTAACACTTATTTCATATAAGTGTTATGTTTTTAATTTAATTAACTCAGCTTTACTTACTGTTTAGCAAAGGAAATTTATCAACTGCAGTTCAATTGCTCAAGCTGTGTCAGAATATTGCCCAAGTACAAAGGCTGGAACATTCACTAATTTCATCGTGTTTATCTCTGGGACAACTTTACACTTCAATGGTTAGTAAATACCTGCTTTTGATTTAGTGTTATTTCTGAATAAGATGATGTTCTATGACGATTCTGTTTCTCTAATTAAATTCTGAAATGAATTGCTTAGCTGTTTACTTTCCAAAGATTTTATAATTTTATTTTGGTGATTAGATTTGCTATTTGTTTTAGAGTTTTTAACAGTTTTTTTTTTTTTTTGAGTGACTCTTATATGTGCATTTTTTCAGTTTTGTTAACTCCCCTTGCTCCCTCTGATTTTATTCATTGAGTGAGTATTGTTATTGTACCAATTTATTTTTTGTATGTTCTTTTCCTTTTTATTTCCCATTACAGATAATATAAACATCAAGGTAATTTTAAGTCTTATTCACAGCCAAGAAATAAAACTAGTATATCATTTTATAATGTTTGCACAAAAATGTTGTTTTATATAGCTATTCTGCTGGTTCAAAATATTATTCAAAAACATCTGAAAAAAGAGATTAAGGTATCACATTTTCTTCCTCTTTTTACATGAATGTTTCATTATCTCTATGTTGCTTAATATTACAGTAGACTGTCGAAATAAAGACACCCCAAATAACAACATTCGAGCTAACGGCACATTGAGATCGGGTGTTTACATACAGCATAGATTTCTTACTGAAGTGCCGAAAAAATAAAATGGCAAGTCACGTAATTACTGTATTTGTTTATGTTCAGCATTTTCAAAGTGAATTCTGTACTGATATCACAGATTATACCACTGTTTTAATTTATTTTAAATTAAAAACCTCTCATTATGGTTTCTAAAGTTAATAAACCTCATACAGAGAAGAAAAGAAGAACAACATTAAAGCTTAGTGACAAACTTGATGTAATCCAAACTATTACATTATGGTCACCCGGAAAGTTAATTCATATATCCGTGTCCATTGTGTCTTTAAATTGCATATGTTCTCTGCTCGATTTGCCTGTTTTGCTGGATTAAAACTCCAGTTTCTGGGAGGAAAAACCTTGCTATCTATGCCTAAGACCAACTAACTCAGCCATGGAGGGAAAAAAGCTCATAAAAGTTCCTCACGTCATTGACTGGATTCAAACCCAAGCCTTTTCCAGGTGTGAGGAGGATGGTGATAATACCACTGTGCTACCTGCTGACTAAACTTGATGTAATAAAGAAAATAGAACAAGGGCATAAGTAGGAGTGTAGTAGTGACAGAATATAACATTGGATCGTCAACGTGTTTATGTATTTTTTTTTATGTGCAGTTAATTAAGTTGCATTCTTAATCTCTTTATTTCTTATTTAGCCTCATTATTTCTGCAGTAAATATATAAAAAATAAAACTTTCTATATAATGGCATCTTGAATCCCCGAAGGTGCCATTATTCTGAAAGTCTACTGTACATTTAAAAAACTAGGACTACTTTTAATGGTCTTAAATTTATAATCAGAATATAGAAATTTTGCATCTGCCATGCTGGTGTATGTCCCTAAAATTTTTGTTCTTCCATTAGTGGATTTTTGTTCCGTGTAATATGGGCAAGTTATTTTTAAAATATTTCACAGACTGAATGCATATAAAAATTTAATTTTTTATGTTTTAGAAGAAACCTGGACTATTATTCTTGGAATTACTTGTATGATAAATAATTTAAGATTCCTTCTAGCTTAGAAGCAGATGTTATAAGATATTTTTTAGTAAAAATTATTATGAGTCTGCACAGTGTCCCTTACCTCTTGTCACATAGACTTCAGACTTTTCTTGCCTGATTATATATACTATTTTCTTGTAAACCCGATTGATTGTTAAATGTCTTAGTTGAATTGTTAAACACTTTCTAAAATCCATTATTGTTATTGATGAAGTGTTAATGCCATTGCTTTTGCAATTTTTATGTTATCCATTCATGTTCAATATATGTAGGATCAACTTTAATTTTTTGATTATATTATAATTACACTTTTATTTTATTTACTTTAGATTTATGGCCAAATTTCATTTGTCCATTAATCTGAACTAAACTATTATAATTATTGATTTTCTTATTTATCTATCATAGCCCAAATGATATAAATGCTATTACAATTCTATTTTTCTAATTAAATTCTGAAATGAATTACTTAGCTATAGACTCTCCAAAGATTTTATCACTTTATTTTGATGATTAACTATGCTATTTGTTTTAGAGTTTTTACTATTCTCTGAAATAACATATATCATTTCTGGCATTTTAAAGAATTTTTTCAGTGAATGATCCAAATCTGACTATTAGTCTAAACCAGGGGTCGGCAAACTTTTTCTGTAAAGGGCCAGATAGTAAATATTTTAGGCTTTGCGGGGCAAGAGGCAAAATCAATATTATGATTTTATAATAAGAGAGAAAACAAATTTCCACAAATTTTTTTTTTTATTGAAAATTCAAAATATAGTTATAATAATTGAGTACAAATTTTTGGAATACAGGTATACTAATGAGAAGAAGGGAATTCATTTTTTTTTTTGGGAAAATATTTCGTTTAATTTGGGTTCAAAGTTAGTGTTCCCTATCATCAAAATCAATTGCAAATGTTCATCTGTTAATGCTGATCTATAATGAGATTTTGCATATTTCATCTTTGAAAATGTCTTTTCACTCATAGATAGTGCTAAATACTGATATCAATCCATGAGCATATTCATCACTTGGAAGGCATTTATAGAATTCTATTAGATTTTTCTCTTGTTATTTGCCTTTTAGCATGTCATTATATTGCAGATTAATTACTTCCAATTGAAGGTTAGATGGAAGCTCCTCAATTGCACAGTTAAATGGATTTTGAAATATGCTAATTTCTTTTGCACTTGCATCGAGGTCCACAAAATGCTGCTGGAACTATAGTTTGAGCTTGGAAAATATGTCCTCTGCAAATTTGTATGGAAATGGAGATCTTGCTTCTTGTTTTAAACAGCACGAAAAGTGTATAAAGCAGCTTAACATTATTTGTGGTTCAAAAAATGTTAGTTGTCGTTGAAATGACTTTATCACGGTATAAGTTTCACATATAAGCACCATTTTGCCTTGTAATTTTAGGTTAAATTCTTTAAGATACATTATCAAGTCTGCAGCAAAAGCTAATTTCCAAAGCCAGTGTTTGATAATAGTGGTTGAGGGTGGGCCTTCTCGTTCAGAAAAATTTCAGTTCAGCCCTGAGCTCAAAAAATCTAAATAAAACTTTACTACTGCCAGGAGCGCATTAAGGTCGGTTGAGGCCCCGGGCGCGGAAGAAAATATTGGGCCCCCTTAAAAAAAGAGAGAGACATGGAAAATAAAAATACATGTTAATCATTTTTTTAAATAAATAAAAAATATTATGTACTGTTAATATTTTATTTCCAATAAAATTTGAATATAATATATGTATAATATAATTAATAATAGCATAATAATAATCACAAAGTTTTGAACTAATAGTTGAACATATTATTATAGTTGAACTAATATGTTCAACTAATTTGTTGGGGTTTTGCGTGGGCCCCTTCAGAAGTCGCGGGCCCAGGGCGCGTGCCTGGTGCGCCCGCCGTTAAATCCGCCTCTGACTACTGCTAAGCCATTGAGCTGCTGTATGGTAGGGCAAGTCAAGATATTCATCTTCTATTTCTGACAAAAATTCACATAACCGATGGTGGTTAAGTCCATGAGAGCAAATGAAGTTCACCGTTGACACTACTGGTTCAATGACACATGATAGAGTCAAATATTTTCCGCACAGTACCTGCTACTGATGATGATGATGATGAGGTGCCTCCATAGCCAGGTGGGCAGGAGCAGCAGTGAGTAGCACATGCTTCTTGATACGACCAGGGTTTGAGCCCGTGACCACCAAATACAGAGGATGTGGAATGGTCAGGGAATGACCACCGCATATCCCTGGAGCAATATGGCCTTAGTTGCTAATGCTCCTAAAAACCAAATAACAACAATAACAACCAGCTGATGAATAACACAATGAATAATCATAAACTTTAAACATCTTGCATTTTCACAAGCTTTGTAAATTTGTCCAACTAAGCCTTTTCCTGCTCCACACATATTTTTACCACCATCAGTTGTAACACATCTTAGCATATTCCACTTCAGGTTGTGCTAAATTAGTGTTTTCTCAACTTCTCTGAAAATATTCTCGCCTGTAGTTGTTCCACGCAGACTATTCATAGAGGCTAATTCTTCAGTCACTTCGAACTCAGCATTGACTCCTTGAATAAACAACAACAACTGAGCTGTATCGGAAACATCTGTCAACTCATCAAGGGCCAAGGGAAACCACTCAAAATCATTTGCCTTGTTTTTTAATTGACTCTTGATGTTGCTCCCATTGTCCTCAACTCTCTAGCAACTGTTCTTGCTGATAGGCTAATAGTCTTAAACAAGTCTATTTTCTCTGGGCACATTTCTTCGACTGCTGCAATCAAACACCATTCAATAAACTCACCATTGATAAACAGCTTTCCTTGCTTGGCTAACAAATGAGCCACTCAGAAACTTACTTTTGATTGCAGTCTCATTTTCATTTTTTATTTTTGCGAAGAAATTCTGCTGTGATGAGATATTCTGTTTTAAATTTTCTAATTTTTCTGACTGTTGCTTTCCTGTGACAATATCAAACTAAACACTCGTGTGATGAGTGCTTAGCTTGGTAATTTCAACATACAGTCAGTCCTTGTATAGCACGATAGTTGTGTTCCTAGAAACCCTTGTGCAATGCAAAATCGTGCAATATAAACAACAGGCCCTATGGGGAAAATAGGGTTAGGTGCCGACCACCCAAGATTGAACACACATTTGTAACCAAAACATTACCAAACACAATAAATTATCGTAATAAAATACGTAAGTATATTTTTACGACTATTACGTAATAAAATATTGCTAATACTTTTGCTTCTATCATAAGCAAACTTGTTTTTTGTTTGATTTTCTATCCAAACAGATGACAGCCGTTCCATCTCTTCCAATTCTTTGTGTCTTAATCTAATGGATGGATTTTAATTACACTGAGTCGTTCCTGCTATGAAAGTTGTTTTTCTCTGCATTCTTCGTAATTTTCTGCGTTGCCTGATTTAGGTCTGTAGCACGTGCAATATCACATGGTCTTTCATTTTGCTCAAAGTGTTTCCCAATTTCATATTTTTTCTCTATCGACAGAGGTGGACTGGCCATAAGCCTTACCGGGGAAACCCCAGTGGGCCGGATGGGCCGGTGTGGTTTTGGCCATAAATGCTAGTATGAGGCCACTATAAATTTTCCCGGGTAAGAATTTTGATCCAGTCCGCCTCTGTTTATCGATATTGCTTTTCTTTTTCTCTCTGAATCTGCAGTATCTTCACCAGGACGCTTCCTTTTCACACCTTTTAAGTATTTTACTCATTTTTAGGGAATAAAGCACAATTACAAAATGAGGAGGCACACTTGATACACAAACAAAACTGCGCACGTGTAGCAACTGAATAAACAACACCATAAAGGCAGAGATACACTATTAAAGCCTCACATTTTACTAAAGCACATTTCTGGGGGTTACTACCATAAAACAATAAAACCAATTTCCAGTTGCATTTCTGCTAGTGGAATCCGTTATAAACTGGTAGTAAACTCGATCTAATTGCATTTGCAATTATACCGATAGCTGGAATTGTTTTGGTTTTTACGTTATTATGGTAAAATGTGTTTCCCCTTCACTGATATAAAAAACATAAATACATTTTCAGAATCTTCTCTTCATTCCTATCGTGTTGCGTTCTGTTGGGGTGAGTCTGCGTTCACTGCCATTTCTTGTAAACACAAAGGCGAATCGTGCATAAGCGAATTCGGTTCGTGTTATATAATAGATATCACTCCCCTATTTATAAATCGTGTACGATCGAATTCGTGTAATGTAAACACGTGTTATACGAGGACTGACTGTATATTGTATTCTTTTAGCACCACTATAGTGTCATTGCATAATAAACACAATTCTTTGGCATTTAACTCTATAACAAAATAATCCACACTCCACAGAGCATTAAAAGTGTGACATTGAAAGTCCACGTTTCTCTTCTTTTCTTGTATTTACATGATGGGTACGCATTGGTAATAAAATAAAAATAAAATGTCACGGTATGGTGAAACGTGTTACTCAAAATGCTGTCAAGTTATCATTGCATCACTGTTATGTAGTGCACCAAGCAGCAGTGCAAAGCGATGAGAACCCTACATACGGTCTCTGTCGCAACTACTCAGCTTTGACGTTGTAACGCGAAAGCAGCCATAGACAATACGTAAATGAATGAGCATGGCTGTCTTCCAATAAAACTTTATTCATGGATGCTGAAATTTGAATTTCATAAAATTTTCATATTGTCTTAAGATATTATTCTTCTTTAGATTTTTTTTCAACCATTTAAAAATGTAAAACCATCCTTAGCTTGCGGGCTTTACAAAAACAGGCAAAGGGCTGGATTTGTCCCGTGGGCTGTGGTTTGCTGGGCCCTGGTTTAAACTAACAAAAATAAAATTATAATTATGATATAATAAAAAATTAAAGTTGATCCTATATATACCTACAAGGATTAGTCAATGAATTCTGAACAGCACTCAACATTTCCTAAAATATAAGAGTGTAAATTGTGTTTATATAGCATTTTGTTGCTGAAAATTAGGGAATATATACTGCCAAATTGATTGATATTGCTTCCTCAGTTTCAGGGTGTGAGTAACAAATTTTAAACAGTGTAACACAATAATAGCTGCATGAATAGAGTTAACCAAGGAATTGCAGAGAACTTTCTGGAAAATTGAAACAGTACATGACAAATTTTCAAATGATATCCACCAATCTTCACAAATGATTTGCTCTTGATAGAAATATGATCTCTTACTGGAGATATTATTTTTTTGTGAGCATCCAGCATTGATGATAAACCTCATTCTGAAAAACCTCATCAGAATTATTATAAAAATAATTCTTTTGAGACAGTTTTGGATTTTTTCAATAATTCCATCAGTAATTATTTAAAAAATTGAACTATGAAAGAAGATCAAAGACTGATAAGTAATAAGATTGCATGTTTTGTTAGCATCAGCCATGGTATGTTTATACTATTAGTATCAGTATTAGTAGTGACAAATGATGCATGAAAGCAAGCTTATAAACAATCAACCAAAAAAAAAAAAAAAAACTTCCCACATCACCTGTCCATCACCTCCAATAGTTTGTTTAGTTCTTCTTTAAATTTATTCAAACTACTTACTTGCACAACAACAGATGACAGATGGAACTTTCTTCCAACAGTCAACCACCAGCTGGCTGAAGACAAACTTTTACACATCTATCCTACAACCATCCTTTCTCAATTTATATCCCCTATGTGTTTTCATGTGTAGTCTAAGCAAGAGGAAGAATGCCATCAACACTGAGCTTACTCAATCATTCAAGACCTTAAACACCTCAATCAGATCTCCTCGCAGGTGCCTAGTCTGCAGACTGCAATTTGCAGAGCTGAAGCCTTTCTTGGTAAGGGCACCATTTTGTTTCCTTCGGCAATCTCGTTGCCCTTCTCTGTACCCATTACAGAAGCTCTACATCCTTCCTAAAATGAGGCCTTCAGACCATTGCCTTATACAGTGAGATAATCACCTCCTTATCCCTGCTGGAAAAATATGTGTATATCTTTGACAAAACCCCATGAGTTGTCCTGGCAGCCTTTCTGCATGTCTCTGAAAAAGGACTTCATATCTGACTGTGCAGTTATCTCCTGGTCTTTTTCATTTTCTACTACACAATTTAGTACCACACAGTTGGTATGTTAATCTGAATCACTGCTACCCATATGCAATACCTTGCATTTGTCAATGTTAAACTTCATTGTTAAACTACAATGTGAAACTCCATTTCTGGGCCCATCATCTTAATTTTTCTAGACCTTGCTGCAGTACCTTACCTTGATTACTATTATAAACCACCATGCCAACCTTTGTGCTATATGCAAACTTAGACTATAAGCCTAATTTGCCTTCATCAGTATCATTAATAAATATAGAAAACAATGGGCCCAGCACTAACCCATGGGCAACTCCACTCATAACATTAATAAATGAAGAGCAGTCTCCATTAATAAGCACTCTCTGTCTTCTCCTACCCAACCATCCCTTTAATCATTGTAGTAACTTGTACTTAAAGTAAACTGCAGAAATTTGTGCAGAAGTCTTTTATGTGCAACAGTATGAAAAGCTTTCCTGAAATCTAAATCTAAGTACAGTATATGATATCAGAATTGTTTTTTGCATCCAGTTTCTCTGTTACTGCATCATAGTATCCAATTAAATTGGTAACACAAGGTCCCTCTTTAAAAAAAACCCATGCTATGCCTAAAGTATAATTGTAGCCTTGTCTAGATGATCTTGCATTACTTCTTTAACCAGTGACTCCATTATTTTACCTGGAACTGAAGTTAAGCTAACAGGTCTGTAATTACTCATGTCACCTTTTGATCACCCTTTATGAATTGGGAATACATTCGCACAAATAGTCTGTGGGGGTGCCTCCCCTGAATCCAAGGATATTTTCATAATGCTTCCCAGATGAAAGACACAATATGGCTCTAGCAGCCTATGTTGATACAATATGGCTCTAGCAAACCCTTAACCATAATTAGCATTAGTTGAGGCATATGGCACAAGAAAGCAAGTTTATACAGCATCAGCCAAAAAAAAAAAAAAAACAACTTTCCCATTTTGCCCATCCGGTCACTCCAAATGTTAGTTCAGCCTTAAATTTATTTAAGCTATCAACTTCCGCAACAACAGATGGAAGTCTGCTCTAGCAATCAACTATCCGCTGGTTGCAGCATCTGGAGACTAGGCACTTACAAGGTGATCTGATTGAGGTATATAAGGCCTTGAAGCCTTGAATGGTTTGAGCAGGCTAAATGCTGACGGGATACTTCCACTTGCTCAGATTAAGAACCTGAAGGGGCATAGATTCAAATTGAGGAAAGACAATTGTAGAATAGATGTGCAGAAGTTTGCCTTTAGCCAGCGGATAGTTGATTGCTAGAGCAGACTTCCATCTGTTGTTGCGGAAGTTGATAGCTTAAATAAATTTAAGGCTGAACTAACATTTGGAGTGACCGGATGGGCAAAATGGGAAAGTTGTTTTTTTTTTTTTTTTGGCTGATGCTGTATAAACTTGCTTTCTTGTGCCATATGCCTCAACTAATGCTAATTATGGTTAAGGGTTTGCTAGAGCCATATTGTATCAACATAGGCTGCTAGAGCCATATTGTGTCTTTCTAATGGTTAATAGGAAATACTAACTTTATTGTAATACCCGTTATATTTTATGGTATATTCCTATGTTATTTAGGAAGCTAAACATTTCTGTTTTATTAGAATCATCTCCAAGAATCTGCAATAACTTTAGTGAAGACTGTGCATTAGCACATGATTTAAAGCTGTTTGAGTTGTTATTGAGAAGGCGAGGACAGTCCATTAATAAATGATGAATGGTCAGTTGTACATGACATGATGTGCATTGAGGAGTGCTGTCATTCATTAATAGATAGAGGTGTGTGAGTTGAGTATGACCAATTCTTAGCCTTCCTAGAATTACTTCTTCTCATCTGCTTTTCTGAACGCTGGAGAGCCACAGCTTCAGATCTGGTTTTATTTGGTAAAGTTTGTTCCATGGACTCCAGATTGTTGACCAACTATTGTAACATGCTTTATGGATGATTGGTTTGAAATCAGTATATGGAACTTGAAAAATCTTTAAAATAGAAGTATCTGGTTGTTTGACTGCAAGATCTGCTTTTTCATTTCCTATGATCCCAGAAAGTAGAATTTCACAATTTGGTTTGACTGATAACATGCAAGTAATTCAGAATGTATTTTTTTTATTACAGGGTGAGAGAAGTTGGTATTACTGCTTATGTCGGAGACAGCACTGAGCAAGTGAGTGCATATTAAAGCAGATGGAATTAGAAGTTCAATAATGTGATCCAGATCTTACTTCCTTCGCTGCCACCCTTAATATAATTGGATATATCTCATCCACCCCAGGTTCCTTTCTTATGTTTAAAGCCTTCCTAGAATTCTCGTAATCTGCCTTTGCTTGCTTAGCTTCCTTTGTGACTTGATACAGACTAGCTTATATCTGTCATAGGCTTCTGTGTCACTCGATAATTTATATGCATACCATGCATTTTCTTCTCTGTCACGGGTCTCGTTAGTTCATCTGTCATTGATTTAGGCCCAAAACTTGAACAGTATTTCTTACTTCATATGAAAAGCCTAGTAGCTTCCAAGATAATTCCTTGAATGCTTCCCATTTAGAATTTGCTGTTGGTAACATCATCAGTTGGTCCCACCATATAGAATTTAAAAACCGTCTCAGACCACCATAGTCACTTTTACAAAAGCAAAAACCCTTCCCTTACCCTGGTAAGGGAAGGGTAGTTACATCTTTAAGTACATACCACATCAGTAAACTGTGATCACTGCCACCTACTGGTTTCTTTATGTGCAGATTCTTAACGAATGAATAATCATTGCGAATAACCAGATCAAGAGTATTACTCAAACTGTTTGTTTCTCGAACGTGCTGCTGTAGAAAATAGTCATCCAGTAAATCAACAGAAGTCTTGCTAGCATGCGAGTGATCAACCCACAAGTTCCAGTCAATATCTGGAAATTTAAAATCCCCCATTGTGTAATTCATCCAGTAAATCCACAGAAGTCTTGCTAGTGTGCAAGTGACCAATCCACAAGTTCCAGTCAATATCTGGAAAGTTAAAACCCCCCAATTGTGTAAGAAATTTTATGTACTAGCCCATTCTATTTCTATGTAAAGTTTTTCGTTGTACTCATCTGAATCATTAGGCCAATAACACAATCTTACTCTCATTTTTGCTTTCCCAGTGCTTTTATCGCACCAAACTGACTCAATATTGCATTGGCTACCATATCAAGTGGATGCACTGCCTTAGATTTTGTGTTTCCTAACAAACAGCATAACCCCCCTCCTCCCTTCCCATCCTGTCTGTCTGTCTGTCCTTTCTGTAAACATTGTACTCCCCAAATTTAAATTCCTTATATCTGTGTGACACCATGTCTCTGATATCCCAGTAATATCCGCCTTTGATGTCTTGAACAGCACTTCAAATTTGTGAAATTTATTTACTGTACTCCTAGTATTGGTGTACATGCAAGTATACGTGCACCTGTTCTTACTCTTAGTTACCCAAACACAGCCCAGGAATTTACTTGTTCCATGATGACTCCCAGAAGTTCTTGAAATTCCCAGCACCCTGCTTTCCATGCTGCTGCTCATTCCAATAGAGGCAGTGCAAGAATCACTTTCACCTCTGCCTTCAGCTATTGTTAATCTGTTAGTCTGTGTATCCCCCCAAGCTAGCAGTTTTCTGACCCACCTAACGCTGCCCGACAGCATCAGCAAATATTCTTGCACCTTTTCTATTAAGTGTATCCCATCCCTGTAGAAGCAGTCTCTCCTGTTAACAAGTAGAGATTGTGATGAGAAAAATTCTACCCCAATTACGGATTACCTGATTATTATTATTATTACAAAATAATGAATGTATAAAAATAACAACAAAAAGAAATGAAATGAATTTTTAGATGATAAATGTTAAATGCTGTACATTCAATAAAGATTATAAAATAAAAGAGAATTAAAATAATTTAAAGTCTTTTTTTTTGTGATTGAAAAATATAAATTATATTTTTCATTGGATCTGTTTAATAAAGAAAGAATAAAATAAGAACAAATTGATATCAAAGCAGTTTTTTACTCTTGTTTTTTCAGAACCAATTTGATGAGGCTGAGATCCAGTTTACTGAAGCATTCCACTTATTAAATAAACGTGTAGATTTTAAACAAGTTCCTCTTGCTGATCTGGATTTCAGTCGTGTTTTCTGTGGAGTGGGAAGAGCACATACTGTTTTACCTAGCCTGTATAATATGCTTAGTGAAAGTGGAAAGAGTTCCCTCTACAAAATTCTTATGTGGAAATCAACAAGAGCTGACTTCATAGATAGCAATCCAACTAGCTCGATAGATAGCAATCCATCAAGCTTGACAGACATTAATCCAACTAGCTCAGAAGTACTTATTGATGAACAGTGATGTTTTACTGCTTATGCATATATATTTATGTTATTATGTACATTTTACACACACACATATGTCATTCTTTTACAATATCAATATTTAAAGTAATCATATGATTACTAGAAATATTCTACCATTGTTATTTAATTATTTGTACAACTTGCTTTAACTGTTATCATCATTTAATTTATTTTTATAAATTACTTGAACAACTTGAATCATTATCGTTTAATTTATTTGCACCAATTTAATTTTTTAAACTGAAGTTTTTCTTTGATACGAATTTTATTTTGTTTGATTTCAAATAACTAATAACTTTATTTAATTTGCTGAATCTTATATTCATGCAGTTACATTTTGAAAATGTAAATGCTCTTTTATGTTACTGAAATTTGGTTCTGTGTCTAGACTTAAATATAGTATTCATAACTTATATGAGGTTATATGAGCCATTTTATAAAACACTAGGTTTAATATAAATACTAAAGAAAGAATTCTAGAATTTGTTGCCTGGATGTTACACTCCATATATTCATAATATGCATGCTTTGAATAATTCAATTTTCTAATAAATTTTTCATTATAAAATTGAAATACAAATAGAAGCAGTAGGCTAGCTACCAGTGGTTGGTACCCTAGATAAACTGTTCAAGTCAGTATCCTCAAAGGCCAAGGGTAGGTATACGCTGAGGTTTTTTGGCACCCTATGCAACTACCTAGTTTAGAGTGCCATATGTTGAGAGGCTGATCAGTGTTTCTCTAGAAATTAAAGTCATAGTTTCACTTCTTGAATTAGAACTATTTCCAGTCAGCAGAACTCAGACAGGCAGACCTAAAGACTTGCAGAGGCTTGCTTATGAAGACTTTTATACCAAGTGTTGAGGGAAACTGATCCAGTTTCTCCAATTTTCATGGAATTTATCCAAAGATGAGTAATATAAGCAAAGATATTACCCAGTGTTTCCCAACCTTTTTGTTGTTGCGGCACACTTTTCAAATGCTAAAATTTTAATTTTGTGGCACATTAAATCATTATTATACTCATATATATTATATATACAAACATATAACATATATTTATAATATATATATATATTATAAATATTTATAATATACATATCATAATATTTATAATATATATATATATATATATATATATATATATATATATATAATTATTATAATAATATATTTAATAATCCACTTATTACTTGTTTTAAATGCTTTTACTCTCCTCTTTTTTGAAACATACATACATTGCATGAAATTTAAAAGAAAATATATAAAAAAATTAACAAAATCATATCATCATCATGAACTTGGTCTGGCTTAGGTCTTTTATGACCTGTTCCGTTGTAGCTCTTGGAGGTGGTCTTGATCTCACCATTGTTGTCTTGGTCGACCAACATCTCTCTCTTGCCTGTAGGTTTCTAGTTAAGGGCTAATTTTGGGATCCAGTCTGGGTTCATTCTTTCTATGTGGCTGATCCATTTTTCATGATACCGTTTTATGTCATTTACTATGTTATCTACTTTTAATTTCTTGCGGATATTTAAATTTCTTTGGTGGTCTAGTCTTGTAAAGCCTAATAATGGTCTTAAAAATCTCATTTGTGCTGCTTCTAGTTTGTGTGCATCTTTCTTATTTCTGACCCAAGTCTCACAGCTGTAGAAGAGAGCTGGGGTGCCTCCGTAGCCAGGTGGGCAGGAGCAGCAGTATGTAGCACACGCTTCTTGATTAGACCGGGGTTAAAGCCCATGACCACCAAATACGGAGGATGTGGAAAGGTCAGGGAATGACCACCGCACATCCCCGGAGCAATATGGCCTTAGTTGCTAATGCTCCTTAAAACCAAATAACAACAAGAGAGCTGGTTTTGAAGTGATGTTGTGCAGTCGTAATTTTGTTTCAGTTGTCATTTGTTTTCTGAAGTGGCATTTGATCATTCCGTTCATTTTAGTATATTTTTGTAGTTTAGTGTGGATGTCTTTCCCATCATTTGATATTAAATTTCTCAAATAGGTGAAGTCTGATATTTGTTCTATTATTTTATCATCGATAACAATTTTGACTACTCTCTGTATGTTTTTTTTCACATAATCCCATTGATTTTGTTTTTGAGATAGAGATTTTCATCTTGTACTTTTTACCTATTTTATTCAGTTCATTTGCTGCTATCTGTAGTTCATCTTCGGATTTTGCAGTTATAACTTGATCATTGGCATGTAATATAGTTTGAAATTTATTCCTGTTTTTCAATTGTATTCTGTTGTTAATTGTTTGTTTCCATTCTTTAATAATTTTATTGATGCAGATATTAAATAAATTTGGTGATAGTCCATAACATTATCACTTTCATCTGATTTGAGTTTATCTTTCAATCGACTTTCATACAGGAATTTAGTGCTTTCATCTTCCAACAAATGTATTTTTAATTTCTTAGTAGTTTTTGTTGTATTTTCTTCTTTTTATTAAGATAATTTCTTTTTATTTTGAAAGTGCTTTCTACTAGGTAATGATCACTGTCAATTTCACTGCCTCTGAATACTCTAGTTTCTCTAATTTTGTCATTTAAATTTTCATTAATGATAATATAGTCTATTATAGACTGTGTTTCTTGCTTCCCATGTGAATTTATGGATATTCTTGTTGTCTGAAAAAAGTATTTGTAATTTTAAGTTTATTAAAAATGCAGAAGTCTATCAGGCATCTTCCATTATTGTTAACCATGGGTTTGCTTTCTTATCCTATATATTTGTCTACTGATTGAGCACCAACCCTTGCGCTTAAAATCTACTGCTAGTATGAGATACACGTTTTTTTTAGTTTGGTCTATAATCTGTTGTAATTTGTCATAAAATTCTGCGGTTTCATCAATGTTGCCTTATCATATAAAACCAAACCAAAAAATATACAATTATGACATTTTAATCAGTGAGACTGTTGGGTTTAATATGAGGCATCCAAATCTTTTAATACGTGGATTTATTGTTGATAGCCTTACTTTCAGCTCCTCTTCTACCGACTTTAGTCTCTTCTTTCTTTCTTTTATTTTATTTTTTTTTTTTTAATCTCGTTTAAAGCGGAAAACACCGTTTTGCACAAGTAGGAAGTGGAAAATGGCAATAAAATTCTATGCCTTTTCAGAAAATTCGTGGAAATTCATTTAGAATTTTGATCCAAAATTTGCTAAAATTAGTGTTATTAAAGCGAATTTCCAACGACTGGTCGTACGGATCTCAGCTAATTCTTCTGGCTCTTGCAAATTAATTTCTAACATTGGAAGGTTTCTTGTTGCAAATGGATCTCTTGCCCACAAATATTTTTTGGTACCAGTGGATGGGAAGTAATGCTCAATTTTTGTCTTTAACAGCTCTAATGTTTCGCTTATTACATTAATTATTTTAGTAAAATTTGTTTTGGCAGTCAAAGGAAACATTCCTAAATTTTTTTGTTACATATTTTTTCCATATACTCAACTTTTTTTAAAGGCAAACAACTTGTCAGTAGAAGTGATAAATTTTCCTCTGAGCCTTGCATACTGATATTTAATTTATTTAGTTTCGCGAAAAAATCTTCTAGAAAACCTAATTTACAGCACTAAATTTCATCATTTAAATAATCACAAAATTCTGATTGCTCCGGTGAAAAAACTATGAGCATTTCCTTATGCAACTCATCCATACGCATAAGTTCATTTCCTTTTGATAGCCACTGAACCTCAGTATGCATTTTTAAAGAAAAATGATCAGACTCCAATTCCTCACATAATTTTCCAAAAATACCTTATTTTTTGTGGTTTAGTTTTGATATAATTGACCATTTTTACTGCATGATCAAGTACAAGTTTTAAATTGGGTAAGACTGTCTTTGTTACTAGAACTTCTCTGTGTATAAAACAGTGTGTTGTAATAATATCTGAATTATGTCATTTTACTAAGTTTACAAATTCTTTTAGTGCTCCTGTTATCGCTAGAGCACTGTCAGTACAAATGCCAATACACAACTTTTATAATATACCACACTTTTGTAAATAATTATCCATTATTTCGAAAATATCTTGACCAGTTCTTTACAACAAAAACATAAAAAAAAAAAAAAAGATTAATAATTGTGTCATTTTCAATAAACCCAACAAATGCTATATTTGGCTTTCTAGCTAATATCTGTAGAATTATCTACTTGCAATGCAAACCGTTTCCCAAAATTATTAATACATTGAACAACTTATTATTATTATTAGCCATATGGTGCAAGGAAGCCTGAGGCTTTTGCTGCACCAGCCAGAAAAAATAATTTCTGAGTTATCCTGAGAGAGAGAGAGAGAGAGAGAGAGAGAGAGAGAGAGAGAGAGAGAGAGAGAGAGAGTCAGAAGTAGAAGGGAACCACCAAGAAAGATAAAAATGATGATATCCAGCTCAGGACCCTGGGTATGCCAAGCCCATACTCACCAGATGTAAGCCCCTAGGGTTATTTCTTAAATATCATTGGACATTTCTTTTATACACCTGCTAATTGTGCTCTTCGAAAGTGGTATTGTCATTATACTTTTTTCAGCTTCCTCTCCCAAAATATTTTTCACGATTACCTGACATGCTGATAAAATCAGACTTCTTGCAATCAGGGGAGATTTCTTTTTTTTTTTTTTTTTTTTTTTTTTTGCCACCAGTTCGGCTACTAAATATCTGATAAAGCACTTCATGTGCTTTATCAGGTATTTTAGCCATATTATAAAATTCAGTACCTTGTTTTCTAGTAGATCTAGGCCCGCAGTCTTTTAAAATACTCCATAGTTTTGGACGATAAATTCTTGTTTCATAGAAAAATGCTGCAATTTACTCGGCACCATTGATTCATTCGACAGTTTTAAACCACATAGCACACATAAAGGTCGAGGTCAATCTTGGGTACCAGTATATAAAAATCCCATCGCCAAATAATCATCATCATATTTATGACAACATGTTTTTTTCTTTTTTGATGTTAATGGTTGCTTGCTCATTTTTATTTTTGTTACTTTCTCCAAGTTGTTATCATGTTGCCTCTTCTGATTTTCTTTCACTAAATATTTATCAATCATAATAATTTCTAAAAAAATTCAAGTTACTTCTAGAAACTAATACAGTTAATTGAAAATACTTGTTCTATACGAATTAACTGAATATGACATTTTAGAGATAAAAACACAAAGGAAATTTCTTGCTGTTTTCAAGTTACACTTATTCAATGGCAGAATGCAATGCTGGGTACCTGGGAGAGACTTGCAAGTGATAAGAATGGCCGAATAAAGGTGAACAGATCTAGTACTAGGAATCAAAACGTGACTTCACGTTTACCACCAGAAGTGGCTTGGATTGGCAAAGCGTAAATAAACAAATTTTTTATTTGAATTAATTTTTATTATAAAACATGGATTTATTAAATTTTTTTTATTTGCATTTTCTGCGGAACACAGGTTGAGAAACACTGATATTACCATTGCATCAACATTTATGAAATCCATATAGTGATTGATAATCATATAGAAAGTTTCAAATATAATAGTTGGCATTTAAGGGATTTCTTCAATACTCTGCAAACAGTTCAGATACTATCTGCATGAGATAGTATCTGCATGAGATGATCCCCTTTTTAGAAATATGAGTAAATTTCTACATAGGATCAAAATCATTTGTAGAATAAAATAGTATAAAAAAGACAACCCAAAACAGGAGTTAACCCTGGAGCACAATTTTAAGAACAAGTGGGGAATGCTATGAGGATCTGAAGGCTTCTTAGCATCAAAATTGTTCAGGATCCTTATAATGTCATTCTGTCAAACAACAAAGGAGGCATTGAATGGAATGTGTTAAGTATGATTTAAATACGACAGGAGGACATTTACTAAATCATTGATACAGGAGTTAGAAGAAAAGTGAAATGCTAACAAGTCAGCTTTATCTTTAGATTAAGATGCAATAGACTATACCAGGAAGAAACAGAGGTTGAAGTGTGGATGGATATTATCTTCATAAATCTTCTTCTTCAAAAGGAGTGTTTCCATTTACAATGGGTTTCCTCAGCCTACAAGTTATTTCTTGTTAGGAATTTTTTCCCGCCATAAAGTGCGGTTCAAGGTGTCTTGGTTGGTTAAGCCTCGGGCTGTCATGCACTCCCGTACTCCATCCATCCATGTCCTCCTAGGTCTTCCTCTTCTCCTTCTTCCAGGAGGTATCCATTCCAGGATAGCCTTTGGATATCTGTTTTCTTGCATCCGTTTTACATGTCCATACCATGTTAGACTCTTTTCTTTGATGGTGTCAATAATAGTCTTTTTCACTTCCATTTTTTCCCTTATGTCTTCATTCCATTTTCTGTCTCTTCTAGAAGTTCCTGCTGAGCGTCTCCAAAAATCCATTTCTGTGGAGAGCAATTTGTTTTCCGCTCGCCTATTCAATGTTCAGGTTTCTGCTCCATACAATAGAAGACTTTGTACAATCGTTTGAAATATAAGTTTCTTTGTTTTATATAGGATATTTTTGCTCCGCAGAACAGAGTTTAACATGCCGATAGCCTTTCAGCTGTCTGTAATTCTCTTATTGATCTCTGCTTGGGATGATCCATCACTTTGTAAGATTGATCCCAAATATTTGAATTTATCGACTCGTTTGATTTTAAAACCTGCAATATTTAGAACATGTCCTGGCCCTGAAGACAACATTTCAGTCTTGCTAAAATTGATTTTTAGACTCCATTGTTTATATTCCTCAAACAATTGACGACATGCATACTTTGCATCTTCTAGGTCTTGTGCTATCACCACCTGATCATCTGCAAAAAGTAAATTGTGAATATAGGTGTACTTATTAATCGGCAATCCCATTTTATTACATTTTTTTGACCAGGATCTTAGGCAGATGTCGATATAAATTTTGAAAAGTGTTGGTGACATGAAACAACCTTGTAATAAGCCTTTTGAAGTGTGGAATTCAGGTGACAAAGTTGATCTCACTTTAATTCTGCATCTATTATTCCTGTAAATTGCCTTAATAATGTTAATCAGTTGTCCATCAATATTTGCCTCTTCCAGTACTTCCCATAAGAGTTTTCTTGGAACACTGTCATATTTCTGTCTCTTCTAGAAGTTCCTGCTGAGCGTCTCCAAAAATCCATTTTTGTGGAGAGCAATTTGTTTTCCGCTCGCCTATTCAATGCCTTTTCAAGGTCAATTAAAATCATAAAGATTTTTTTTCCTTTTGATTGGCATTTTTCAAGGATCTGTCGTATTGTTGAGATATGATCTATACATGACCTCCCAACTGAAAAACCACTTTGTTCTTGTGATACCTCGATTCGGGCTTCTACATGGTTCCTGATCCATTTTCCAAGAATCTTTAACAGCGGGTTCAGGACACATATTCCTCTGTAATTTGAACAGCTTTTCCGATCGCCCTTCTTATAAATTGATGTAATATATCCTGTTATCATTTCTTTCAGTATTTCTTCTCCTCTCAGTATACTATTTAACAGTTTTTGTATCAGAACAGCCACTCCTCTTCCTCCATATTTCAGAAGTTCCATGTAAACTCCTCCAGGTCCAGGCGATTTGCCATTCCTTCCTTCCTTTAGCAGGAGTTCCACTTCCCTAACAGAAACTTTTAAGCCCGAGTCTTCTACAGCAAAATCCTCCATCGTAGTAGTAGTAGTAGTAGTAGTGGCATGTGATGCAAGAAAGCAAGTGTATGAGCTTATGCAGCATCAGCCAAAAAAAAAAAAAAAAAAAAAAAAATCACACCATTCCCTCCAAATGCCTGTCCAGTTCCTCCTTAAATTTATTCAACCTATCAACTTCCACAACGACAGATCGAAGTTTGTTCCAGCAATTGACCACCCGCTGGCTAAAGGCAAATTTCCGCACATCTATTCCACATCTGTCCTTTCTTAATTTGAATTTATGCCCCTTAGGTTCGTAATCTGAACAAGTGGAAGGATCCCATCAGAATTCAGCTTGCTCAACCCATTCAAGGCCTTATACACCTCAATCAGATCACCGCACAGGTGCCTAGTCTCCAGCCACTGCAATTTGCAGAACTTAAGCCTCTCTTGGTAAGAGGATCCCTTCATTCTCCTCACCAATCTTGTTGCCCTTCTCTGTACATGCTCAAGTAAATCTACATCCTTCCTAAAATGAGGCCTCCAGACCTGTACGCAGTACTCAAGCCGTGGCCTGACCATTGCCTTATACAGAGGGACAATCACCTCCTTTTCCCTGCTAGCAAAATTCCTATATATCATTGACAAAACCCATGACCTGCCCTGGCAGCCTGTCTGCATTGCTCAGAAAACTTCATATCTGCCTGCACAATTACTCCCAGGTCTTTTTCATTTTCTACCACCTTAAGTGTAGTACCACACAGTTGGTACGTTTCTCTGAGGTTACTTCTATCCATATGCAGTACTTTGCATTTGTCAAGGTTAAAGTTCAGTTGCCACTTCTTAGCCCATCTGCCCAAATTATCTAGATCCTGTTGGAGTAGCACACTGCCATTAACAACCCTGCCAACCTTTGTATCATCTGCAAACTTCGACATTAAGCCTGATATACCTTCATCAATATCATTAATAAATATACAAAACAACAGTGGACCTAACATCGAACCCTGTGGGACCCCACTAATAACATTAGTCCAAGAAGAGCAGCACCCATTGATTACCACCCTCTGTCTTCTCCCACTTAACCATCCTTTTATCCATTGTAGCAACTTACCCTTAATACCATTCTGCTCCAATTTGTACAATAGTCTTCCATGCGCAACAGTGTCAAAAGCTTTCCTGAAATCCAAATATATGATATCAAAATTATTTTTTGCATCCAGTTCCTTTGTAACCACATCATAATATCCTATCAAATTTGTCAGACAAGACTTTCCCTTAACAAACCCATGCTGTGTCTGAATTATTGCTGCTGAATTATTGTGTCTGAATTATTATCGTCTTGAACTCTTCCTGGTCTTCTTTTAAAAGTCCTTAATATACTCCGTCCAGTCTTTCAAAGGTATTAATTGCAAACAAGGATTGTGTTTATTCTGTTTTCTCAAGTCTTTAAGGACCTTTCACGATTCCGCTGATTTCTTGAAGCCCAATTTGCTATTAATAGTTGCACATTTCCTTTCCCATTCTTCATTTTTCGCTTCTACTACCAACCGATTGGCTATTTTCTTTTTTTAACATAAATGTTCCTATATGCATCATTCCTATCACCCAGCCATTTCTGATATGCAAGTTTCTTTTCCTCTACAGCAGCTCTTACTTTCTCTGTAATCCAGGTCTTTTTTGGTCCTTGGCTCTTCTTTTTGCCTAGGATTTCATGAGCTATTTTTTTAACAGTATTTTTTAAATATTCTTAGAGTTCTTCAGTATTACCTTTTATCTCTACGTTAATTGCAGCATCCAGTCTCTGGGTGAAGTTGTTTCTAATGCTGTCGTCCTGGAATAGGTCAATGTTAAATTGATTCACTTGTAGCATTTCTCCTTCCCTGCATTGTTGGTTGTCCCCACATATTTTCTTAATCCAGTTCCACCTCAGTGTTGTTTTAACAAGAAAATGGTCAGATCCACATTCAGCTCCTCTATAAACTCTGACATCTTTCAATACATATGTCCCTGAACGTTTTGAAATAATGTAATCTATAACTGATCTAATTTGTCTTCTCTCCTGTGACCAAGTATATTGATGGATATCCTTGTGTTGGAAAAATGTGTTTATTCTCAAGTCGAACTGTTCACAAAGATTGCATAGTCTATCTCCGTTGTCATTCCTCTCTTTCTCTCCAAATCTTCCAATAACTTTGCTATTTTGTTCAGTTCCTACTCTGGCATTGAAATCTCCCATTAGAAATAACTCTTTGTTCTTAGGAATTTTTTCTCTTAGTTCTCTCAGATCCTCCCAAAATTCATCCTTCAAGGTATCGGCGGCAGTGTCATTAGTCAGGGCATATATTCCCAAAATACATATTTCTCTCCCATACATTTTCAGTTCCAATGAGATCATTCTTTCATTAATAAATTGCCAGTTTTTGATGTTGTCTCAATTTCTTTTATGAATCTTTATAAATACTGTACTTATTTCTTTATAGAGCTGCTTGTCATTTCTTCTCTCAGCATTTTATATTACGTAAGTCAAGAACTCCTCGACTTATGTAATACTCGACTTACAGAAATTTGACTTTACATACGTTTTTGCCAGCTGGTGCAAACTTAAAAAAATTGTGGAAATGTATTTTGCATCCCGTAGGAATAAATGGAGGTATCATGAAAATATCGTAATGTGAACCCAATAACACATTGTTTTTTTTTTTGGTAATTTGTTCCAAGACTTTGGAAGTTGAAATTTTCGCTATATAACTAAGCTATTTATCTCTCTAAAAGGTCATTTCTATAATGGAAATTGCACTACCTTTTCATCATTATCATATGTTCCCGTTATAAGAATCAATTTTGAGTGCCTTTGTGATATTTTTCTAAAGGACGTTTCTGGAGGTCACGACCAAAAAACAGTACAGTCAGTCCTCGAATAACACGTATTTATACTACACGAATTCAATCATACATGATTTATAAATAGGGGAATGATATCTTATATAACATATACAGAATCTTATATAATATATCTTATATATATATATTATATATTATATATCTTATATATCTTATATAATATATACAGAAAACCCACTACACTATTATTATGGGGGACTTCAATGCTAAGGTTGGAAAAAGGCAAAACAGCGCAGAAAGAAGAACTATAGGAAATTTTGGAATTGGTGAAAGAAATAAAAGAGGTGAAAGACTTGTGGAATTTGCAGAATCTCAAGGACTGTCAGTAATGAACACTTTTTTCAAGAAAAGGGTGAACAGAAAGTGGACATGGAAGAGTCCAAATGGATTAACAACTAATGAAATCGACTACATCCTCACTAAGAGAAGATATATTGTGAATGATGTTACCGTCCTGAATAAGGTAAATGTTGGAAGTGATCACAGAATGGTAAGATGTAGATATAGATGTAGGAAAGGAAAAAACTGACTCGAGTAAATAATACAAAGGTCTTTGAGATAACAGAGGAGGAGAAAAAGCAGTATGTACTGGAACTTAAGAATAAGTTTGAGCTTCTGCAGACTGCTCAGGACCAAGATATCGACAAGGAATATTACAACTTTCTGAAAGTGATAAAGCCCAAGAAACCTATAGGGAAAAAGAAATCCAAAGAAGAAAAAATTAGTCAAGAAACACTTGTCATGATGAACCGAAGACGACAAATGAAGAGCAAGGAAAACACTGACAGGTAGAAAATTGAGTATACTGAGTTATGCAAAGCCATTAGAGAGAGACTCAGAGAGGACATAAGAAGATTTAACACAAGAAAAGTAGAACAAGCATTAAGGGAAAACAAAGGATTTAAATCAGCAGCCATGAACAGTAATACAGAAAGACAAATGATACTGAAACTGAAGAATAGCGATGGTGTACTTATAAACAGCAGAGAAGGCATAATTCAAATAGCAGAATACTACTATAGAGAATTATACAAGGAGCGAGAGAATGATACCAGCAGTGGGGAAGATGGATTGCAAAGTAGCAACACATACGACATACCCGATATTCTTCCTGATGAGGTAGAACATGCATTGAAGAAAATGAAGAATCGGAAAGCCCCAGGGGAAGATGAAGTTACTGTAGAGTTGTTAAAATTGGGAGGAAGAGACATAACACAAAAACTGGCAAGGCTCTTCACAAAGTGCATTAGAAAAGGTGTGATGCCTAAGCAGTGGAATAATGCAATCATAGCTTTACTGCATAAGAAAGGAGATAAATCAGAAATTGG
Organism: Mastigoproctus giganteus; assembly: GCF_048544385.1. Classification (NCBI taxonomy): domain Eukaryota; kingdom Metazoa; phylum Arthropoda; class Arachnida; order Uropygi; family Thelyphonidae; genus Mastigoproctus; species Mastigoproctus giganteus. The sequence continues at coordinate 79,707,188 of NC_143575.1, forward strand.
AAATTATAGACCAATTAGCTTGTTATGCCACATCTACAAGTTGTTCACAAGGGTCATTACTAACAGATTAGAAAGAATACTTGATGAGAATCAACCGAAAGAGCAAGCTGGCTTTAGGACAGGATTCTCAACTATGGATCACCTTCACGTAATATCACAGCTAATGGAGAAAGCAAACGAAAAGAAAACACCATTATGCCTGGCATTTGTGGATTATGAAAAGGCATTTGACTCCATACAGCATAAGGCAATGTTTCAGGCACTGGAAAGACAAGCCATAGATACCCCATATATTATGATTTTGAAGAAAATATATGAGAGTGCTACCTCCTTTATTAGACTAGACAAAGACAGTAGGAAATTTAAAATCGAGAAAGGAGTTTGACAAGGAGAAACGATATATCTCCGAAGCTGTTTACTGCTGCCCTGGAGGAAGCTTTCAGAAGATTAGACTGGTCACAGAAAGGAGTCAATGTGAATGGAGAGTACCTAAACCATTTACGATTTGCAGATGACATTGTGGTCATAAGCCACAATCCCAAAGAATTAGAGGAAAATCTTAATCAGTTATGCACAGTTAGTAAGGATTTTGGACTAAAGATGAATATGGCTAAAACAAAGTAATGATGAACAAGTATGCCACGGAAAGGGAAATAATGATTGAAGGAGCAGTAATTGAAAAGGTGGAGTCATATACTTATCTGGGACAAGTTATTAGCTGTAATAATGATAAATGGCTGGAAGTCAAGAGAAGAATAAATTTTGGATGGATAGCATTCAGGAAATATAGTCACATACTGAAGAGCAATATCCCAGTTTGTCTGAAACGTAAAATAATGAATCAATGTATACTCCCCACCATGACTTATGGAAGTGAAACTTGGCCACTCACCAAAAGAATGGAAGAGAAGCTGAGAACTACACAGCGGATAATGGAACGATTTATACTGGGAATCAGACTGTTAGATAAGAAGAGAAACACATGGATTAGGCAGCAAACTCAAGTAAAGGACATTCTTATCAAAACTAAAGAACTAAAATGGTCTTGGGCAGGATACATAGCTCGAAGACATGATGACAGATGGACTAAGAAAATAACAGAATGGTACCCAAGAGGAGCTAGAAGAAAACCTGGAAGACAAAGGCGGAGATGGATAGATGAAATTCATGAGTTTTTGGGTAGTAAATGGATGGCCAGTGCTCAAAACAGAAGGAACTGGAAAGTTGCTGGAGAGGCCTTCATCCTGCAGTGGATTGAAAATGGCCGATGATGATAATGATGATCTTATATAACACGAACTGAATTCGCTTTTACACAATTCGCCTTTATGTTTAAAAGAAATGGGAATCGAATGCAGAATCACCCCAACCGAATGCAACACGATTGGAATGAAGAAAAGATTCTGAAAATGTATTTATGTTTCTTATATCAGTGAAGGGGAAACACATTTCACCATAATAATGTAAAAACCCACACAATTCTAGCTATCTGTATTATCGCAAATGCAATTAGATCGAGTTTCCTACCAGTTTATAAGAGATTCCACTAGCGGAAATGCAACTGGAAATTGTTTTTATTGTTTTATGGTAGTTACCCCTAGAAATGTACTTTAGTAAAATGTGAGGTGTTAATAGTGTATCTCTGCCTTTACGGTGTTGTTTATTCAGTTGCTACACACACGCAGCTTTATCAAGCGTGCCTCCTCGTTTTGTGATTTTGCTTTATTACCAAAAAATGAGTAAAATACTTAAAAGGTGTGAAAAGGAAGCATCCTGGTGAAGACACTACAGATTCAGAGAGAAAAAGAAAAGCAATATCGATAAACAGAGGCTGACTGGGTCAAAAATTCTTACCCGGGAAAATTTATGGTGGCCTCATACTAGTGTTTATGGCCAAAATCACACTGGCCTCCGGCCAACTGTGGTTTCCCCCGGTAAAGCTTATGGCCAGTCCGCCTCTGTCGATAGAGAAAAAATATGAAATTGTGAAACGCTTTGAGCGAAATGAAAGACCTAAACGAGGCAACTCCGAGAATTACAAAGAATGCAGAGAAAATAAAAACAACTTTCATAGCAGGAACAACTCAGTGTAATTAAAATCCATTAGATTAAGACACAAGAATTGGAAGAGATGGAACAGCTGTCATCTGTTTGGATAGAAAATCAAACAAAAAACAAGTGTTTATGATAGAAGCAAAAGCATTAGCAATATTTTATTACATAATAGTTGTAATAAAATATGTAAGTATTTTATTCGATTATTTATTGTGTTTGGTAATGTTTTGGTTACAAATGTGTGTTCAGTCTTGGGTGGTTGGCACCTAACCCTATTTTTCCCATAGGGCCAGTTGTTCATATTGCACGATTTTGCATTGCACGAGGGTTTCTAGGAACACAACTATCATGCTATACGAGGACTGACTGTATGCACTTTCTGGTTTATTGGGCTTTTCTGTTAGTGCATCTGATTATAAATGGGTAGTAAACTTGATCTTATTACTTTTGCAATAATACCGATGACTGCAATGTGTGGATTTTTACGCTATTATGGTGAAATGTGTTCCCTTCACTGAAACCTTCAATCATATAAAAAATGAATTTTCAGAAATTTGGTTTTTATATGATTGTTATGAAAAATCTTCTCTTCATTCCTATTTATGTATTACAATGGTGAAGGGAAAGCAATCAACGGAAAGTGCAAGTGGTGGTAGTGCCAGGAAATGAAACAAAATTGATTTAGAAATGAAGATGAAAATGATTAAGAAGTACGAAGCAGGACAAAGTTTGTCATCTGTTGTAAGGGAATTAGGTCTCGCTGCTTCAACAGTGAATACTATTTTAAGGGACAGGGCACGTATAAAAGAACATGTCAAAGGATCAATGCACGTAAGATCACCAGTGATCACGAAACAGCGTTTGGGTGATATATCAAAAACAGAACAGCTGTTAATAATATGGATGGAAAATCAGATTCAGAAGCGAGCGCCCCTGAGTCTAATGACCATCAAGCAAAAGCAACAAGTATTTATAAAGATATTAAGGATAAGTATGGCGAACCCAACCGAAGTTTGTGGCAAGCAACAGGTGGTTTAATAGGTTCGAGCATTGTGCTGGTTTCCGAAACATTAAAGTATGCAGTGAAGTCACCAGTGCCGATTTTGCAGCTGCAGAGAAATTTTGTGATGTGTTGGAAAAAATTATTGATGAAGGCTATTCAGTGCAGCAAATTTATAACGTTGATGAGACTGCTCTGTATTGGAAAAAAATGCTGGATCGAACATACATTGCCAAAGAGGAAAAGACCATGCCAGGTTTCAAGGCTTCAAAAGCTGCACTAGCCCCAAGCAAGGGCTACGCTCTTGCTTGGGGCTAGTGCAGCGGGAGAGTGCAGATTAAAACCACTGCTTGTGTACCATTCTGGAAATCCTCATACATTTAAGGGCATCAATAAAGCCACCCTACCCGTGCATTTCTGATCGAACTAGAGAGCATGGATAACAGTATCTCTTTTTGAGGATTCATTTAAATGCTTCTTCATTCCCGAGGTTGAAAAATATTGTAAAGACGATCTTCCTTTCAAGATTATTACATAATATTCTTCTATTAGATAATGTTCCTGGACATCCTACTTATCTAGATGATTTCAATTCTAACGTGAGAGTCGTATTGCTACTGCCGAACACAACTTCACTCATCCAACCTATGGATCAGGGTGTTATTTTGAATTTAAAAGCATACTATTTACACACAGTATTTGCTCAGGCATTGTCTGCAGTAGACAATGAGAAAAAATTTACGTTAAGAGACTTGGAAATCTTACAATATTTACCATGCCGTCTTAAACATTAATAAGGCCTGGGAAATTACTAAAAGTTGTTTAAATAGCTCATGGAAGAAAATATGCCCATGGCATGTATAAGGCTTCGAAGGATTTGAAAAAGACGAATCATATGAAGAGGTTACAGATAAGATTGTAAAGGTTGAGAGCTACTTCAGTTTCAGGTTGATGCCAAAGACATGGAGGAGTTAAGAGAAGGAATTATCTAATGAAGAACTTATTGACTTGCAAGCAGCGATAGTGAAAGAAGAAAATGCTGACAAAGCTCAAAATGAACCAAATGAGGAGCTGAGACACTTCATCACCAGAGAGATGACAATGGCGAGGTTCGAGAAGATGGATCCTGACAGCAAATGATTCTTAAAAGTTAACAAAGGAGTGAATGATATGTTTGCTTGCTACAAAGAAATCTACGATGAAAAGAAAAAAGCCACCATCCAGTCATCCATTAATGTGTTCTTTTGTATTGTTGAGCGGCCAACCCCTTCTAAATCTCCACAGCGGCATACTTATCAGCTGAAGACGTTGATTCTGGCAACAGTGCTCGAGAGGTAAAACTTACTGATGTTATGCCTGTCTCCTCTGTTTTTTTGTAATTTTATAATTTTGAAATATTTTAAATTGCACACTTTTGTAATTTTTCCTGCGCATGAGATAAAAATTGAATAAATACAATAAATAATTCTATTCACATGTTTGTTGAACATTTCTTTTTCAATTCAATCAATTCAGTGAGCACAGTTGCAAGTGCTGCACAAGCATGGGGGAAATTCTGACTTATGTAGTGTTCCCTGGGAGTTTCTGTATTAGTAATAGTATTGGCAAAATAATGCAAGAGAGCATTCTTATACAGTTAGCAAAAAAACCACTTAATTTGCATTCCTTCTAATAATTTGTCTATCCCTTGTTTAAATTTTAATCAAACTATTCATTTTCACAAGTGCCAAATGCAGTGTTGAATCCAGAGGGTTTGCACCGGTGGGATAAAATGTAAACTTCAGGGGTACATGCACCAGTAGGGGAGAATGTAAACTTTGGGGGTACATTTAGTAAATGTGTATATTTTTTATTATTATTTAATATTTACAACATATGTATATGTTACAAACAAATCTGTATATTTATATTTATGCATAATATGCATAAATATAAATATACAGATTATGCATATTTATGAATGTTATAATAAGAGAATATGAGAAAACAAAATAGGAAATAAAAGGAAATATTTATTATTTAACATCTAAATACTAATAGTCAGTTCACAAAAACCACATTACCGACAATAATCACAGTTTAATGATATGAAAATCACTGATTAAAATTCGCAAAAAAAAAATTATACAAATTATAATCAAACATGCAAGTACTGTATTGTAATAATCTTATTCTTCTTTGCTGTTTCTTTGCATGTGTATTAATCACTTCATTTATTAATTTTTCCGATAACTCATTCAAGCCCTCTAAGCTTATCTTCATGCAGCCTTGCAATATTACAGTACAGATGCATTATAATAAAAAGGTTATAAAATGTATTGTTTATGAGCTGTGACCAAACCTTCTTGTTTGCGGTATACAAAGGAAGTCACATGTAGACTCTTGCTGTGAAAAAAAAATAAAGGGAATGTGAAAACCATAAAGCAAAACTGCTGAAGATTGAATTACTGGCTGCAGTAGACTCCTCCCTATGCCTGGACATCATTTAGTCCTGCCCCTGAAAGCTGTGGGACCCTATAATTATAATAGCATCTGTCAGGAACCAATTCAGGCAAACCTATTTGCAGCTTGTGATCTTGTTTGTGATATACAAACAAAAAATTAGTCACATTTTAGTCGAAAAATTAGTTTCACATTTATGTGAAAATAAAGGGAACCTGAAAACCATAAAACGAAAATGCGGACACTTGAAATAGTGGCTTTTAGTTACAATTTATGCAGCCAGAAATATTGCCCATTTAATTATTTTGAAATTTTTGTGTCTTTTGAATTTTAGTGATTTATTTTCGCTGTGTACCACCTAATGAGTACCACACTTAGTTGATATGATTTTTTGTGTTTGTTTGTTTGATATAAATTTATTGAATTCGTGTTTTATAAAATAAAAATTTACTATTTTTCACTGGGAGGAGATTTTATTCCACTAGGTGAAACTCACCCCTGGTCACCCCTCTGGATTTAACACTGGCCAGATGAAAGTTTGTTCTAACAATCAGTTACTCCCTGGCTGAAAATAAATAAATTTTTGCACATCTATTATTAGTATTTATCATATGCAAAAAAAACCTCTTCACATAGATGCGTGTGTGTGCTATGGGGGTTTAGGGGCCTAAACACCCATAGCACACACTTTGTTTTTAGCTTTTTCACAGGAAAAAGCTAAAAACAAAGTTCAGATGTAACTCCTTCATTTTCATTACCAAGATCACATAGATGCTAATCCAGCTGACCTTTGAAGTTTATCAAGCTAACGTCTCAACCTTCGTCAGCTTTAACTACTCATGTAGGTAACTTATTCCAGTGATTTACAACTTGCTAGTTAAAATAAAGCTTCCTATAATCCACTCCTTATCCCCCCCCCCATAATTTGAATTTGTGTCCTGTAGTTCTAGTACCATTTATAACCATGAAAATTTCACATAATTCAGTTTATTATCCCCTCTCCATGTAGACCTCATTAAGGTGATCCCTGAGATGTCTGCCAAGCACATCAACTGTCTTTGAACCTTTTCAAGAAGGTTGGTGTAATTTTTTTAGGTGTAGTCTCTATGTTTTGATACAGTATTTTAATTGCACTTTCACCATTAAGAGTGCACATGGCATACTGTGTCAAAATACCCTTTGAAGTGGGAATATGACCTCCCTATTTCTACATAACAATATTTGATAAATCATTGATAGGACACCATGCCATATTCTTCACAAAATTCTGGTCCATAGCATACTTTCACTCTCAATTTCTCGTTGCTTCCAACTATCTCACACCATGCAAACACTGGAAATGCTTTTGTTGCACTTGGGCTACTTTTTTTAAGAAGCAATGACCCCCTCCCTTTCAGTTTTGTGTTTTTTCTCTAAATACATTATCTGTGCCATAGTAAAACACATTGTTAACCCTGTTATGTCAGCATTAGGTGTCCTGACTAGGAATACAAACTCACTCAGTTTATCAACAACACTCCTAATTTTATTGTACATACAATTTAAAATAAGCATTCTTTTGTTGTTGTTGTTTGCTACTCTAACACTTCCTCTGAAGTTAAATAAGTTTCTTGACCTTGCATTATCTTCCTATTTGTTTAAAACTTTGCTGTCCTTGGCATCTTCAAAAAATCAGAGGACTCTTCAGCTTTTGAGGCATCATACAAGAATTCTTGAGATATGTGCAAATGTAACTTTGACCCATATATAAACCATAAACCCTGTTGTTCATTGGATGTTTAGGGGCACAAGGGCAGCTGTGGCCAAATTATGCCTTTTTGTATGATTATACAAAAGTAAGTTGTACAAGTGAATTTTTTATGGAAGAATTCACGTGTACAACTTAATGATGCTATGTTTGCATCATTCCCAAACTATAGACCCATAGATAAACATATCAGTAAAATTTATTAATCTTATGAAATTTCATTGTCAGTTGAATTTGACAATGAATTGAATTGTCAATTTCATTGTCAATTCGAACTTTAACTAAATAAATATAGCGACCTAGTTTTCACAAACGTAACATCATAAATTAATACATATAAGTTGACAGGGGATAAGAAAGTCATATAACGTAACTCGGAGATAACATTGGATACCGAAATATATATATATATTGGGGGAGGCAGTTGTCCTCTGAATCACAGTCTATTGAAATGCACTGCTTGTTTGATGTTTGTGGACAATCAGGAACAGAACATGATATTGCCAAGGGGAATGTCTTTGTGTGTGTGTGATGTAAGGAGTGCGAGGAAATCAGGCATTAACTCAGCATTTTTATGGGCTTATATGAGAGCTTGAAGGACAGGGTGGATGCCCTCGAAAGATTTAAATTGAATGGACCATAAACCTCTCAGCTGCCCACATCAATGCCAGAGCTTGCACTTGAACATCAAGCAACACAGCGGCAAATGCCAAGGCAGAATGCACTGGTCCCAAAGGAACTAGTTGTTGTAGGTGACTCTATTGTCAAGGAAACGGGGAACATATTGTGCAAAAAGGATAGATGGAACAGGACCAGGGTATGTCTGCCAGAGGCAAAGGTTGATGACATTTAGTGGTTATTGGCAATTCCCGCTGGACCCAGCAACGAGCAATCCTTCCTTTCCAGTGTTGGACGATAGTGAGTGCTCCCACCTCGTGGTATCTAGGTCATTGCCTCCGGCTGTTCAAGACTGCGCCTGAAATAAACTAGCGAGCTGTGCTCTCTAACTGAAATAAACTAGCGAGCTGTGCTCTCTAGTTTATTTCAGGCGCAGGTTTATTTCAGGCATCACATATACTACCACAAACAACTTACCTCCTTTATAGCAACTGTCTGAAAGTGTTCTGCTTCGCCTTCGGTAGGGTGTGCACATGTGCATTTCCATATGCCCATGCACATGTCTATTTTCTCATATGCGCACGCGCATGTATATTTTTGTGTGGGTGTGCGCATGTCCATTTTCGTATGCACGTGCTCATATTCATTTTCGTATGCGAAAATATCTATTTGCGATGTGCATTTTAGTATGTTTATTTTCATATGCGCGTGCGCATGTCTATTTATTTATGCGCGTGCCCACATATATATTTTTTTTCGTATGCGCATACGGAAATATCTATTTTCGTATGCGATGTGCATTTTAGTATGTTTATTTTCGTATGTGCGTGCGCATATATATTTTTGTATGCACGTGCATTCATTTTCAGGATAATTTGGAGGATAAATTTTCAGGATAAATTTAAAGGATAATTTGATTCAGCACGGCTCAGTGAACATGTACATATAAAAAACTGATAGGTACAAACATGTACATACAAAAAACTTGCACATGCCTAAAAGTTCTGAACAATTCCCGCTGGACAATTGTGGACAATCTGACTCTTGTGGCCTGCATTGCCTTATCATAAATTCAAAACAGCTTAACGTAACTCAAATTGAAAAATATTAACAATTTTTCTTGCAAATTTAAACTTTTTAATTCAATTTTAACAATTTAATCTTGCAAAACAAGATTAAATGAAGTGTTTTGTCCAAAATTTATCCAAACATACAGATATATGTTTGGATAAATTTTTTTTTTTTTTTGGATAAACCAGTTGCTATCAGTTTTGACATTCAGAGGACAGCATGGGTAGCAAAGTTGGTAGGGTCGCTCTCCTTCCCACATCGGGTGGAAAAGACCTGAGTTCGAGCCTCATCAGGAGAATATTTTTATGGGCCTTTTCCACAACTTGGTTGAGTTAGTTGGTTTCAGGCAAAGGTAGCATGGTTTTTCATCCATCAAACAGAAAAAATCGACCTTGGAACACATGCAATTTACAGACAGTATACACAGAGTAATATGGCCTTAGCCACTGATGCTCCTAAAATCCTATTACCAACATTCATAATTAATTGTGACATCTGAATGTAATTGATGTAATTAAATGATGTAATTGATGTAATTAATTGTGACATCTGAACAATGTAATTGTCAATAAACCACCTTAACATATTGGATTTTTTTTTTAAGATATGCTTTTAACACATTTGCTTACACCTGCATTTGATGTGCTGTAATTTTTGGAACGTTGCAAAATAACAACAGTCTGAAATCCTCAACTCCCTGAAAATTCATAAATAATAGTTGAAAAGTAAAAGTCTGAAATTTATATGTAAGAGTGAACTTGTGGTCTGAACTGTAAATCAGAACAAAATTCAAAAGTTTATTCCATGTACATAAAGTAATCTTAACACAAGCAAAAATAAAAGCTATAAACAAAAATGAATCATTGCTGATATTATCCCAGAATTCAATCAATATTCAGGTAGAACAGAGCAATTAAATTTAATAAGCCTTTAATTTTACACCACTCATATACTGACAGTTTAAGAATGACCAACTATATGCATAGAGTTTTTGGTGCCCCTAGGTAGAAATGTATTTGGCACCCTTGAGATACTTTTATTAAATATTATTATAATAAAAATTTGGAATTTCAGCACCCTCAGATGTTGGTGTCCCTATGCCCTGCTTACCAGGCTTACCATATTGTGCTAGCCCCACATTATGGTACAGAACTTTGATCCTTTTTTTGAATGTTTATGTGTGTATCATTTGTAGTGCCATTTGATGCTACTGTGCATCAGAAGTAACAAATGTTCAATTAATTTAAGAAAGTAAGCCAGTCTAAGCGTCAAGCCCAGCCCAAAATCAAGCAGTGTCAAGAGTGGATACAACAGATAAAGACTGAATTAAGTTGTTTATGTAAGAACTAGGCTACAAAGTCATTATTGCAACTGAGTCTTTGATATGTCATTTCTGAAAACTGCACATTTTGTGAGTTTTACTATTTTTGGGACAGGTGCAACATGATAAGGCATTATTTAATAACAGTTACTCTTCTTTGATTGGACAGTTGGAATCAAACCCAAAAACAGTACCTGTAAGTGAAATGCAAACTTTTCACTTACAGGTACTGTTTTTTTTTTTTTTCTCCGTTAGTGTGCAATTCTGAAAAGTTTTCATTTGAACACACAGCCAAAGGTGCAGCCACAGAGGGAAAGAGCTGAATTTAAGTGCAGCCACATATATTTAGTTCTAAATGTATTTCTGAATTAAAAAATTTTATTTCAAAAATCAAAATCCACCACTCATATAGCTAGAGGCAAAACTACAGATTCTGCCTCCACCTTCCCATGAAATTCTCAAACAAGCCTCCTGTGTTCTTTAGAAATCCTCCATAACAGCTTAGTAGGCATATTACATTAGCATCTGCTAATCATTTTGAAGATGTCTGGGTTTGATTCCTGTTGATGACTGGAGGAATTTCTAAAGTCTTGTTCACCTGATGCTGAAGTTAGCCGATCTGAGGCCAAGCTCCAGTCCCATTATCTAATAATTTGAATTTGTGCTCTTTAGTAACCATACCAAACCATCAAACTCCCTTTCCTCCATGTACTGGTGGAACTGACAACATGGTAGTTTCACTACTACATGTTAATCTTCATATTCCTTTACTTTGCTGTTCAAGATATCCAAGGAGCTCTGTAATTCTTCCTCATTATTAGCAATTAATATCTGGTCATCTGCAAATCTTATTGTCTTTATCTTCTCCCCTCCTACTTTTATACCACCTCTCTGCTCTTCTTTGTACTCTTTCATCAATGCTTCTGCATATAAATTAAATAGTAAAGGGGATATGGAACATCCTTTCCTTACACTCCTACCAATGTCTACTTCTTCTGATTCCTCTCCATCAATCCGAACCAGAGTTGTCTCTCCCAGAAGAATGAATAGGGCATAATATCCAGTCATCCCCAAAAAGTTTTGGCTCATTTTCACAAAAACAGATCACCCATGGGTGAACTAAACTCCTGAAGAATATTTTTTGTATTATACGATCGTACTGTTATTGTTCATGCCTGAAAGGAAGTCCCCTCCCTCACCTAAACAAAATTTCAGTGTGTGCCAGTTTTGTTGTAATTTAGCATGGCAATTGACATTATCAAAGTGCAATGGAATAAAGAATTATTGATGGGAACTTGTTTGCTTTTGTACTTAATAGACAAGCAGAAGCATTTTATAATTATGGACAACACAGCATTCTGAAAATTCCTTTGTTTTTTAATTTTTTATTTTCTCTCCAGAGAACAACCTCTGCATAATTGTGTATATAAGGAACAATATTCAAAGGAGTGGATATTAATCGAAAAATACTACCTTGCTGATGAAGTTAAAAGCATAGTGTGCATGGCAGTGTAAGCATAATTGCAGAGGTGAAACTAGAAATTTCCCCCCTCCTGCAATGTTGGACCAATGGCAGTATGGTAGTGTCTGCACAGCAAAGTTGTACAGTTAGGACCATGCTGAGCCACCACAGGGTCTTGATGCAAACAGGAAAACCTACCATTTGCTACAAGAAAATGCACAGTGTAATACTACTGTTTTGCCATAACTGAGTTAAAACTTGTATATAGTGGCTTCCAAACTTCCGTGTTAACAGTGCGCTGACTGCAGGTTCTTTTTGATTTTTTTTTTTTTACAACATAACCCAATAAGGATTTAAAGTGGTGCCTAGGTTTTTTTCAGTATAGTTCTTTAAAAAATGGGATCAAATAGTGTAGTATTCAGAATGTGGTGGTTTGCATTAAGCATCAATACAACTAGGGTTGTGAAGCATCAGTAGCTATATTGTGTCTGTAATAGCATGTATTCTTCAGACTATTTTGGGAGATAAAACCGTCATCTGAGACCAACTAACTCAGCCATTAGTATTAGTATTTTCAAATTACTCAAGGAAGCAAGCTTATACAGCATAAGCCAAAAAAAAAAAAAAAAAAACCCACCTTATCTGTCCATAACCCTCCCTAATAATTTTTCTAATCCTTCCTTAAATTTATTCACACTACCAGCTTCCACAACATCAGATGGAAGTTTGTTTCACCATTTGATCATGCTCTGGCCAAAAGCAAATTTTTGCACATCTATTCTGCAGTCACCTTATGTGTGTTGTCCAAGAAAGAGTAAGGATGCCATCAGCATTTAGTTTAGTCAATCCATTCAGAGCCTTAAACACTTCAATCAATTCTCCTCACTGCCTAGTTTCCAGGCACTGCAAGTCTGTCATTGTATTACTAGGTTTTGTTTCAAAGGAGACATTTAGTCTATAAGGCTGTCCCCTCCAATAACTGAGATCTAGTAATACAATGACATAATTCTCCAAGCTATATGAATTTTTTTGTGGTCACAAATGTATAATTTTTACAAAGACTGAATGAAAAATTCTTTGTTTGGTAAACTTGCTATAAGAAAAAGTGTTTTAGCTAAGACTGCTTTGTGTAATCTTCATTTCTAAAGTTCATAAACTTTAAAAAGCTATCAATTACCATTTAAATAGAACAGTATTTATGAACAGATTACTGTATATTTCATTAAATAATGAGTAAAATAATGAACATATTTTTAAATCAATCCCCATTTCTTTAAGAGTTTTAGACTTAAGAATTACACTGTCTCTTGCAATTCTGTGTAGTTTGCCTGTTTTGCAACATCAAACAATATGGTCCAGTGGTTATCAAACTTTTTAAGATACTTTGCACTCGCAAAACACTGTTAAAGGCCAAGTTTATTTTTATGAAACTGGTAATTTAATGGGCTGCTAAAAAATATCTGAAACTATCAATAAATGATAAACAAAACTATCTGTAAACTTTTTTATTTTTTGAATGGTTAACAAACCAGGAATTAACTTGTTACCTATTTGGCAGTTATTATTTCAACAACATGAAATAATAAATAACTAATAAGAAGTTCATGCTCACATCTGGTGAGTATGGGCTTGACACACCGAGGGTCCTGAGCTGGATCTCATCATTCTTCTCTTTCTTGGTGATTCCCTTTTACTTCTGACTCTCTCTCTCGCTCTCTCAGGGTAACTCAGAAATTTTTTTTTGGCTGGTGCAGCATAATAATAATAATAATAATAATAATTATTATTATTATTCTGGTTATGTGTGTAAGCACCAAAACAACTAAGAATGAGGCACAGTATACTGTGTCCATGCATTCTATGGTTTCTTTGCCTGTTTGTTGGATGAAAAGCCTGAGCATCCAAGCTCAGGTTCTTCATCCTGAGATAAAACCATGCAACCCTCACCTGAAACCAACCAACTCAGCCACGTTCTGAAAAAAAGCCTATAAAAATTACATCATCAACAGAATTTGAACCTAGGTCTTTTCTACCTAGTGTAGGGAAGACTGATTATATCTACTGAGCTACCTGTGATGGCCACATTCTGGTAGTGATTCTATTCTAATTTCCGTTATGGTAATTTTAATATAAATAAAAGTATGAAGGCACAACCTATCCACAGATAAATATAGCAATAATACATTAATTCTGGTCACCTTTGGGGATTCAAGGTGCCATTATTTTGGTTTTTCTTTATCTAGAAAGTTTTATTTTTAATGTATTTAATACAGAAATAATGAAGCCAAATAAGAAATAGAGAGATTAAGAATGCAGTTTTATTAACTGCACATAAAAAAACATAAACATGTTGATGATCCAATGTTGCATTCTGCCATTAATACACTCCTACTTATGCACCATTCTATTTTCTTTATTATATCAAGTTTAGTCTGCGTGGGTAGCACAGTGGTATCATCACCATGGAAAAGGCCCGGGTTCGGATCCCGCCGAAGACACAAACTTTTATAGGCTTTTTTTCACTAGTTAGTGGGTCTCAAGCATAGATAGCAAGGTTTTTCCCCCCAGAAACGGGTTTATCATCCAGCAAAACAGGCAAATCGAGCAGAGAACACATGCAATTTACAGGCACAATACACATGAGTATATGAATTAACATTCAGGGTGCCTCTAATGTAATATCAAATTTGTCACTAAGCTTTAATGTTATTCTTTTCTTTTCTGTATGAGGTTTATTAACTTTAGGAGACATAGTGAGGGGTTTTTAATTTAAAATAAATGTAAAACAGCAGTATAACCTGTGATATCAGTACAGAATTCACTTTAAAAATGGTGAATGTAAACAAATACAGTAATCATGTGACTTGACATTTTCTTTTTTCAGCATTGCAAGACATCTGCACTGGATGTATACATCCAATCTCAATGTGCTGTTATTTGGAGTGCAATTATTTCAACAGCCTACTGTAGTAGTTCCTTTCTCCCAAGACAGGATTTGAACTCACACCTTTTCCACATTCTCAGAAGTCTTAGAGCTATGCCAATATATTTTTTTTATCTCTCACTCTTCCAATTCTTTAACACTATGCCAGTGTGTAAATAATATTTGCTTTGAACAAAAAAACAACTGAAGTCTGTTCAGTGGAAGTGATTTTATACACTCAGTGATCATGATAACTGAACTGTGACCACCCCATCCAGACTAGGCTACATAGCTTGTGGTATAAAAAACTGAACAGCTTCTGATGCTAGAGCAGTGGTAATTTGCATCTGGTCATGAAAGTCAAAGTGATAAAGTAGCAGTGATGGGACATAGTGAAGACATCATGGCATTTCAAATGGATACGATTGTAGAAGCTCATGCATTGGGTACTTCCATATCGGAAACAGCATGTCTCATTGGTTGCTCGTGGCCCATTGTGCTTAAGGTGTACAAAAAATAGTGTCAAACGGATCAAGCTACTGCCCGCTGACAGAACCGTAAAGGATTACTCAAGGTGGATATTTGTGGTGAGCGAGGGATGCAGCATGTTGTATGAGCTCAATGGCAAGTCACAGTGTGACAGTTGACATTGCAATGCAATATGGGGAATACAAGAACAACATCCTAAATGATGATGCTCCACATCCCATACATACAGGCCTTGTTGAGGACCCCAACTGCACGTGTGGGGAGGTTGAGAACTGGAATCACTTGGTCTACGACTGCCCAGAATACGAAGATCTCAGAGGCATCCTGATCACAAAGATACACTATCTTCTGAAAGGACTGGAATCCCACTTCATTGACACAGAAGAGGGAAACAGAGCACTTTTTCAATATGCACAGGACCTCTTCAAGAGAAGAAAACTGCTAATTACCATAAATCATGTCTGACGAAAGACCACAAGTTAAACTGTGCAAGACCATAAAATACTATCCAATGGAGTTACTACAGAGAAAAACCTTGAGGTTGGGGCTTACCCCATGAGTGACCGGACTGAAATCGACTCGATAGTGAAGAAAAGAGAATGCAGCACAGCTGCCAAAATAGCAGGGATAAGGAGGTGATTATTCCCTTGTATAAGGCAATGGTCAGGCCACACCTTGAGTACTGTATACAGGTCTGGAGGCCTCATTTCAAGAAGGATATAGAGCTGCTGGAACGAGTACAGAGAAGGGCAACAAGATTAGTGAATGGAACAAAGGGTTGCTCTTATGAAGAAAGGCTTAAGTTTGCAGATTACAGTATCTGGAGACTAGGCACCTGCAAGGTGGCCTGATTGAGGTATATAAAGCCTTGAATGGTTTGAGCGTGCTCAGTGCTGATGGGATTCTTCCTCTTGCTCAGAATCATCACCTGAGAGGGCATAAACTCAGATTGAGGAAAGACAGATGTAGGATAGATGTGCGGAAATTTGCCTTTAGCCAGCGGGTAGTTGGTTGGTGGAACAGACTTCCATCCCTTGTTGTGGAAGTTGATAGCTTAAATAAATTTAAGGCTCAGCTGGACAGGTATTTTGAAAGAACGGAGGGGTGAAATGGGAACGGGTTTTTTTTTTTTTGGCTGATGCTGCATAAGCTTGCTTTCTTGCATCATATGCCTCTACTAATGCTAATGCTGATTAAGCCTGCCTGATATACCTTCATAAATATTGATAAAAATAGAAAACAACAATGCACCCAACACCTTAGGTAGGTTACTCCACTAATAACATTAGTTCATGAAGAGCAGTGTCCATTGATTACCACTTTCTGTCTTCTCTGCACTCAACCATCCATTTATCCATATTTAGTCTTTAACTTGATTTTTTGAGTGGCTCTTTCCCGTCAGGCATGTGGAGATAATTCTTGACCTTTGTACAAGTAAAATTGAAATCAAAATTGCGTATCACCATTAATTCCACTACTAATGTATTAAGAATCGACCTATTTCTTTCACTTCGTAACGCATTCGTTATCAAACAAAAAATTCGATGAGTCATATTAGAAATTTGGAATTTCACGAATGAAATGCCATTATCTCCACTTAGTAGCACGCTGACGTAGCTGGGAAGTCTGCAGCGATTTTTTCCGTCCAACACTATCAATATCTACAGCAATCTCCAAGTAGATTTAAAAGGCTTTCCACAGAGAAGAACTACAGTATACCATGCTAGATTTTCAGAATGTGTTACTCCACTTATAAATATGAGCAAGTGAAGCCCACAGAAGAATGCAGAAAATGAAAAGTATGATGAATTCGGGAAAACAAACCGAATAATAATAATTTATTTATCCCTATTTTATGTTACACTTTTTGGAAGTAACAGCAAAAAGGGAGGGAGAACACATAAGTCAATGGCTTTTTAGGGGTGTTCCCTTAGAAAACGATATGAATAACAATAAAAATATACAGTCCTGAAATTGCACAGGTAATGATCAACAGATAAGACATAACTAAATTTGAATTTTTTGTACATTTCTTTACAGAAGACTTCGTAAATCTTCTCCATTTATAATTGCACTGTATACATTTTTACAATTAAATGATGAGAGTAAAACCATGAGATGTCTGCACGGAAATTTACAAAAAATTTGACTGCTTTCTTTAACATTTGTACATTATTTCTATATGGGTAATGTTTTCA
The DNA here is from genome assembly GCF_048544385.1 of Mastigoproctus giganteus. Lineage (NCBI taxonomy): Eukaryota > Metazoa > Arthropoda > Arachnida > Uropygi > Thelyphonidae > Mastigoproctus > Mastigoproctus giganteus. Next base: position 79,724,514 of record NC_143575.1, read on the forward strand.
TCTGATTATAAAATTAAGAAGTTGAGCAGATGGTAATTTACTAATTTGAATCAGACATCTCTGGTGATGTGTTCAATTAGTAGTATTTTTGAATCATTTTAGTGAAGTGGCATTTTTGATTTTTACAGGAAGATTGTTCCAGGGTTTAGCGCTCTGTATTTTATACTTTTCTGACCCTGTGGCTTTTCTGAAAAGCAGAACCTTCAGATTTGCTTCATTTCTTAGATTGTACGATATTTCTTCTTCTTCTATGGTTATGAAAAAGGATCTGAAGAGAGGGATAAAGTCTGGTGTCTTCAAAGCATTGTAAACAAGGACCGCCTCGGCTTTCTGCAACAGCTGGTAGGTGCTTAGGAGGCTCACTTCCTTGTAGCTTGAATTAACCGATGCGTTCCAGGGAAGACCTAAAATTGAACGAACGCATCGATTGAGAATGGAGTTGATTCTCTCAAGGTTTTCTTGGCAGGTGGTACCCCATGAGATAATTCAATAGGTGAGGTGCGGCTGAATTAAAGAAAGGAATACTAGTCTGAGAAGGGAAGAAGACACCCAGGCAGAGGCCCTGGCGAGTATTCTCGCTAATGACGAAGTTTTCTTTCGTAGGATACTCATCATACTGTATTATTTCCGCACTGTAACTTCTGTTATATTTATGTTTAATTATGTCTCGCTGTAGATAGTCGTGTAGATGTGAACATAGTTAAATGTTACTTTAATTTCTTGTAAAATTACAAATTATGCTTTGAATGTAAAAATAACTATATAATAAGATTAATATGTTACATATCAGTCTTATTATATGATGATATGTATAATTTATGTTTACATATTTGTATGTGCGCCCCAACCAGGTGTAACCAGGTGTCTTTTAAAAGAAAATAAAGATAATAATAAATGGTTAATTTAATCGAATTAACTTATCAATAACAGTTGAAAGCGCGATTTTCGATGAAAAACGATTTCATAATTTTGAAATGAAATAAAATTTCTGATCCCTAGATCCCTCTAGCGGTCAGTTACAATGGAATATTGCTTTCCAAAAGATTAAAAAATCTTATCTTAAAAAAAAAAAAAAAAAACAAGTCTTAGGTTATAGCAGTGCTGACGATGTTCAATTTAGCATTGCTTATTTAAATTTTTAACCAAAGAATCTGGTGAAAACAAAAGCAAACTATATAAATTCAAGTAAGTTATAAAAGTTTATTTTAAATATGGGTTAATTTTTCAAACATATATGTTATAAAATAACATCTATGACGACACTAAATCAGTGTCGTCATAGATGTTATTTTTAAATATGCCTTTTTAAATATGTATGCATGTTATTTTTAAATATGCCTAGGATTATGCCTGTAGTTACAGTAATAATTTACTGTAACTACAGGCATAATCCTAGGAGTATCAAAGTTGTATTATCAACTGCATGCCTTACAATGCAAAATGACCAGACGCTGCATGGTTTGGCTTCCTTTTTCGCATTGTGGAATGTATTACTTAAATATATGTATTGCATTTTTGACAGGAACGCATTTATTAATTCGCGAAACAAGACAAAATATCCGTATAAAATAATAATAATATACATCAAGCTGGTAACTAGATTGCAAACGAATGCTACACCAGCTAGTGCACTAGTAGTTTGAGAATAGAGCTGGATGTATGAATATCGTTATACATAATCACAAGTTTTACTACTCTGTGGTTATAATAAAACAGTTTACATAGAGTTAGTTGTGTTTCATCAGTCTACCAAGGCGGAGTTCCGGAGCGCCCCTACATAGGGTATTATACATGTCTACATGTACAGTACTTAATAAGTTATATTTAAGTTAATAAGTTAACTTATATGTAATAAGTTAGCTTACTAGTGAGCTTTACTTATCTTTAAAAAGTGCAGTGAAAAATTCTTTCACGTTCTTTAATAATAATATCCATGTTCACTTTCCAAAATGAATAAATCCGAATGAATTATGTAATAAGTTTAAAAAAAAAAGGAGTGTCGAATTGATTTTAAGGCTAGAAACATGCTTAAAACAAGGTAGAAGATAGCATAGGTTCGGACTGAATGAAAACTTCCACCTTTTTTGTGCCATTCGTTTTCCACGCAATTTTTGACTTCACTAGTGCTAAATATGGTAAGTTTTTTTTTTTTTTTTTTTTAATTTTAAGTAGCATGCAATTTTATATTATAAATTGTAGCATAGGATATTTTAGAGTATATCACTGTATTCAATAGCTGCCTGAGGTAAAATGACCAGACGTCTCTACTTAGGCGGGACAATCCCGCTTTTTACCTTCTTGTCCGGCTGTGCGATTGAAGTACTATACCTATTTCTCCTTCATTATAAAAGTTTCATTTATTGTAATATACGATAAAAGATTTGTAACGTTTAGTTTATTATTTTCATAATTATCATAAAAATTTCTAAATGAAAAACATATGTAATATTATGAGGTTAAAATGTATGAGTTGCTTAAAAAAATGTCAACAAATAATTTTAATCCTTCTCTTTATAATACATAAGGTTATTAAAAACTATAGTCATATTTTGAGTAAAAATCTAATAATCGAATGCAGTTCTAATAATTGATTTGAAAATTGAGCTTGACTTATCTTTAAAAAATGCAGTGAAAAATTCTTTAACGTTATTAAATATAAACAGTTCTTATTCTTTAATAATATCTATGTTTACTTTCCAAAAATGAATAAACTGAATGAATTATAATCAGTAATCTAATTAATATTTTAATGCCACGCACGATATGCTGCAGAACCTGCATATGTGTTTGTACTGTGTGCTTCAGTGTAAGATTTGTAGATGTTCGACTTGATTCCGTCAGTATTAATAATTCGTCGATCTTTATTCGTGCATGTTTGAACGCAGTAATCCCTACCACTACCACAGTGCTTTACTGTTACCATTCGCCGACAACTGCTTGAACTTCCATTCGTGGAATATTGCGAAATTATTATTATTATTATTGGCGTATGGTGCAAGAAGCCTGAGGCTTATACTGCACCAGCCAAAAAAAAAAAAAAAATTCTGAATTACCCTGAGAGAGAGAGAGAGAGAGAGAGAGAGAGTTGTTGATCTCTGACTGGAAGACAATCCCAGACTGGATGCTCAGTGATCATAGAGTGATTACCTTCTACATGGCATTACACTCAGCCGCTCCCCCCAGGGCCCCTAGACAGCTCGCCCTTGTGAGGTTCTCAATCAAGGATGTCGATTGGCAGACTTTTGATGATTCGATTACCAGAGATTTTCCCTCACGCAATCCTAACCACCTTAACTCATCTGCTGCTAATGAATTGGTCGACATACTTCAGCAAGCACTATTGAAGGCTTCGGATAAGTCGGCAAGGAAAAAGTCCATCCGTCCCACTGTTTGCTCATGGTGGTGTAATGAGCTAGCAACGATGCGTAAGGAAGCCCGCAGAGCGCGACGGTTTTATCAGCGCCATCGCAACTGGGCCCCCTCTGAAGTGGCAAGATTACACAGTAGCTACATTGCCAAAAAGAATGAATACACAAAAGCTATTGCCGCCAAGAAGAGAGAAACCTGGACTACATTTGTTAATGACTCGGGGAATTCCAATCCATGAGCTTTATAAGATAGCGAGGGAGAAAACATACATGCCTGATATCTTTGGCACAGTTACAACTGAAATATCAGAGACCTCGAACTGGACTAACACAATTAAATCAAATACTAGACAAATTGTTTCCGGAGGATGATGCCGCAGGAGATCGACCAGAGCATTCAGCTATACGAATGGCCAACAAAATCTATAACAATAAGGCAACTACCAACCCCTTTACCATAGATGAACTGTCGACAGTGATTAATAGGATCAGTCCCAAAAAATGCCCTGGATCTAATAGAATATGTTTTTATTCTGAACTTCTTCAAGCTTAGACCGCTATACCTACAATTACTGTATAATAAATGCCTGCAAGACGGAGTGTTCCCCAAAATTTGGAAAATAGCTCTCCTTCGGCTCATCAGGAAACCTGGTAAACCTCCTGACGACCCCCGCTCCCTCAGACCTATTGCCCTCCTGACAAATCTCGGGAAAATACTGGAAAGACTCATGGCACTAAGAATCATGCAGTTACTCTGTGAACAAAACCTCTTCTTACCAGCACAGTATGGCTTTATGCCAGGGCGCTCTTCTGAGGAGGCTCTGTTTGACCTGGTCCTCCACATAGAAAATTCTACATCCAAATATGAACTGGCTATCTTTGTTGATTTCGAGGGCGCCTTTGACACTGTCTGGTGGGACAGTGCATTGGCCTGCCTCCGCCAAGCTCAGTGCTCCCTCCAGCTATATCAGCTCTTTCGAAATTATTTCACAGAGCACGAGATAGTAGTCAAATCCAACTACCTGCAGGTAACCAGACCAACCTCTCGAGGGCGCCCACAAGGTTCTGTCCTAGGGCCCCTTCTCTGGAATATGGTCCTACACAGCTGGCTCACAAAACACTTGGATGAATGTAAAATAGTGGCTTTCACAGATTGATCTCATTATCGATGTTCCTGGAAAATCCCGCTTTGACCTAGAGTGTAAAGCAAATCGTATCAAGTCCAATCTCAACTCCTGGACAGTGCTCAACAAATTACGAATCAATCCGGATAAAACAAAAATGATGCTCTTCAAATCCAAGCTAGATCTCAGCCACCACAAATTAAGATCTCTGGACAGCAACTCCCGATCGTAACACAGACGAAAGTCCTGGGGGTTATTATTAATCACAAGCTGAGCTTCCACCAACGTCTTATGCACCTAGGGACCAAGGCTAAAAGATTTTCAGCGTCCATCATTAGATTTTCCAGATGTGACTGGGGACTCTCAAATAAAACTCTGTCCTTATACTACAGAGCGGTCTTTTTGCCTATTGTGACATATGTGGCTGGAGCATGGTTTCATAGAGTGAAGCTAGTCAAAATGAGAGACAAACTTAACTCCATCCAGCGAAGCATACTTTTGTCTACTCATAGAATTTGCCGAACAGTGTCCACAGCTGCCATTCAAGTGATCGCCGGAACATTACCACTGGATTTGTACGTCATCTATCGAGGTCTAAACTTCAGGATCAAGAAGAAAATTCCAACTAATATCCTTGAAATTGAACTGGATCTAAACAGCAACCCCAAAGCCGAAAAACTCAGGCGCTACAATGAACTGATAAACATTTGGCAGATCAGCTGGGATACCTCTGTAACAGGCGCCGTCACTAGAAAATTCCTTCCAGAGGTCTCATTTACTGCAAAGAAAACTGTTAAGTCCTGGCTGTCGCTGACCTTAGAATCCTCCTTCGTGGTCACTGGACATGGTTCCCTCAACGAGAAGCTTTTTCAGCTAGGACTGTCTACAACAGATGGCTGTTTCTGTGGAGAAAAGGAGAACTGGAAGCATCTGCTATTTGAATGTCCGCTGTATGAAGACATCAGAAGAATTCTTACACAGGCAGTACCAAACATCACTGAGCATCAACCAGATCGCCTACTCCGAACACCAGAAAACCTCTCAGCGCTGCAGACTTATGCTGCACAAGTCTTCGAGCGTAGAAGGCAAACCCATGCTGAAGCAAGATGCATTAGAAATACTCCTGCAACGAACTGAAAGTCCACAGTGAAAAACTTTTATTTATTTATTATTATTATTTTTTATTATTTATTTATTATAATAATTATTATTTATTTATTTTTCGTCGCTTTCTGCCTGGAGTTAGTTAATCCGGTGCAGCTGTTTTTTTTTTAATTTCATTTTATTTTTTCCCTGCTTAATTTGCCATTTAGATATGGCCTTATTGAAATTTATTGTCTACTTATTTTTATTAATTACTTATTTTTTTTATTTTTTTAATTAATTAATTAATTTATTTTTATTTTATTTTTTTTCTCTTCTTTATTTATTTTTATTATTATTATTATTTTATTTAGTTATTTTTTTTTTTCATAACCTGCACCACAGGTGACTTTCCTTTTTTTTCTCTCTCTTTTCCTTTCCCCCCCCCCCTCTGGAATGGGCCCCCTAGAGGATCCTGGCCCGCCTTCTGACAACACTAGGTGGATCAGCGTCTCTTTTGAGACAGTACGTGTTTTACTGGGATTGGCCCACCTTCCCGTGGTGTGGACGAGTACCCAGAATCATCTGTCCATGTGACTGATGTTTTTGGGTAGCCAAACGGCCAGACACAACAACAGAACAAACACATAATACACACAAACCTACATCACACACATCTGACCCATTTGTAGTGATACTGTTCTTTACAGAGATACGAGGCGGAGTTGAACAAACGTTCTAAGTGCCGCCCATTACATATACACATGTCCACATGTTGTTGTTATTTGATTTTTAGGAGCATTAGCAACTAAGGCCATATTGCTCCGGGAATATGCGATAACCTTAATCAGGAGGACGCTAGAGGAAGCTCAGCCTCACCTGGAAAAATTTGAACCGTCGCTACTCCCAAAGACTTTTCTATGATCCTATACCAGGGGTCGGCAACCTGCGGCTCTTTAACTTTTAGCCCACATGAAGCAAAGTTTGAAATGGAGTTAAGAGGACTTAAAAATCAAGGACACGTGGAGTGCAAGACTAAAATGCCTTAAAAGTGAAATTGAGGATTTTGAGAGGCAAAAGGTTGCCCTTGCAATTCTACATAAATGGATGCCGAGAGATGAGTTGAAAAAGCAAGACCAAATTGTGTTCGATGCGTGATGTATCTTACCGGACACGTATATAAATTTGAAACTGCATTTGGACTTCTCTCACTTTTTGGTTCGAAGAATTTCTGCGAGCAAATATTTTCGGACCTGAACTATATTAAAAATAAATCAAGAAACCGTCTGAACAATGCGAGTCTCTCAGCATCTCAGATGAAAATTACGGCATACCCACCTGGTGTTGATAGACTCGCTCAAGAAGTTCAGCAGCAAAAGTCATATTAATTAGAAATATTATTAATAAATGATATTTCAAAATATATATTTTTTTAATAAAACACCTTCCCACTCTATTCCATTTCTTAAAAAACTCCTCTCCTCCCCCCAACTTGAGTTGAAGTGCGGCTCTTCGGATTCTCTTCTTTTTTTTTTTTAATTAAATCGAAAATGGCCCTTCACTCAAAAAGATTGCCGACCTATACAGTAACTTATTGGCAGCCTCGAGAACATTTGGGTGCACTACTGATACTTCCATATCTACTTTCTTAGTTTTAACTAGAATAAATCAACCACAAATATGTCGCTAACAGATGGACAATTTAATTTTACCATTTGAAAAAGACTGTGCAAAAGCAATCATATTGATTGTTCATTTTTTATGCATTCTTTTAATGATTAGAGAAACAGATGCTTGCAACTGTTTCTCTAATTATAATTATTAATAATAATTATTTTTTTTTCATATTTTATGGTGCAATAAATAATGTTTAAAAAATATAGAAAATTGGCTTTGATTCAATCTTTGATCCAATCAAAAAACTTTGATTCAACTTCTAGCAGACTTCCCCTAAAGTTCCAGCATCTTTTTTACTCCTGAAATATATATGTAGTTCCGGTCCTGATTACGTTTCCATTGAGTGTGAAGCTCTCAAGCGATACTGTATTGTTAACGAATTATTGCATGAGGGTAGAACGTAGTTTGCGTTATGTTTATTTGCATTAAATGCGCTCTCGGTTACTATGAGTACTACTATGAAATGCTATTAATTTTTTGTGGCTTTTCTCAACACTATGAATTTTTACAGAAAAGATGTGGGTTAAAAAATAAGAAATGTAAATATACTGAGCACAACGAACCTAATACAATACTATTTGAAAGTGAATAGCCTGCTATGTGCAGTGGTGGTTATTACACCTAAAATAACTTTTCAGAAAATACACTATGAAGCTAGTTTGAATAGCCGACGTACAGTGTACGTCTGATCTTATGATCGTATTTTCTAATTTATGGGTGGCAAAATACTGCATGCGCCTAGAGATCCACTGGCAGACACACCACTAGTTGCTACCCTTTCAAAATCTCCCCCTGGGGAAGGGTTTGGTAAATAAGTGAATCCAGAAAGTTTTTCAGATGAAACTTATAAAATTCACTATCCTGAAATATGTATTACTTTCGGATTACAGTACTTTCTACCTAAACACATTTAAGGTTTTAGGTAGAAAAATGTTCAATGTTTGTTCAAAAAATAGGATAAACAGGACAGGAGAAATTACTAAAGGACTTTGTGATTAATGTTTACCTGTATAGTTTCCTAATTTTCGGGGACTTTATCAACTCCATAATTTAAAACAGGAGTCGACAAATGGTTGATTGCGGTGCATAGAAATAAAAATTTGATTTTCTAGGAGCACCAATGCGAGAAATCTTAATTGCGTTCTTTATTTAGTTTTAAGAGGCACGTACCTAATGTGTTTTTTAATAATAAAAAGTTATAATCTGTAACTAGCATATCTTATTTAAAATAAAGATACAGCACACGTAAAAAAAAATTGTTATATCGATTTCGTGACATTGTTTATTTTGATAGTAAACGGGGATATCATTCTTGTGTGTGTTTTTGCAGGTTTCTGGTTTAAAACATTGTAATGCATGATACAAGTATTAAATAGTTTTTTTTAAAAAAAAACATTTGATAACAGTTGTTATCAATTTGTGGTAAACATTTGATAACAAACTCTGGGTCAAATCCGGAGATGTGGCAACTCTAATACACCCGCTCAATTTAGAGGGGGAGAGTTTGATTTGGGACTGTCGGAAGTGAAGTACTTAGGATATTTCCACACCCCAATATTATTAATGTAATATTTTTTCATAAGAGTAGTACTACATAGATATGAAACACAGGCATGCACGCTTGCAGTTGAATGTTTTTAAGCACTGCTTATTTTTCAAACACTTTTGACGTCTCTAGTTGAACTGATATCCACTTGTTCCTTGTCGATAGGTAAAGTGGGCCTTTATGGTTGGCTGTAGACCAGTTGATGTTACCAATTTAGGTTAATCGAACTAGTAACTCGAGGAATAGCCACGTTATTTTGTTTATGCATTATTAATTAATTCAGTTGACAAATTCATATGTTACAAAATGAAGTATTATTTCGTATTCTTTTATAAGCATTTACGAACCGGAAATCTCTTTTATAAAATATATTATCTTTAATAAACAAGCATGTGCAGGGTATTATCAATGTTTATAGAGAATCGGAACGGATTTCCGGTTTTCTCCAGTCCATTCTGAGTCCTGAGAGGACAATATAATTAGTAAAAACGGTGTTCAAATAAATAATAAATATCTTAAACAATTATTGTATACGTAGTACATAACTGCGATTTCTACGTAGTATTGACCAAACAAAGTTTGCTACTAAGTTCATCGATCTCGTATTATAGGGGCATGAGTTACTTTTGTAGGTCATCTTTATCACAATAGATAATAAATAAATAGGTACGTAACATTGCAATATTTACCTTCATGGTGACAAGGCCAGGGGTTCTTTAAATGAAAAGCACTGTTTGAATGGGGAAGTATACTGTTATTTATTTAAAATTTATATTTTAAATTTATCATTTCCCCATGGCCTGAAAGAGAGGTGGTTAATCTCTATCAATCTAAAAATCTCAATTTGTCTCTTGACTGACCGATCTTTCTCACCATGATTTACAACCCTTTATTGGGATCACACTGTAGAAAAGTAAACATCGTAAGTTAACGACCTGAGTGTTGATGTGCAGAAGTTTTATAGCTCAAAAAATTTAGTGCGAAAGGCCGCGCACGCTGCGAGAGCTGAAAAATATGGTTTTGAAGGTAAGGCATAGGCTCAGTTTGTACGTAATCTAGAGCAAAATAAGATAGCTACTAAATTCATTGATCTTATAGCGTGGAGGCACCTCACCATAGTTCTTGTGGAGAAGTACTATTTACAGAGACTGATAATTTAATTCGCGATAAAGATTTCTCTCTCTCTCTCTCTGTTGTCGTTACGAGCTTTAAGGGCGAATGCTGCATGTATATATTATGTAATGTATATACATCTTCTTCTTCCTATCCAGTATTAGGCCTAGTGGCCTGTTACGGTCTCTCTCTCTCTCTCTCTCTCTCTCTCTCTCTCTCTCTCTCTCTCTCTCTCTCCATCTTTGCCTCTGTCGAATCCATTGGCAAGGACGCGAGGAATTTTTATGGCCTTTTTTCACAACGAGGCTAAGTTAGTCTGTCTCAGCGAGAGTTGCATGGTATTATCTCCGGGAAACTGATTTTACGTTCGCAAATAGACCAATGAACCACCGAATACATGCAATTTACAGACACAGTATATATTGACGACTCGTAGCCTTAGTTGCTTTGATGCTTACCATGCACAACGGTTGAATAGTTTTGTTGCAAATAATAGTAGAACAATCAAGGATTTGGAGTAGCTATGCAACAGAAAATATTCATGTATTTTCTCGTACCTCCTTACTGTTGTCTGTGGCAGCTTAGTCAGTATGATACGTTACCGCCTGCCACTGTTTTTGAGAAGTATAGGTTCATTTCCTATATGCGACCGAAAGAATTCTTTACGCCTCTTCAGTCAGGGATGTAGTGAGCCGATTTCAGACGGAGGGAGCATGGATTTTTTCCGTGAACTATTTGGGTTTTTCTGCCCGCACAACATGCAAATCGGCTTGTTCATCGGCTTGAATAATATGTTTCACAAAAAACAAAACAAAACATGGTCCGTTTACGATTAGCCACCCCATATGGGAGTGGGACTTATTAGGAAATGACTTCAAAAGGAAGCGGTATTGCTTTCCTACCCACAGCTGCGGTTGTGTGGTAATCATGTCGTCTCCCTCCAGTTGCACCACTTGTCAACGGTACAGTTTGTCGTATAACCTCAGTAAATGAGTTAAAACAAATAAAATTTTGAATTCATTTCAAAATGCATACCATTTTAACCTCCATTCGCCAAATCCGCTCCCTAGGCCGTGGCCTATCCGCGGTAAAATCAGAGAATGGGATTTTTCCTAACTTTTAGAATTCAATTTTGTTAGTATAAATAAATAAATAATAATAACCAAACAAATAATTCCTATCTGGCCACTTAGCCTCATGCAAGGAGAATCAACTTTGATTTTCTATCATTGATCCTAATTGGATGAGTTGACATCCCTGCCACTTGGAGGCGTGCCTCTACTACCCAGCAATCTAAATCTCCTTTTAAATACTTCCGAAACGTACTTATTAAAATAAGTAAATAGTCTTTTATCAGTGAACATGACATGGAGTCTCTCCTTCTCCAGATAGCCAATTGATAGTTCCAATTCCGTTCTGAAGTCAACATAATAATTGCAGTCAAGCATAACATGCTCAGATGTCTCAAGCTCTCCACATTTACATAACCCATTTTCTTTAAGTCCAAGCTGAAAGAGTCTCAATGCCAATCCATGTCCAGTTAACAGAAACATAGAACAAAGACCAAACTGTTGCCAAGTCTTTCTTTTAGTATCAATTATATTTATTTTCGGCAAAAACATAAAGGTCTGTCGTCCTTTTTCAGATGTTTCCCATTCTATTTGCCATCTTATTTTAATTTCTTCTAAAACTCTATTCTTTTCACTTTTAACATCTGCTCTTGTATAAATTTTATCTGGTTCTGGACAAGTTCTTATTCTTACTATCGTCTTCCTAATATTCCGTTTAGTAAGATATCCTACTCCAGCTATTAACACTACATACTGGACTGGCAACCTACCTGATATTACCTGCAAGGCTTCTGTGGACACCGTCCGACATGCCCGAGTAATCCCTAGTAATGCAAATCTTTGTGCTTGTACTAGGTGTTTTTGAATAATCTTATTCCCAATCCTATGAACCCAAGCCCCGGCAGCATAACACATTATAGGTGAAAACAAACAATCGTATAACAGATTGAGGCCTCTACCTTTTATGCCCCAATCTCTTCTAATCACCCTCCGGAGCTTGGCATATAAGGTTTTAATTTTGACTTTTAAATACTTAACGTGTTCTGTAAAGAACAAACGTTCTTCAATCATTAAACCAAGATATTTCGTTACTCGTGCATATCGAACGGCACTCCCCATCAGCCGTACAGTAGGAGCTCTATTCATGCTTAGTCTTCCCTTAAGCAACATCTGAACCGTCTTTTCCTTTGAAACCTGCAATTTATGTTTCTTTGTCCATATTTCCAATGTAGTCAAAGCTTCTTCTGCTTTACTTTCTATGGAAGATCTGGAATTTCCTTGAACCATCATTACCAAGTCGTCAGCATAAGCTATTTTTGTGACTCCAGCCATTTCTTCATTTAAATATTCATCAAAGACCATGTTCCACGCAAAGGGGCCTATCACCGAGCCTTGTGGACATCCTTTAACAACTTTCCTAATTATCTCTGTATATCTAGTTTTAACTACTACAACCCTATTGGAAAAGTAGTTTCTAAACACTTTATATAATTTTGTCTTACATACTTCTTTAATTCTAGACATGATGCCATCCCAGCATAAGTGGTCGAAAGCACCTTTAAAATCAATAAATATACCTAAACAATACCGTTCCTCACTGTCCTCCACCGCTTGAAGCAATCTATATACCGCATCTTCAGTTGATGAGTCTTTCTTAAAACCATGTTGGTTTTGTGATAACATATTTTTTGTTTCATATCTCATCATAAGACGGTTCATACATAATCTTTCATATATCTTACCCAAAACGGAGAGGAGAGCGGTTGGACGATATGTACCAGTTTCGTTAAGCATACGATCTGCCCCTTTTATAAGTAATTTTATCTGTGCTCTCTTCCACTCATCCGGAAAGGCACCCTCTTCTAAACATCGATTATACAGATTTAAGTATAACTCTGGAGCCATTTGAAAAGATCTTTTCATCACCAATACTTCTATTTTGTCTAGGCCCGGCGATCTACCATCCTTCGCCTGGCCCATGGCCGTTGTCAGTTCTTCTAATGTAAACTGTTCTTCTGGTGTCACGATAAAATTCTGACCATCTATTTCTAAATCATTGACTTCTTCATTTTCATCTGGAAAGAGATCGTCCAATATCCTGTTCACTGATTCTTCCCAAGTTAATGTTTGACTATTTTCATTGCCGATAGTACTCATTATTTCCGATAGGCTTCTTTTATTAGTTAATAATTTAAAAATGGAATTCCATGGATCCCTAGATCCTTGTTTGCTCACATATCCCTCCACTTATTCTGTTTAGCTTTACAGATAGCTGTAACATATTCTTTACGACAAGCTTTATACATATTTTTATACATCTCACACAAATCTAAATCTCCGTTTCTTCTTACAGCCTGGAACTTTCTTCTTAAACAAAATGTTTCTCTCCTTTTTTCAGATAATTCAGTACTCTACCAGAATACTGGCCTATTAACCTTATACCTTTTCTTCATACTACAAGAACATGCATCTATTAAAATAACAGTTAATTGTTTAACATAATCATTTGATGTCAGGCCTACCCAATTTATTTCATTGATACTACTCAAAAATACCTGCTCAAACTTTGGCCACTTTGCAGTTTTATCCATAAATCTATCAATATCATTCAGTATTCTTACTGAATCTTTTATAACACAGGAAAAAGAGATGCTATTATGATCACTAGTGGTATGATGTTCTATCACTTTCCAATTTCTAATACTATCCACAATAGAGGTAGTTGCCAAAGTTAAATCAATACATGACTGACCATGTACCGTGGAATAAGTAGGAGCATGTCCTGTCACATTTAACACCTCTACACCTGAGGCAGCAATGAATTCCTCCAGCATCACTCCTCTTTCATCGGATACATCACTACCCCACAATGGAGAACAAGCATTAGAGTCCAAGGCAACCACCACATTACAAGAGCCAACTAATTCATATAATTTATCTAAATACTTTATATGTTGTTCCATTCCCTCTGATGGCTGACAATATATTGTAACAACATACAACTTACCACATTTCCCTATAATTTCACAACAAACATGTTTTTCATCACACAAAGATAACACTTGTGTTACAACCACTTCAGGATCTCTAATTATTATAGCCATCTTTGGATTATCACCTTTAGAAACAACTCTATATCTAATAGGATAACCTGCTACTTTACCTTTAATTACATATGGCTCCTGCAAGAGGGCTACCGAGAAATCTTCACATTCCATTATATGATTTATTTGCAATGCAACTGCCTTAGCCCTTTGTGCATTTAATTGCAAAATTTTAATATATTTATCCATAATTAATTTTTCTTTTATGAATATCTAAGGCCCTTTGATACTCAATACACTTTTTATCCACGGCAGCATGAGCAGTATCTTCATTCTTCCCTTTACAATTACAACACTCTGGCTGTTTCCCTCTATTTGGACAATCTTTAAACAAATGTTCTTTAGAACAGTGACCACACCGCATCTCTCTCCGACAATACTTTGCAACATGGCCAAAAGCAAGACATTTATAACATTGAGTAATTGAGTATATCTCCTTAAATTTGTAAGCCATCCATCTCACAAATAATCTTACTCTATCCTTAACACTATTCCATAATATAGGAGATAACTGTAAAATCCAATTATTCAACTGCGTATTCTTATTCCTATTAACAGTTAAAATCTCAATATTTTCATTAAACATCTTTTCACTTATATCACAATCTTTGAAATTTTTCACCCACAGTTGCTGCAACAATTCTTCTTTTTCTACATCCTTTTCCACATCAAATAATACAATCCTTGGATACACAGGTTTAGGCACAATATACTTTAATCCCAAATCCTGAATTTTGGAACACGATTTTAATTTTATCAAATCATCATTTGTCTCAGCTTCTACCAGTACTCCCCTATCTCTTATTGGTTTTAAATTCCGAACTTTAAGATTTGATAACATCGGCCTTATTTCTTTTAAAATATCCACTTTAACATCTTCACTCGTTTTATGTTTATCTGTTATTGCTTTTATGATCATAACCTTTGACACCGTATCTTCAAGTTTATTTTTCACAATAGTAGAATAACTTTGTTTTTCCTGCTTTCTTTTTACTTTCTCCTTCAGTAGAACATTTTCAAGATACACTTCTTGCGCCTTTTGTTCCAGCTTATCCCATTTTTCCAGTATAATTCTTATCACTGCAATAGGAACTTTACTTTGCTCATTCCATAAAAACGAGCTTAATTCACTCCTTATTTCTCTAACGTAATCAAAACCTTCCATACTCGGCCGTTCACTTACACTGTTCTTTCGTTTTCTCTTCTTATGTTTTTCACCATCACTTAATTCTTGTTTATCTTCCACTTTTTTAGACTTTTTACTTTTACTTCCTTTTTGCAAAGATTGGGAAGTACCTGGTAATGATGTTGATCTTGTCTTTACTGGTGTTCTCTGTAAAGTTTTTCCAATGAAAATATCCTGTTACACTAGTTCCTGGGCTGAAGAAAAAGTTTCCTTTTTCAAGTCTTGTCGTTCACTTTCAGTAATAACTTTCACAACTGGTTGCACTTCTTGATCATCCATCCTTATCAAATCCTCCTCACTTGAAGATGAGGAAGACATAGTGTATAATATAAAACTCCTTATTTACAATTAAAAACTGAAATCTAACAACAGAGTCAGTAACTATTTACAAATATACAATCAATGTAAGCAAACAAGGAGCCACAATCCAATTGTCAAAATGGAATATTAAAATTGCACTTAGAAAATCTATTCAATAAATGCGTCTAAAACACTTTTCCCAAGTTTAACGGACAAAGGTCCCAGAGGATCGACTCACAAATTTGTGCCAAAAAAGGCAAACTGTGCCAAAGGGCACGGAAATGCTCTAACACACCTCAAGAGGAAGAAAATGACTTTAATTGCCTCTCTGACTCTGCCAGAGAGGCGAATCTGTACGTTTTGTCCTTGCAGAACTTCTGACAGTCAATGGATAACCTGTTAAATATTTCCATGGAATTAAATGGAAACATGTTATCCAGGGAGGTCATGCTGCGCAGCTTTGGATCTGAATGACAGTGCGCTGGTATGAGTTCTATTACGATCTTACGGTCTAGCAAGTATATCCCAGATATCAGGTGAGCTGAATTTAAACACCCCCCCCTCTTGAGAAAATTAACGAGACCTACGCCCCCTTTGATCTGTCTGGCTCAACTTCGCCAGGTAGGGGTATCACCCCTACCTGCCCGCCCCGGACCACGAGGAGGTGTGAGCCTTAGACGCACCAACACACACACACACACACACACACACACACACACACACACACACACACACACACACACACAGCACTACCCACCTCCTCTGTCCATCCCCTCTAATAATGTCTAATTCTTCCTTAAATTTGTTCAGACTATCCACTGACACAACGCCAGATGGTAGTTTGTTCCCACTTACTGGCTGGAAAAAAATTTTCGCACTATTCTGCAGCCACTCTTATAATTTATGTTCTCCGTATGTGTTGTCCAGAAAGGGTAAGAATACCATCATTATTAAGTTACTCAATCCATTTAAAGTCTTAAGTGCTTCAATCAAGTCTCTTTGTAGGTATCCATTTTCCAGGCGCTGCAATTTTCAGAACTGAAATCTTTCATTGTAAGAAACGGCAGGTGCAGATGGAATGCCCCAATTCATTATTAAATGTCTCAGCCCATCTATTTTGGGTCCCTTTCTTACTATTTTTAATGCTTTTTTGTCACGTCATTTCTTCTTCAGCAGTAGAACATTACCTTGTGAAGCCTATATCCAAAATTCAATCCCCTACTCTTCTTAAGCATTACCGGCCAATCTCCAATTCCTCAAGTGTAACTCCTTGAGAAGGTACTTCTCCCCGTCCTAACTAAACAACTCCATCCACATCAGCCTCCTCAAATCTATCACTCCCTTCCTCATAGATCCACTGTGACTAACCTCTTAGCCTCCACCAGCTCCATCCTCTCTGCGTTTGACTCTTATGTAGAACTTGCAGTCACCTATTTAGACCTCGAAGCAGCTTTCGACTCAATAAACGTTCCTGCAGTGCTGAAGCTACTTTCAGACCATTATCAAATCAAGGGAGACACCTACAGTTTCTCTCTTCACTCCTTCAAAACCTGGCTTACTGTCCACGGCCAAACATACAAGCGATGTATCTCTTCAGGCGTGCCACAGTGTGGTGTCTTATCTGGGCTCTTATTTTCAGCGCTTATCTCCCCAATTGTTGAGTCCAGATATGTTATCTGTGTTATGCTGCTGATATGAAATTCCTCACACTGATTTCTCCACATGATCATCTTGTGATAACAGCATCAATTAACAATATACTCCTGGAATTTGCAAACTATCTCAACCAGTTCGGACTAAATATAAATCCAGAAAAGTCTGAATTTATTATTATTAATATCAATTTATTTCCAAAGAAATGGTCCCTTTACAGCTATCCAGCAAGAGGACACGGGTTACATGATAATAATGAATAAATAAATATTTCTATACTATTTACAATCTATGTACAGAGTACTCAAATGAATTGATACAATACATGGTCTAAAACAGCATCTGATTACATAAATACAACATAAATACATAATAGTAGATACTTAAATACAACAATATAGATAATATAGCATCCCAGAAGTTATATCACCTACAGTTTGACCAGGGCATACATGTCTGCCAGAGAGGCGAATCTGTACGTTTTGTCCTTGCAGAACTTCTGACAGTCAATGGATAACCTGTTAAATATTTCCATGGAATTAAATGGAAACATGTTATCCAGGGAGGTCATGCTGCGCAGCTTTGGATCTGAATGACAGTGCGCTGGTATGAGTTCTATTACGATCTTACGGTCTAGCAAGTATATCCCAGATATCAGGTGAGCTGAATTTTCCGGAGAGAAGCTGGGCGAAGATCACGAGATTCCTGGAGATTATATGATACTTCCAAGGTAGCATATTTAGATTAGAGAGCATGACAGATTTTGAGATTGTAGGTGGTAGGCACGCGACCTTATTTAGCCATTTTAAAATCCAGTATTCCATTGATAGGAACCTGGTTTGGTAAGATGGAGGTGCCGAGGACCATATCGTTGAGGCAAACAATGGAATTGGGATTATGCAACGGAGAATATAGTTAGTGATAAGATGTGGGTTATGGAAGTTGGAGATCTCCTGTTTCACTGCCCATATAGCTGCATATGTTTTTTTTCCGAGTGGCATTAAAATGAGGCAAGAACGTAAGGTCTTTGTTCCAGATGAGGCCCAAATCGTTATGCTGGGTGACTTTTTAAGGAGTTGCCAATCATGATGTTCACATCGTTTATATTTCTATTTTTGATTATAGTAAGTTGAACAGTTTTTCGTTGTTAATGGAGAGCCCAATCGCGTTAAGGTAATTTTCAAGTTGTTGTAACTGTCGGTTGGTGATCACTGTGCTAGACTGGAGAGACTGGCGGCATTTTGTAACAACAAAGAACTTTATATCGTCGGCATACGTGGTAAAGTTATGATATGGATAAAGGGGTGGTTGAGGGGGAGAAGACAGAGAGTGGTAATCAATGGACACTGCTCATCGTGGACTAATGTTATTAGTGGAGTCCCTCAGGGCTCAGTGTTGGGTCCATTATTGTTTTCTGTATTTATAAATGATATTGATGATGGTATATCAAGTTTAATGTTCAAGTTTGCAGACGATACAAAGGTAGGCAGGGTTGTCAAGGACACTACTGACACTATGCTGCTGCAACAGGATCTGGAAAGGTTGAGCAGATGGGCTGAGAGGTGGTAAATGAAGTTTAACATTGACAAATGTAAAGTACTACACATGGGAAACAGCAACCCCAGAGCAACGTATCAACTCTGGTACTACACTGACAGTGGTAGAGAATGAAAGGGACTTGGGGGTGGTTGTGCAGGCAGATATGAAGTTCTCTGAGCAGTGCAGACGGGCTGCAAGAGTAGCTCATGGAGTATTGTCAATGATATACAGGAATTTTTCTAGCAGGGATAAGGAGGTGATTATTCCCTTGTATAAGGCAATGGTCAGGCCACACCTAGAGTACTGTATACAGGTCTGGAGGCCTCATTTCAAGAAGGATGTAGAGCTGCTGGAACGAGTACAGAGAAGGGCAACAAGATTAGTGAATGGAACAAAGGGGTGCTCTTACGAAGAAAGGCTTAATTTTTGCAAATTACAGTGTCTGGAGACTATGCACCAGCGAGGTGATCTGATAGAGGTGTATAAAGCCTTGAATGGTTTGAGCATGCTCAATGCTGATGGGATTCTTCCTCTAGCTCAGAATAATCACCTGAGAAGGCATAAATTCAAATTGAGGAAAGACAGATGTAGGATAGACGTGCGGAAATTTGCCTTTAGCCAGCGGGTGGTTGGTTGGCGGAACAGACTTCCATCCCTTGTCGTGGAGGTTGATAGCCTAAATAGGTTTAAGGCTCAGCTGGACAGGTATTTTGAACGAACAGAGGGGTGAAGTGGAAGTGGGGTTTTTTTTTTTTTTTTTTGGCTGATGCTGCATAAGCTTGCTTTCTTGCATCAAATGCCTCTACTAATGCTAATGCTAATATTCTCACTAAATAAAACGCCTTCTTGTATTCAGCCAATACTGTGTAATCTCCTATTCCCATCGTTAATAAGTATACTGATCTCGGGGTTATTTTTGATCCTAAGCTCTCTGCTTTGGCAACCACATGGAAAAACTGCTCACCCAGACAGCTCGACTCAGATGGATGGCCAAATTACACTTGTATTATGTTAATGGAGTCACACCTACCAGAAGATATATAAAAACCACAGTATACTCTCCGCTTTTATATGCTGCAGAGATATGGGCATCTTCTGCCCCTAGCACAATTCGATCACTTTTTTCTACTGACATTTTGGCTCTTAAAATGTGGCCATAAACAAACATAAACATCCACCGCAGTTAAAGACAACTGGAATGTTCTTGTTCATACACCGGCACAACCACCAGATCAGTGGAATCTACAATAAATCAATCAGTACAAACGTTAATCGTATTTAGTAGTCAACGAGCTACAACGATATTCAAGCAGATTCAGAAAAGCTTTGCACAGAGAAAAGGTACAGGACTAAAATGTTTCAGAATGCATTACTCCACCTATAAATGTTGAGTGAAGCCCACAGATGAAAACAAAACAGAATGCAGGAAATGAAGAATGAACTGGTCGGAACTGTTTTTGCTCCGCACTGGTGTTCCGGTTATGGTTACATTATACATCATGTCTTTCTGTTATCTTGTTTTAAATAGTGGTGTAGATGAGAACATTCTCTAATTAATTGTAAAATTGCAAATTATGCTTATGCTCTCTCTCTATCTGCCTGTCACGTAAAATAAGACAATGATATATAATATAATTAATTAGACAATGTATAATTTATTAAGACAATGATATGTATATAACTTATATTTGTATATATATGAATGTGCACCCCCTGGTTAATAGCCGTAAGCGGGTTCTCTTAGGAGAAAATAAAGATAATAATAATAATAGTCACGGGCTTGAACCCCGGTCCACTCAAAGAACGTGTGCTACTGCACTCGCGCTACTGACCACTCGGCTAAATGGCCAGTTTGATAAAAATTCACAGGTTCCCCATGCTGATTAGGGTGAAACGCCTTACCACGACTGTCAAAATGATCACTGGCAAGATGGCACCGTCATTCTGGGACTTGTTCTCTTGGGGAACCCTCAGCCTTCGCTCAGAGCGACTCCAACTCGGTGCCCACATCTCAGCTGTCTCCATCTATCCGACAGGTTTCTGCCTTTTCAGCTACTTTCATGTGTCCAGTCTTTGGATGCTGACTTTAATAAGTGTGTTTTTGACAGGGAATACAGATGCATCCTTAAACTGTACTTCCTTGTCCCTGATCCTTCTCCTCGAAGCTCGCCTTAGTTCCGAAAGCCATCAATATCATATGACATGAAGATGGCTTACTAACTTTTCAGTTTTCCACTTATATATTCTTTGTACATTGTGGTGTATATAACTGTATTATCTTTGAGTTTTGAGCTGTATTTCCTTGTATTCGTCCACATATGTATTTTCTTATGTTTAATTTATCAATGTTCTTTCTCTTACATATTGTGCTATTACTGTTAACCCCCCCCCAGCCTTGTGGCCGTGAAGGACAATATTGCAATGTATCGATTTGTATTATTATTATTATTATTATTGAAATAAAGATTTCTAATAAACTTGTTTCTCTTCTAGAGAAAATCAACCTGTTTTAACAGGTCCATTCTCTCCTAAAATGAGGCTTCCAGATTCTGTATGGCGTACTTAAGATACACTTGACCACTGCAAAATTCCTGTATGACAGAGACTAATGAGTTGTCCTAGCGCAACCTCTCCGCACTGCTCAGAGAGCGTAATATCTGACTGTGTAGTTATCCCTAGATCTTTTTCATTCTCCACCACCTTGAGCGTTGTGCCACTCACTTGGTATTATTCTGAGATTACTGCTACCTATATGCAGTACCTTGCATTTATCAACGTTAAATGACAATTGCCACTTCTCATCCCATCTCCTTTTTCTATGTTTTTTGTACGCATTGATACATTGTATGCATTAACCCAACCTTTGTATTATCTGCAACTCTAGACATTAAGCTTGATATGGCTTCATCAGTATATTTAATAAATATTGAAAACAGTTTAGTTGTTTTTCTATGGTAGAGAAAAATAAGAAGAATAGAAGCTGGAAATATGATGATGAGTATGAAGTAGGAATAAAAATTCTGTTAAAACTTGTTCGTTCCTATAAAAAATAATTTTAAGCAAGAGATGCGAATGTACTTACTAGCAAATTATTTTACATTGGGAAATCTAACATTTCGATATATAGGCGCTTTGCATTAAATCTGAATGGAATAGTTTGCCACTTAGTCACGTATAGAAATGAATGCAGGGTAATGCTTTGGTATCCTTGATAACTTCATTCTTCCAATTCTGATGCAATTTTATAGCGAAACAGACTGAAAAGAATATGAGATGCCTTCCACGGAAATGGAAACCAACACCGCCTTCCAGTAAAAAATTGTTCTATTGGAAGGATGGGTAATATTTTTTCGACATATGTAATAAATTGGTGAAAAGTGTATCATAAAGACTACATGTTGCATTAAAGGAAACCTTGAGATACATTAAAAGTAGTTATTTAATACTGGATCTCTATAGGCTGTAGATGTGTGAATGTATCTCCAATTCACACAGGTGGGGGGGAGGGTCAAAGCGTGATATGAGTAATTAGAGACTTGTTGTAAGGAAGTACTTGTTGTAAGACCTGTAAGGAAGTACTGTAGGACCATCTAGACAGGAATGCAGTTATACCCAATAACCATACAACTTACTTTTTGACTGGACATGGTTCCATTTTTGCGAAGTTAAGGGAATTTGTAATCACTAAGCGTATTCTATGTACTGTACTTGCGGATTCCCGGACGGTTAGAACCAACCGTCTTTTCTATGAATGTGTTGAGTATTGTGACTTGAGGGGACAGTTAATTAAAGAACCTCCTAATCTCCACTCCCTTACTCCTGGATGTGCACAACTGTTAGTTAGTAGAAAAGAAGATTTTTATGCACTTCAAAATTTTGCAGTCCAACTATTCAGAATTAGGATCTTTTTGCAGTTGGAGGACCATGAGCCAGATACTGAATGACAATTAAAAAGGGCTTGAAAAGGTCATGACGTGCTATATTAGAACGGAATACAGTATTATTATGGTGGATAGGATGAATGGTACTGTTCTGATTATAGGTGGGAGTTTAACCTGTGAGCACTACTGCTTCTAAGGAACTTCATCATACATCCTCCAGATGCCTCTTCCACTAACAGCTAATTCAGAGCAGTTGTTGAGGAGGCCGCTGACGCTTTTCGGGCAGGCTTGTACTGGAGAAAGTGGGGTTCTAGCGGAGGATTAAACCACCACGATGAGCCTGTTGGATTGCATTGTGGTTACTTTCTCGATCGATGACCTGTGATGCTATGGTGTTATTTTGGTTCCAAGGCCTGTACGTGGAGACTGATTGAGGTATTCCCCTTTACTGTTAACTGCTATACTGTTGGAACTGTTCAGGTCCCAGGAAAAGTTGACTTCTTCATTGTGACCATAATTCCTCGTTTACACATCTACTTCCTGGATTGGACTTCTCCTCATTTTGAATCTTCGTGGTGGATCTACAATTGTCAATTGGATCCTCAAAGATCATCACACCCTTATGTTGGGACTTTATAGTGTCAGATACCTTCATGGTATTGCATTGTGATACGGACATTACATTGAGAATGAATTGACGGATCTCTATAGGCTGGAGATGACTTTTGTACCACTAACTAAACATTGTTAGTGGTACCACTAACCAAGACTTTTGTACCACTAACCATGTTGATGTACAATTATCTCGGACTCTTAGGGAATCTGAGATAATTGTACATCAACATTGTTAGTGGTACAGCATTGTAAATAGTTCGTGCGGTTGCCAGGAAAGCTGGCTGGGACCGCATAGTACAATGACCAAATAAATAAAAGATATTGCGGATTAGTTAGAGGGATCTTTTCTTATAAATTTAATTGGATATTATGTCGCAGTAACAAAGGAACTGGATGCAAAAAAATAATTTTGGTGTCATGTATTCATTATATTGAATTTCAGAAAAGCTTTTCATACTGTTGCACGTAAAAGACTGCCTGCTGTACAGACTGAAGCAGTGTGTTACATTCAGGGCAAGTTACTGCTATAGATAAAGGAATGGTTGAGCGGGACAAGACAGTGAGTAGTTATTAATGAGCACTGCTTTTCATGGACTAATGTTAATAGTGGAGTCCCTCAGTGCAAGGGCCATTGTCATTCTCTGTGTTTATTATTGATATTGATGAAACCATATCAGTTTTTATGTCTAAGTCTGCGGGTAAAACAAAAGTTGGCAGGGTGGGTTAATGACAGTAATCAGGTTATGCTCCTGCAGCAGCATCTAGAGAAATTCGGCAGATGGGCTGAGGAATGGCAGTTAAAGTTTAATATTGAAAAATGCTGTTGTTTTTGTTCTTTGGTGCAAGGGGTTGACAAATGCAGGAAGTAGATGCATATGGGTAGCAGTTATCCCAGATTAATGTACCAACTTGTGGTACCACACTGAAGGTCGTGGAAAATGAAAAAGACTTGGGGTAATTGTGCAGTGAGATATTAAGTTCTCTGAGCAGTGCAGACAGGCTACAAGGACAGCTTATGGGGTTTTGTGAATGATATACAGGAACTTTGCTAGCATAGATAAGGAGGCGCTTATTCCTTTGTGCAAGGCCATGGTTAGGCCGTATCTTTAATACTGCATACAAGTTTGGAAGCGTCATTTTAGGATGGATATGGATGAATGGTACGGTTCTGATTATAGATGGGATAAATGGTACCGTTGTGATTATAGATCTGTCGGAACGGGTGCAGAGAAGAGCAACGAAATTAGTGAGCGAAAAAGGGTGCTCTTAATAGGAAAGGCTTCATTTCTGCAAACTGCAGCGCCCTTAACCTATGCATCTGCAATTAGATCTTATTGTGGTTTTTAAGTGTTTAAATGGATTGATTAAGCTCAATGCTAGTGGAATCGTTCCTCTTGCTCAGACTACACACAAGGGGACATGAGTTCAAATTGAGGAAGGATGGTTACAAGAATTATGTGCGGAAATTTGCCTTTAGCCAGCCGGTATGTTGGAATAAACTTCCCTGATATTGTAGAAGTGGATATTTTGAATAAATTGAACGAAGAACTAGACAAACCATTGAGGGAGATGGACAGATGATCTTGTCCATTCCCTTTAATAGTTTGATGTGGAAATGTTTTATTATTTTTTTCTTTTTTTTTTTTTTTTTTTTGCTAATGCTGTATAAGCTTGCTTTCTTGCATCGTTGCCACTGCTATTAATTACATTGGACAAAACGGCAAATTTTAATACTTTTGTCTTTTTCTCCCGAAATATGCTACATCTTGTGGAGTTTGACGGGCTGTATCCAAATTTGTAGTGAGATATTACCTACCACCCACAAATTAGAGAGGAATGCAGGTTATTTATTGAAATTTTTAATGAAATTATAATAAACAAAATTATTATAAACCGTTTACGCCGTTTATTTCAATAAACGGCGTAAACATGTAAATATATATATTTTTTTCATTTGATTTTCCCATGTAATGATCAATGTCCTACAATACTCGGCCGGCATACTGGGCTTTCGCCTGCCTTGGTAATCTTTTTCCATGGTAGCAATATCTTGATGAAAACGTTCACCGTGTTCATCAATAATGTGTAAAAGGTTATGTGTAAAAAGTACTAAATGGGAACGGAGGTGTTTGCAATCGAGATTTTGGTAAGCTTGTAATAAATTCATTGTCAATATTTTATAGCTGCCTTTTTTGTTGTTGCCCAAAACAATGTTCCCAGTTTTCTTCAAGTATGTCCAATCTTCCACTTCCAAAGGATCTAGCACTCTTTCAAAAATGTTCATCTTTCATTATCTCTCTGATTTTCGGACCGAGATATACACTTGCCTTCTTTGATTTTGGCTTCACTAGTGCGTGGAAACTTTGGTTTTAAATATAAAACCTAAATTTATTGAATTCATATTTTATTCATAATAAAATTAGAAACTAAAATTAGATACTAAATTCATATTTTATTGAAATAAATCAAATAAATATTTTATTTATTTATTTGATAATTTTTATTTAAGCTATTTTTATTCCTTTCCATAACTTATACGATTATTCATGATTTAACTTTATGCGATGCGGTGGTAAAAATATTAAAGATGACATATTTATTTCCAGGTAGTACATGATTCATGCTAGGCGGCCAAATCTTAGTTTCCTAATGAATAGTTTTGGCTCGGTTGCTCTGCTCGCACAAAAACCAACTGCATTTTGTGCAACTAAATTGTAGACCTAAGAGGAGCACAATAATTTTTAAAACTCCCCAGGTGAGCCATTTATATTCATCTTACTGTACCTTTATTAAAAGATCTGCGTTCTTATAGGATTCTTTCATGTGGACAGTATGTATGATTGGTATAGATGGACGTGTGTTTTCATTGTGGAGTAGCACAGTTTTCAGACCTAATTTGGAAGAGTTGATGAACCTCCATTCTTCTGGTTTTTGTTCTCTTCGAAGTGCATTAAGCAATTTATCAACATCATTTCAGTAACATCGTGAATTTTCCGTAGAAATATGAAGAAAGCTCCCTTTTTTGCCATTTATGAAATCATCATCATCATCAGTCGTTTTCAATCCACTGCAGGATGAAGGCCTCTCCAGAAACTTTCCAGTTTCTTCTGTTTTTCGCGATGGCCATCCATTTACTACCGAAGAACTCGTGAATTTCATCTGTCCATCTTTGTTGTTATCTTCCAGGTTTTCTTTTAGCTCCTCTTGGGTACCATTCTGTTATTTTCTTAGTTCATCTGTCATCGAGTCTTCGAGTTACAGTATTTGTCCTGCCGAAGAAGTCCATTTCAGTTCTTTAGTTTTGATAAGAATGGCCTTTACTTGTGTTTGCTGCCTAATTCACTTGTTTTCGCTTCTTATCCAATAGTCTGCGTATCCAATAGTTTCTCTTCTTATCCAATAATTCACGTGTTTCTCTTCTTATCCAATAGAAAATTTTGCCAGCCGGGTGGTGTTATGAAATAGCCGGTGGGGAAGTGTAATACTTCGCAATATTATAAAATTTTCTGTTATTTATAAATATGACTTAAGCGATTCAGAGAAAAAATTAATTGCATTATTTAATATTATAAGTCCCAGTTCCATTGACTTCGATAGCATAGTATGTTCGAATTAATATTGATCGAGATCAGTGAGCAGTACCATATGGTACCGCGAGAATCGCATAAATTTCAGCCAGGCGGTCAGTTAAATTCACCGGGCGGTGCGCCCATTCAGTATGTCCTGGGGACAACACTGACTGATTCCTAATATAATTCGTCCCATTCTTCGCTGTGTAGTTTTCAACTTCTCTTCCATTTTGCTGAGTGCCCAAGTTTCACTTCCATAAGACATGGTGGGGAGTATACACTGGCGTTCAAAGAAAGTGCATCACCCCTTAAAATTGTAATTGTCGTCCGAATAACGTAAGTATTTGGAAATATTTCTTACAGATTGCATTAGATAAGATTGACACGAGTAAGTGATGACATAATATTGCATCAGCTGTTAGTTTCAGCTATATAAGCACGCTCTGCAAGAGCTGCAGTCATTCCTTGCTTGTGTCAGAATAAGGAGTTATGTGCAGTTGGCGCCGAAGAAAGAGTGCTATTGTTGCTTTACCTGAGGAAGGATGTTCTTCCCGTCGTATTGCTTATAGTGACTTGTAATCAGTCGAAAGTGAGTAGTTCTTTCCAAATTCAAGAATATTGGTTCTGCCGATAGGAAAAAAGGAACCGGACGCAAGTGAGTCTCTACGCCAAAACAGGATCGGCCGCGTTTTGAAGCGCTTGTGCCTTAAAAACCGTAGAGCTTCTTCGTCTGAGCTGAAAAGAGACTGGGAAGAACATACAGGAGTGGTAGCAAGTGCAGTAACAGTCAGAAGACGCCTGTTCAAAAATGGTCTTGTAGCCCGTCGTCCTAAGAAGAAGAAGCCCCTCCTCACACCAAAAATGAAAAAGGCCCGATTAATTCGGTGTAAGGAGCATGTCAATTGAACCACCCAGCAGTGGAAGTCAGTTATCTTCTCGAGTGAGAAGAAATTCAACCTGCATGGCTCTGATGGGAGACAAACGATTCGCCGTAGACGTGGTGAAGAATACCATCCAGACTGTATGGTGTTTACAGTGGAATTCCCTACCAGCCGAATGGTGTGTGTGTGTGTGGGGGGGGGGTGCATTACGTATTGCGGAGTAGGTCACCTGCAGTTTATAAAAGGTTCCGTAAATGCCAATGGATACCTGGTTATATTGGAAGGAAAATTGCTGCCTACCATTAGAGACCATTTCAACCTGCCAAATAACTGCATCTTTCAGCACGACTCTGCTCCTTGTAATCGGGCGAAAAGTGTTAGTAGGCACTTATGTAGTTACTTTAGCATCATTTCTGCAGGGGTTCAAAGGCGTTTGCAGCAAAGCTGCGAGAGTCGTAGTTGAGTTAGGTCTAGTGATGTCACAGTTCTCATGACAGACGCTCTCCGGAAGGAAAAGTGTCCGGTTGATTTCAGGTCCCTTCCGCGGTTGCTGTTCGTCCGATGGATTGGAGTTTTTCTCTTAGCCCTCCATTGTGTGAACTTACGTTCGTTGAAGTGTGAGTTTTGCAGGGGCTCAATCAGTGGGAGGTCATTGGTGAGTGTCAGTTTGTTGCTGGATCTCTGGGATGGTGAAGAGGTATGTTTTTTTTTTTTTTTTTTTTTTTTTTTTCCTGTGGCGATGTGGTCGGAGGCCTGCGTAGCAGTTCAAGATAGTTGATAGGTAGGCCGTTGTTGTATGGAGAGAAATTTTTTATGGTAGTTTTTCTGGTAGCAGAGGAGGTGCCAGAAGGGTCCTGCGCCTCACGAATAGTTCCTGTGCAAAGTGGGTAAGAGATTTGTAGTGGTCTTCGGATTATAGCACTGATTTTTGAGCGAGAAGTGAGTATTCGTGATAAGGATGCAGTGGAGGCCCTCATAATAATGGACAGTCGTACATAACATGACTCCATGTCTCATCCTACCCACAGCTGCAGGCTGGAAAGTCCACGATGTGGAAAGAGAACAGCTTCGCATTGAAGGAGCCATGAGTAGGAAATTGGTGAACAAGCCAGGTGATACCCATTGTGGTTGCCTCGGGTATACTAATCTTATGTCGGGAATGAACTGTCTCGTTATAGCTCTTTTGTAGAGTCTGCCCATCTTGCCTGCCATGCTTGTTGTAGGTGGGCTGTGAGCTGTTGTTTCTCCATGCTTTTGCTATTATTAGGTTCAGTCGTGAATCCTATGCAGGTTTTAGATGTTCCTTTTGGTAAGTGGTACAGTAAACCACAAAAGTGGGTAAGTGGGTAAGCGAATGATTTCCAGGTCTAGGGGAAGGAGCCGCGCCAGAACCTCGAGCGCATGCGTGCTCACCCTACAGCACGTTCTCGAGGTTGTGAGAAGGAAGGTTCGTTGCAGAGTGTCCAGTTTTCTTCTGTTTATGGCAGTGGTTGCCCTATTGAACCAGATGTTGTTAATTGGTAAGGAAATAAAGTGTAATAAAGTATAAATCTGTGCTTTTTATCTTTACTTTTATAGCCTGTGGATAATATTTCCCCTATTTTCGCTTATTAGAATCGCCGTTGATAGAATTAAAATTAAATTCGTAAAGGTGATTACAATGACCTGCGCTTATATCGTATAGTGAACGGTATTTTTTATGGAGTGTCCATCGTAAAGTGATTTGATCGTATAGTGAACCAATCGTGAAGCGTGGGTCCACCATAGTGAACATTGTATAGATCACCTACACGTGCGTGCAGGCGCCTCCGTAGCCAGGTGGGAAGGAGCAGCAGTGCATAGCACACGCTTCTTGATTAGACCGGGGTTCGAGCCCGTCACCACCAAATACGGAGGATGCGGAAAGGTTAGCGAATGACCACCGCATATCCCGGAGCAATATGGCCTTAGTTGCTAATGCTCCAAATAACAAACAAACAAACAACCTATACGTGTATTGCATCCGTCGATTGACAAAAATCTTTAAGAAAAAGCGACACGAAATTATTCATTCCCTCACCCACGTCGTACCAGGCACGAGCGACGCATGACCCAATCTGATTGGGCCAATCAGTACTCCTGATTGCGTCATGCTATCTCTTTCGCCATTCTACACTGTATTTAATAAAAAATTTCGACGGAAAAAAATGTATGGTTCAACCTGTCGAAGATTAATAGTGAGTGGAGCGTTGTAAGGCGTACAGAGCACGTATACGTGCAATGCGCCACCGAAACCACCTCCATTGAGTACAAAGGAGAGATCTAAGCTATTCCGACAGCAGAAGAAATTACAGCGTGCAATGGAGTTGAACAAAGAAGCCGGAGAAGGTCCATCCACACCTTCAGAGCTTTACATCTCCCCAGAAATGTTATAAGGGAATTAGGAAGAAGGAGTCATGGAAGTTGATAGTGAAAATGAAAACGATGAAGAGTCCTCGAAGCCCAGTCGTAAATGAAAAGCGAAGAAGCCAAAACCGACTGCCAGAAGCACTCCATCAAATCGTTCAACACGTATTACACAGCCGTAGCAGCAACATGATTTTAAGAAACAGGAGCAGCCACGCACAGTTTAAACGTACATTCCTGGATAATGATTCGGCTTTGGTTCAAGAAAGATGTGAAGATTGTAGCAGCTCGAGATCACGCTCTTCTTCAAACAGCATTTCCAAATGAGGATGTAAGTCAAATGTCGGCCTGTAACAGATGTGGCTCTCTCAAGAACAAAGTGATTCCGGCTCTATTCAAGTCAAATGGTTTTAAATATCATCCGATGCCACGGAACTTGGCGAAACTAGATTTGGTACCGGAACGTCTCATATCTCCGAGGCTCCCATTCATACAGATTCGTCGCTTGCGGCATTCATACGGTCAAGTGATAAATGTTCGCCTAAGGAAGTTTCACTTAACTTCTGCTATTCGTGCTCGGCACACTCACAATTTTTTTTTTTATGTTTCAGACAAATTGGGATATTGCTTCTCAGTATGTGACTATATTTCCTAAATACTATCCATCCAAAATTTATTCTTCTCTTGACTTCCAGCCAGTTATCATTATTACAGCTAATGACGTCCCAGATAAGTATATGAATCCACCTTTTCAATTACTGCTCCTTCAATGTTTATATCCCTTTCTGTGGCATACTTATTCATCATTACTTTTGTTTTAGCCATATTCATCTTTAGTCCGAAATCCTTACTAACTCTGCATAACATTAAGATTTTCCTCTAATTTTTTGGGATCGTGACTTATGATCACAATTTCACCTGCAAATCGTAAATGGTTTAGGCACTCTCCATTCACATCGACTCCTTTCTGCGACCAGTCTAATCTTCTGAAAGCTTCCTCAAGAGCAGCAGTAAACAGCTTCGGAGATATTGTGTCTCCTTGTGAAACTCCTTTCTCAATTTTAAATTTGCTACTGTCTTTGTCTAGTCTAATAAAGGCGGTAGCGTTCTCATATATTTTCTTCAAAATCATAAAGGTTGGGTCCGCGTTCACTATTGGGGTATCTATGCCTTGTCTTTCCAGTGACCAAAACATTGCCTTATGCTGTATGGAGTCGAATGCCTTTTCATAATCCACAAAAGCCAGGCATATAGTGTATAGTGTGTTCGTGTGTAACGGCACCAGGGGTTTCCCCATCTCCGCGTTGCTTTCATTGTGGGTGTAACAGTTCAGTGTAAAGGCCAGAGATTTAAAAGTGTATGGATTTTGCAAGTGTAGTGTTGTGTATCGTTTTTCTTCTGGCCATTTAGCCGCTAGACCATTGCTGGGGCCCAACATTGTCCACACTATGCCTCGTGGAGGCAGACCAGGTACCCAGTAATTTTAAATTTTCACTCTGGCAGGTCCTGCCACCTAATTTCCTGAGATTTCAGTGGCTAGGACCTTAAAAAAATAATAATAAATAAAGAGAAAAAAAATATTAATAAAAATAAATAAAATAATAAAATAAAAAAAAATGGGGGCAAAAAACACTGGAAAAGTAAGGCCGAAAGAGGTTTATATTAATGCGGTTTAATTTTGGACGTTGTTGAATTTTGAGATTGTGTGGGGTGTACGCAGACAGTTTAGGCAGAGTGGGGAGGGGAGACTAAAGACTGGGAGGAAAAGACAGAAGTATGGGGACGATAGAGAAGGCAACCCCAAAAAGTCAGTGGGGCAGGCCCAGGCCCCACCAGCATAAGAAGGGGGGAGAGGAGGAGACAGAAACCCGTATACTCCCCCCCGGCATAGGGAAGGTAATTTATAGGGAACTAGGTTAGGCACCTAGTTCGAATCGCCAGATGGCACTTGTGATTTTGATGGAAATCATTATAGTTCCTGCTATGGAGTGTCTTCTTTGCCCATCTTTCTAGCTTCATTTTGTACCTCCTGGTTGGGAGGGACTCCACGCTTAGATTGAGTGGGATATACCGCTTGTCTGTTTTCCTTATGGCCAGGTGGAATGCTGCTGTGTGTTTCTGGAAGTAATCCTTCAGGGGAGCAATCGCTGTTTTCTGTTGCTCGATTAGGTCTATCAGGGCCCCTTTCTCCCTCTTTCCAAGCTATTGTCAGTCTCCACGGCTGTGTTAGTCCAATCTCTGATCCCGAAGGAGTATCTTAGCACTAGAACCGCATAGGTGTTTATGGCTTTAACTGTGTTCCCTCCGATTAGCTTTGCTTTCAACAGGCTTCTGAGTCTCTGGTGTTATTTTTCGGTCAGACAGGCCTTGATTTCCTTGTGCTCTAACTGCTGAGCCTGAATCATCCTCAGGTATTAATAAGTTTCTCACTCTGTCATGGCTTCGATGCCTTTACAAGTCTGCAGCTGGTAGTTTTTAGCGAATAATTTCCCCTGATGCAATCCGTGGGTCTTGCATTAGTCTTGACCAAATTCCATCCTGATGTCTTTGCTGAATTCTTCGGTGATCCGGAGTAGTTGCTTCTCGGTTGCAGCGTAGAGCTTGATGTCATCCATGTGCATAAGGTGGGTGAGGGTGCACCTCTTTTTCTTTCCTTCTTTGAGATTATATCCATACTTGCTGCTGTTGAGCATGGTGGACACGGGTTGAGCGCTAACAGAACCACAGGCATAAAGTGTAAAGTGTGTTTAGTGTCAAGCGGCACCAGGGGTTTCCCCCATCTCCGCGTTGGTTGCATTGTGATGGGTGTGCCAGTTTACTGGAAATCCCAGATATTCAAAAGTGTATGGATATTGTACATGTGTAGTGTCGTGTACCGTTGTTCATCTGGTCATTTAGCCGCTGTACCCCTACATATAAGGTGTAAGGTATATTGTTGTCATGTGGCACCAGGGGTTTCCCCCATCTCCGCGTTGCTTTCTTTGTGGGTGTACCAGTTTCCTGGGAATGCCAGAGGTTTAAAAGTGTGTGGGTATTGTAACTGTGTAATGTCGTGTACCGTTGTTCATCTGGTCATTTAGGCCGCTGGACCCCTGCTGGAGCCCAGCGTTGCCCCACCTTCGCCCCGTGGAGGCAGACCAGGAAACACCAGTAGACTAAAATTTACTCTGACAGGTCCTGCCACTTAATTTCCTGCGATTTCGGCGGCTAGGACCGAAAAAAAAAAAAAAAAAACTTATGTACACATATACATATAAGAACATACACATATATGCACATATACACAACAGTGATACATAATATGTACGCATCCATGCAATCGTAATTACTTTGGATGTTTGCATACAGCACGTGTGCATGCATTCATATGGCAGGAGTAGGGCAGTGTAGTAGGGCCACTTGTATTAGATTAAATTTAGTGTGTAGGGCGCTCGCGTCGTGTATAGATAGAGTGGGGGAGGGGAGGAAGAAGTTTGGGGAACACAGAAGAGATTCCCCCAGGTAGTCAGTGAGACATGCCCATGCCTTACCAGAAGGAAAGGTATAGTAGCAGGTGGGCGAGGCGACTGGTCGTCTCGTCCTCTTGCCAGGAAGGGGTATTAAAGGAGAGCCAGGCTAGTGCTTGGCTCAGGCCGCCAGAACAGCTGCTATTCGTCCTTCATTCAGATTTTTTGCCTATCTTCATAGTTGCTTAGTAGGTCATCTTTGGTGTTATGCACATTTTGGCTTCTAGCCGTTATGTGGCTAGTGGGCATTCAAGTTCCGTCTTCTTCTGTACTATTCAATGGACACTGCTCATCGTGGACTAATGTTATTAGTGGAGTCCCTCAGGGCTCAGTGTTGGGTCCATTATTGTTTTCTGTATTTATAAATGATATTGATGATGGTATATCAAGCTTAATGTCCAAGTTTGCAGACGATACAAAGGTTGGCAGGGTTGTCAAGGACACTACTGACACTATGCTGCTGCAACAGGATCTGGAAAGGTTGAGCAGATGGGCTGAGAGGTGGCAAATGAAGTTTAACATTGACAAATGTAAAGTACTACACATGGGAAACAGCAACTCCAGAGCGTATCAACTCTGTGGTACTACACTGACAGTGGTAGAGAATGAAAGGGACTTGGGGGGGTGGTTGTGCAGGCAGATATGAAGTTCTCTAAGCAGTGCAGACGGGCTGCAAGAGTAGCTCATGGAGTATTGTCAATGATATACAGGAATTTTTCCAGCAGGGATAAGGAGGTGATTATTCCCTTGTATAAGGCAATGGTCAGGCCACACCTAGAGTACTGTATACAGGTCTGGAGGCCTCATTTCAAGAAGGATGTAGAGCTGCTGGAACGAGTACAGAGAAGGGCAACAAGATTAGTGAATGGAACAAAGGGGTGCTCTTACGAAGAAAGGCTTAAATTTTGCAAATTACAGTGTCTGGAGACTAGGCACCAGTGAGGTGATCTGATAGAGGTGTATAAAGCCTTGAATGGTTTGAGCATGCTCAATGCTGATGGGATTCTTCCTCTCGCTCAGAATAATCACGTGAGAGGGCATAAATTCAAATTGAGGAAAGACAGATGTAGGATAGACGTGCGGAAATTTGCCTTTAACCAGCGGGTGGTTGGTTGGTTGGTGGAACAGACTTCCATCCCTTGTCGTGGAGGTTGATAGCCTAAATAAGTTTAAGGCTCATCTGCACAGGTATTTTGATCGAACAGAGGGGTGAAGTGGAAGTGGGTTTTTTTTTTTTTTCTTTTTTGGCTGATGCTGCATAAGCTTGCTTTCTTGCATCAAATGCCTCTACTAATGCTAATGCTAAAGGCTTCAGCGAACTTTGAGAAGGCAATATATTCCTGCCTCCCGTCCAGGTGTTGTTCTCTATCTTTGGGCAAAAAGGTGATCCGGGTGATGAGCTGGCAGCGGAGGTCATCATAAAG
The DNA here is from genome assembly GCF_048544385.1 of Mastigoproctus giganteus. Taxonomy (NCBI): domain Eukaryota; kingdom Metazoa; phylum Arthropoda; class Arachnida; order Uropygi; family Thelyphonidae; genus Mastigoproctus; species Mastigoproctus giganteus. The sequence continues at coordinate 79,759,538 of NC_143575.1, forward strand.
CTGGCATTCATGCATGAGGTGGTGCCAGCTCTCCACAGCAGCAAGTAGGGTCATCTGTAATGCCCAGGGCTGTAAGTTTAGCCTTAAAGGCACCATGTCCTGTTAGCAGGAAGGTCGCTTGGAGTCCCGGCGTGAACTATGCTGGAGCCATTGGATAGAGATTTCCAACATTGGGGAAGAATCGTTTGGTGACTTCTCCATTTGGGGAATTCTCCCATCTTGTTTGCCAGGTTTGCATGAGATGATTTGTAAGTCTCTTTTTCTCAGTCAAACGGTTTGTGGTAGGATCTGCGTCGAAGCCGGCGAAGGTACAGGCTCTTCCCTTGGAGAGTTCATATAATACTCCACATTTAGCTACTTCGAGGTCCAAAGGTAGAGTTCCCGCCAGCACCTGCAGCGCGTGGGTGCTAACTGTTCTGCAGGCCCAGGTTATAGCGAGCAGCATGGCTCTATGGATAGAGTCGAGGATTCTGCGATTTACAGCCTTGATAACTTTGGGGTACCATGCTCCGGAAGCATAGGTAGCTATCGGCAGGAAGGCGGCTTTGTAAATCAGCTTGAGGGTCTTCTTTTTCAATCCCCAGTCCCTTTTTGCGACTCTGGTAACAAGAGCTGTATAGCCCCGTATGTTCTTACTGAAGTATTTCAAGTGTGCCTGGAAGGAGAGAGTGGGGTCCAGTATTACTCCCAGGTATCTAAGTTCCTTGGACAGTCGGTGTGATACCATCAATCTTAATCTGTTGGGGTCTCCTGTAATCTAGGGCACCCTTGAGGAGAATGGAGTCCGTTTTGGGTGCAGAGATCCTAAGGAAGTGGATATTGGTCCACTCTTGTAGGATTTTAAGGGCATGATTTGCCTTTCTTTCCAGCTGGATTCTGCTGTTTGCCTCTATCATCAGGATGAGGTCGTATGCAAAGGCTTGTGAAGACGCCTCTCCAATATCGGTATTTAGGAATTCATCCAAGACGATTTTCCATAACGTAGGTCCTAAAACGGAGCCTTGTGGACAGCCTCTGTTGATTTTTCTGGTGAGTATTTTATGTGGAGCATTCACCATGATGAGTCTACTGGAGAGGTAGCTTTGGATTACTCGATAGAGGTTGCCTGGCAACCTCTATCGAGTAATCCAAAGAGGTTGCCTGGCATCCCACTCCCCCGGAGCCGAGCCAGGATGCTCGGCCACCAAAGGGTGTCGAATGCCCCAGCAAAGTCGATAGAGACAGGCAGGAAGTATTTGTTTTCTGTGGCAGCTGCACGTGCAAGGACATCTACAGTCGATGTTCCCGGTCTAAAGCCGTACTGGTTTGGGGACATTAGGTTCGCCTGTAAGTATTGAGCTTGTATTCTGGTTAACAGGAGTCGTTCCAAGAGTTTACTGCAGACTGTTAGTAGGGCTATTGCAGACTGTTAGTAGGGCTATGGTTTTGTCGGGTTTTTAATTATGAGTCTAATATTTGCTTTTTTCCAGTCCTTCGGATAGGTCCCAGTTTGGAGACATAGATTTAAGAGGTTCAGTAGCATATCGGGGGCTATCTCCACCACCTTCCTGATGATTTCCGGCTTCAAGAGGTCCGGACCCGTTCATTTCTTACTTTTAATAAGGTGCACAGCCACTTGTAATTCCTCTATCGTGAAATCTGGTTCCCTGTCTTCTGTTCGGTAGTAGTCATTCTCTGTGCACATCTTGATTTGTTGGGGTGTCTGTGGGTCTACATGAGGGTGGAAGGTTACGTCCAAAATATTGTTAACAGATGCCTCCCAAGAATTGGTAGCATCTCCCTGTGGTGTTAGGGTGGTTGAAATTACCTCTCCCCTGGGGAGTTTATTAGTGGTTACTTTGTAGACCACCCCCCCCCCAGGGGTCAGTGTTGCCAGTGGTTGCGACCAGATTTTCCCACGAGAGTTGTTTACTTCTGCGTATGAGCGAGGTGTACTGGTTTCTGGCCTCCTTGTAGATTTCCCGCAGTGCAACCACTTCAGGGGCAGGCCAGGAGCGTCTGACTCTCTGGAATGCTTTTCGTTTGTCCTGGACTTCTCTTCGGAGCCTGTGGAGCTCCGGACTCCACCATGGTACAGCACCTGAGGCAGGTTTTCTTCGTTTTATGGCAGCATTCGCTGCTTTAGTAATGATCGCTGTTTTTTTTTTTTTTTTTTTTGGAGTTGGTCAGGGTCTTGGTTTGGTTGAATTGCAGATTGCTGTGTATCGTTTTCTGCTATTAGAGTGTCTCTGAATTGGTTCCAGTTTGCAGTGTTCAGCGCATATCTATGCAGCATTTTTTCTCAGGATATTGTCTCTGATGGTCTCTGTTGAGTTGGAAGGTCAGAACCCTGTGGTCGGACGTTGTCCAGGCATCCTGAACCGTCCAGTCTGTTATATTGCCAGTAATGTTCCTAGTGGCTAGGGAAACATCGATGGCTGATTCCCATCGTAGGTTGCAGTAAGTCGGTAGTTGATTAGGTTGGTTTAGCACTGTTATCGTTGATGTTGCTAGGAATTCCTCCAGACGCTGCCCATTCCTTGTCCCCTGCCTGTCCGGAGTATGGCTGTACCAAGCTGGTGACCTGCAGTTCACGTCCACTCCTATTATTAGTTTCTGGTCAGGGAGGATATTTGTTACATGTTCTAGGTACCTTGTAGCCATCGTTATATCCTCTCCAGGGCGACAATAAAGGGCTACGACGTAGAAGGCTCCCAGTGCTGAGATAAGATGTGCACAGACTGCCCAGGCCGTGCAGAGGTGAGTGATCCTGGTAACTGTTATATCTGGGTTTCTGACCACAATAGCGGCCCAGGGGATTTCATTTTCAGGCTGTATGATCTTGTATTGTAAGGGGTATCCCCTTATTTGATTGGCGGCTGCGTATGGTTCTTGGAGTATGATGATATCTATATTTTCGTCGTCAGTTTTCATCCTGACCTGGTCGACCACTGTCCTGGTTCTATGAGCGTTTATCTGGAAGAATTTGATTACTTTAGTGTTGAATTGTTTATGGTGTGGTGCCATTATCTGTTCTGGATTGAGTCAAGCTCTTGTATTTTTGGTATATGGGACACATGCTGTCTCTGAGGGAATGGGAGGCATCCATTTTCTGACTTCTGCAGTTAGCACAAACGGTGTCTGTGCTCTTATTTTGGCAGTCGGTGAAGTTGTGGCCCTTGCCAGCGCAGTGGCCGCAGGTTCGCACAGCCTGGGAGCATGTGTGCGACGTGTGTCCGAACTTGCAGCAGTTGTAGCACTTGATGATAGCCACATGTTCGCAGAATCGGTGGCCACCCCAATATATATAAACTCTAGTCTGATTTATAAGTATTTGCCAAGTTACCGGGCTCAGTTCTACAGACCAGTTGACTGTGCTCGAGGACTTGGTCTTGATGGTTTGCTTGGGTGTCACGTGATCATTTAGATTTTGATCTGGCAAATGTTTGGACAGATTTCTATCAAACAATTCTCTTGCGACCTCCTCGGGTTTGATATAGTGGTGTTTTATATTCATTTGCTTTCTCCATTAGATGCGATATTACGTGAAGGTGATCCATAGTTGAGAATCCTGTGCTAAACCCACCAGCTTGCTCTTTCCGTTGATTCTCATCAAGTATTCTTTCTATTCTGTTAGTAACGACCCTTGTAAACAACTTGTAGATGTGGGACAACAAGCTAATTGGTCTGTAATTTACAATTTCTGATTTATCTCCTTTCTTAAGCAGAAAAATTATTATTGCATTATTCCCCTCCTTAGGCCTTTCCTAATGTATTTTGTGAAGAGTCTTGCCAGTTTCTGTGGTTATGTCTCTTCCTCCCAATTTTAACAACTGTACAATAACTTCATCTTCACTCGGGGCTTTCTGATTCTTTATTTTTTTCAATGCATGTTCTACCTCATCAAGAAGGATATCGGGTACGTTGTGTGTGTTTCTAATTTGCGATCCTTCTTCTCCACTGCTGGCATCATTCCCTCGCTCCTTATATAATTCTTTATAGTAGTCGTCTGCTATTTGAATTATGCTTTCTGTATTACTGCTCATGGCTGCTGATTTAAGTCCTTTGTTTCCCCTTAATATTTGTTCTACTTTTCTTGTGTTAAATCTTCTTATGTCCTCTCTCAGTCTCTTTCTAATGGCTTAGCATAATTCAGTATACTCAATTTTGTCCTTGTCAGTATTTATATTGCTCCTTGTTTGTCGTCTTCAGTTCATCATGACAAGTGTTTCTTGACTAATTTTTTCTTCTTTTGATTTCTTTTTACCTGTAGGTTTCTTGGGCTTTATCACTTTCAGAAAGTTGTATTCCTCGTCGATATCTTGGTCCTGAAAGGTCTTCAGAAGCTCAAACTTGTTTTTAAGTTCAAGTACATACTGATTTTTCTCCTCTACTGTTATCTCGAAGACCTTCGTATTATTTACTCGAGTGAGTTTTTTCCTTTCTTTTCTTACATTTATATCAAGTGTACCATTCTGTGATCACTTCCAACATTTATCTTGTTCAACATTTACCTTGTTTCTGTATCTTGGATAGATCTAAATCACGCGTAAGATCTTGATTTTACTATAAGATTGAGTTTTGGTCTGACCATTCTTGTTCAGAGTTCATTTCCGTTAAATTTCCTGTGTTTTCCTCTTATAATGACCAGTTTTCTGGTAATTAGAAAAGCATGACTAACTAGTGTGTAAATGGCTGACGAGATATTTGGCTACTCAGTGTTTTTTTTTTTCTCTTTCAGTTTTTTTTTTTTTTTCTCTTTCTTAACTCTAACTGAAGGACTCTCCGTCCTTCAGTTAGAGTTAAGTTAGTCCTTCAGTTAGAGACGAGAAGCACTATTAGTGTAGCCTACGTGGGGAGCCCACTTCTTATTGTGATCGCTTACTTTGAAGCCAAAATAAAGTTCATGTGCTTTCTTTTATATCAGTATTTACAGATTGTCTGCGAAATTTGTTAGTGTTGTCACTTCACATACGTCTGTAGAACTAACGCACTAATGCGACATTTTAAAAGAAGTGCAGCTGTATATGATACCAAACACCCGAGTTTACTGATACTCGTGTGGGCTAACATTGTACTGATATGTACAATGTTAGCCCACACACTTAATACCTTGACTGACTAACCTGTCTCCGAGATTTGCCTTTTTTTATTCATTTCACATGCAGATGGGGTAGAATAGTAGAAACTGCCTGGAAACTGACCACTGCAGCAAGATCTATAAAACTCTCGACTCCAGAACTTCTCAACAGCAGTCCAACTAATATGAACAGATAGACCCAAATCTAACTAAGTACGTGAAATTAAATATGAAATATCTTGCGAATTGAGGGTGTTATGAAAAACGGGCTACACATTCGAAATCGCCGTTAAAAAATATACTGTGGCTAACCATATTTCTATCGAAAAAGTTTCCCTTTCTTGTTCAATATAATCCTCTTCCTGGTCGGTTTTTACTGTAATTGTTTTTCCTGCGTTTATGCGAGATGACAGTCATCCGTAGGGAATCTAGAAACCTCTCCAAATTTGGTAAGTAAGGTTTTTATGTTTTGAGTAAAGAACTCTGTGGACACTATTGTAAGGGTTGTATAGGTTCTATTGTAATTTTTATAATCAAAAATTTAACATAAACTATTTTACTTAAAATTAATTTGCGTGATTTATTGTTTTTTCTTCCTTTTAATAATACAGGGTTATTCAAAATGGTGTCGACAATTTGTCAATTTATTTGATAGTAACTGCAAAAACCATCAGATGAAACAATAAATATCAAAAGTTTTTAACAGTTACTTTCAGTCATTCAGTATAGGCTCCACGCGTGCAAGGGCACACGTGGAGCCTACATTGAAGTTAATAATGGTAATCATATTCATGCCGCACTTTCTCCAGCAAATTGTTGTCGATCTGAGTGATAGCTGCAGTGACACGTCATCGCAACCCTTGCAAAGTGGTAAGTAAGAGGGACACAAACACCAAATCTTACACAAAACCCTATAGATTAAAATCTAGGGAAATGAGGTCCGGTAATCTCGGTGGCCAATGAAGTAAAGGTTTGTCAACACGGGTAGCACGGTCAATCCAGCGACGTCATTTAATTGTCATTCAGAAACTTTCGCACCTGCCTAGGGAAATCTGACGGAGTCCCATCCTGCTGCAAAATGAAGTTGATTCCATCTTGTGTCAGCTGTGGCTGCAACCACTCGATCAATCAGCATGTCAAGGCAGGAAATGCCATTCACAGTGTCTTCAGCGAAAAGGAAGGGCCTCATAAATCTTTTTCACAGATATTGTATAGAAAACGTTTACTTTTTGACTATCCCGTTCATGATCCATAGTTTCATGTGAATTCTCACAGGTACAAATGCTGTGTCGATTCACTTTACCACTAAGATGGAACTTGGCTTCATCGGTAAACACTAATCTCTCCTTGAAAATTTCAGCGGTATCACACAGTTCTTGCATATTTCAATAAAATTCGTACATAGAAACTTTATTGTGCGGTTTTAAGGTTTGTAACAAACGAATTTTGTAAGGACGCTTAGAGAGCCTTCTGAGAATATGCCAAACAATTTTCTGTAGAATCCCCAAGCTCTCTACTGGCCTTGTTAATCGATTTCCCGGGACACGTTCTGCAGTTGCGTCATCTGTGCTGAGATGACCTGTGCTTTTGCCCTTGCAGATTCGTCCACCCTCCACGACTTGCCTATATGACTGAGTGATGGAGCCTCGAGTTGGTGGATTTCTATGAATTTTAGTTCGAAATGATCGCTGCACTGAAATACTTGATTTTGTTTTTTGTCAACAGAGAACATAAAATGATTTCTCCACAGATGATTCGATTCCTGTTGTTAGTGATGGACCCCTGTTGTTAGTGATGTCGATGATAAAGCCATTTATTGTTGTTGGCGTTTCTTTGGATAGGTGATACATTAGTCCACAGCATGTCACCTCTAGATCCAGAGGTAGGGCCCTCCTATGTGACGGGGTATGTGAAAGCGAATACCTTCAGTATCCACTTTCAGGTACCAAATGGGCGACCCATAAGTGATAGCCGGAATGAAGATTATTTTATAATAGAGGGACAGGGCCCTCCTGTTTAGTCCCCTGTCCCTGCGTGTGACTCTGGCCATCAACGCCACATATCTTCGAAGTTTGTCTTTTAGATACAGCAGATGTGGTTTGTAGGACAGATTGCGATTAAGGATGGTTCCTAGGTATTTGATCTGGTTTGATAGTTTTATTGTTTTCCCCGCAATCTTGATTTGTGGAGATCTTTTCAGATTTCACACCGATCTCGTAACTGACTATGGAAAAGACTTGATGGGACGTAGCTGTACTCTAGGAACGACACCGCCAAGAATAAGACTAAAAGGAACTCCACTGTACTTTACAAATGCAGCGATGCTGTAAAGGCAAAGTCGAGGTAAAACCTCACAAGAATAACACACCAAACTGGTAACTTGACCATGGAAAAGACTGGATGGAGCTATACTACAGGAATAGCGCCACCAAGAAGCAAGACTAAAAGGAACCCCACCAGACTTGACAAATATAGTAATGCTGCAAATCAAAGTCAAAACCTCACAAGAGCAACTGGTAACTTGATCACAGAGAAGACTAGACAGGCCCACTGAACAGAGCTGTGCTCCAAGAATGACGCCGCAGAGAAGCAAGACTAAAGGAAACTGCACAGGACTTGACAAATGCAGCGATGCTGCAAAGGCGCCGCATGGTGACCTGCACATCGCCCCTAGCGCTGTACCTTTTCTTCCATACTCCTGGCGGGGGAAGGAGCCATATTGCTGGCTCATCCCCCCAGGTTTCAGTGGGGCATTGGCATGCCCTACTTAACTTGGGGTCGCCTTCCCTATCCCTAGAGCAAACCTCACGCAATTTAACGAAGAATATACTTGTGTATGTGTATGTATGTGTATATTTTATATTCGGTATGTATAAAATGTGTACATATACATTTTATACATAGGAAAATAGGTAGCAGGACCTGTCAGAGTATATATAAGCTACTGGGTTCCTGGTCTGCCTCCACGGGGCGTAAGTGGGGTAACATTGGGGCCCCAACAGGGGTCCAGCGGCTAAACGACCGGAAGAACAACGGTACACGATACTAAACGATCCAAAACCCGCACACTTTTAAATCTCTGTCAGCGTACTGTAACAAACCGCAACGTAAACTACGCGGAGATGGGAAATCTCTGGTGCCGCTTGACCCTAAACACACTTACACACTACTCTGAGGAGTGCCAGTATGAATCCTACCCTTATCGGGTTAGAAGGGCAACTTGCCTTTGAGATATCCTGCACTCAGGGTGCTTGCATTATCCTACCCCAGTTGGGCTTCGCAGGGGTGTTGCGTTGTTCTGTTCTGTCTTGAGTTCCGCAAGTCTAGCTCTTCTAGAATTGAATACATCCTGGGCGTAGCGTGTTAAGGCTAGGTATGTGGCCTCTTGTATGTGGCCTCTTGTAAAGTTGATTCCTGATTGTGGGGGTTTCCTTGTATCTCTGTGAGGAATTGAAGTTTGGCGTTGTCGTAAGTGAGACAGTCATACATAAGATGTTCCTAGTACTCCTCTCCATCACAGTGGCAATATGGGTTATTTTCTATTCCCATGGATGTCAGTTTTTAGTCCATGGTCCACGGCCTGTAATCAGGAGAGTGACTCGCAATCCAGGCGAGTATCAGGGAGGAGGCTTTGGGAAAGTGCGACTTATTGAGGGAATAAATCTTTTGGTGATTGTCCCTTTCGGCATCGTATCCCATGTTTCTTGCCAGAGGTTTTGTAGGTGGTCTGCAATTTTTTTGTTTCAGTTACACCTTTTCCGGCTTTAAAACAAAATTTTATCACCGCTCTTTGCTCGGTCCTTGAATCCGTGGCGACATGATTTTACTGCGCCAACTGAAACATAACTTTCCAATAGATCGCCTTCCTGCACACTGATGAAACTTGGCACAGAGCCAGTTCAGACTTGATAGCGAACAGTTACAGCAGTGGACAATGTATGGCGCTGGTGATATCGTTTAAAAGGAATCAGTCTTAAAACTTTTCAGATACACTTTGTAAGTAGCCAGAAACAACTAAACACTTACACTGCATAAACACAACATTACACACCTTTCTGGCAGTTTACAGAATTCTAAATCATTACAGTGTTCCACGGCGGAGTTGGCAAAGTTCTGGAGCCACCCTACATAAGATACTATGGACGTGATTTCAATATATCTTCATTCTTGCATTTCATAATGTTAGCGAGTAGCCAGTCACAGTGCAGGTTTCATTGATGTCTGTTAGCCAGCACATGGTAATAAAATCAAACTACTATTCACTTCATTTAGGCTGTTTTGGCAGGTTGATTTCTATAAATTTTCCAGTGTTTATGTGATGACTTATCGCTTTTAAGTATTTGTATGCTTACATAACTATCCTCATACATTAGGGAATGCGAGCTCGCTTTTGGCAAGAAAGTATATATATATATATAAAAGTTTAGGTTCGAATCCTGTCGGATACTGGAGGAATTCTCAAAGGCCTCTTCCACTGAGGCTGTAGTTTGGTGAACGCACGTAGGAAATAGGGAATGACATTATTCCTGTGGTTGCAAGGGGAGTGAGCATCTGCGTTTTATTCTGTCGATTCAGAGTTCATAGCATATGTTAATGTTAACTATATAGCCAGTCAATGTACAAGTGAACAAGAAATGAGTGAAGTAAAAGGCAAATAACAACCAGCTCACAACTGGCACGGACAAGGGGAATCAGGCTGACTTCATAATTAAAAAAAAAAAAACACAATGTGCTTGTGCTTTCATAATTTGTTACTTCAAGCTTACATAGAATGTTGAAGTACTGTGATCTCTCTCTCTCTCTCTCTCTCTCTCTCTCTCTCTCTCTCTCTCTCTCTCTCTCTCTCTCTCTCTCTCTCTCTCTCTCTCTCTCCACCTACCCCGAAATCCCTACCATTATCAGGCGTTAAAGATGGTGCGCACAAGATTTGGTTAGAGGGAAATCTTTTTTGGAAAGCGCTTTGTTAGTCTGCCATGAGCTGTTTTTATCATGTCTATAAATTGTGGATTCTAAGGGTGGTTTTACATTTTTCAGGATGAAAATTCCATGTTTCTGGGATGGAGAGGAAGAACCCAACATTTATACCTAATATCAACAAACTCGATTGTCATATGTAAAGGCCTTTTTAAAGGTTCTTTTAATACAGCTTCTGGCACCTGTAAATTACGCCGAAGGGAACAATTGCTGTATTTTTTTTCAATTCCTACTATTAGTTCACACTCTCCCTATATATATTTATATATCTTGTTCAAATAAAATACTTTTTATTCATCCATTCAAGTTCAAATAAATTTTTTTTAAACTTGTAGTGGATGACACTTGATGTTAATACAGTTTTTTCAAATATTAATTCATTAATTAAATTTAATTAATTAATTTTAGTTTTATATGGGAGAAAAAAATTTCCCTTATATAAGATATTTAGCAGGATATAAATTTAGGAATAAAATTGAAATCAACGGGCAGTACGGACGTATCGGTAAAATGCAAGGATTTCAGTATTTTTCACGTGAAGGTGAAAAATGCGAGTTCAATTCTTGCGAAAATCAATAAATTTTTGTTATTCATCCACTCAAGTTCAAATACATTTTTTTAAACTTGTAGTGGATGACACTTTATGTTAATACAGTTTTTTCAAATATTAATTCATTAATTAAATTTAATTAATTAATTTTAGTTTTATATGGGAGAAAAAAATTTCTCTTATATAAGATATTTAGCAGGATATAAATTTAGGAATAAATACCGTCAGTGGCGAAACGTGTAGATCGCTGGAAAAATTTTTTTTTTTTCATTCTGGTTTCTAGTCTGAGTCAAGCAGGGAACAAAGTGGAAAATGAAACATGTGAATAAAAATAATAGTCCAACACCATATATAGAAAGGAAAATTGAAAATTGCAAGGAAATTCGCTTTCTATTTTGCCACTTAATATTGTGATTCTGTCATATGTATATACATATTTATATTAATTGTAATTATGTAATAAAAAGTAACTAAAATAAAATTTTTCTTTGTTGACCTAAGTAGGAATTGACTTAATTTTTTTTTTTTTATATTACTTGTTTTTAATCAATTCCTGAAACTTTCAAGTGTAGCTTGTCTCTGCTCTATTCCTGTGAAACCGATGCAAAACTATCCTACCACGCAGGAATGCCTAAAATCAAAATACGTACCAAAATATCGCGCTTTATAAAAATACGTGCCACCCTCATTCACACAGTATTTTCCAATGTAAAAGATCATCCATAATAATATTTACAGAAACCTCTAGAGACAGGCGAGATTGCCCGTGAATCAGAAGGGTCAACTCATCGGCATAAGCCAGTTTTGTACAGTTCAAAAAGGATTTAAGGAGTAACTTGACGAGGTACCAGACGAGTGGACTTAAAAAAAGAACCGTGTGGACAGCCACGAGAGATTGTGCAAGTGATAGACTTTGAGCCGGTGAGAAAACAATAGTACGATTGTCGATATAACTTTGAGTAGGATTATACAGAGGTAGAGGACAGGCTACAAGTCACTGGCTTGAATAAACTTGGCCACCATAGCAAATCTAAAGCCTCTGAAAAATCAACAAAGATGGCCAAGAGATATTTAGAAGTACAAACTTGAACACTAGCGAATAATTTAACTAGGGCCTCTTCGGTACCCCGTCCACACCAGAAACCAAATTGATCTTTGGAAATGAAGGACGTATCAGAGAAAAAACTAGTAATCCTCTCAGCCATTAACTTCCAGAGTGTTACCAAGGTTGGAGAGGAGAGCAATCGGTCTGAAAGACTTTGCAGTCGAGTAACTTTAAGTTTTAGGTATCAACTTAAGAAGTGCATTTTTACAGGTAGCAAGAAAGACTCGAAATAACACAAGCAATACATTTTTCAATGAAGACTGAGGCATTTATTGTAAAGATTCAAGAGTATAGAAGGAAGAAGTGAATGAAACTTTTTTACGAAAATGTCCAAGCCAGGACAGCTGGAGTCCTTGATCCTAGACAGCAGTGTCAACTTCAGCTTGGATAAAAGGTGGGATAGAAGGGGGTGGAGTTGTAGAATTTATTGCCTTCTGTGATTTCCTGATGGATAGGTACATCATCATCTGGTGAGTCAGAAGAAAGTAAAGAGTCCAGAGTGGAGTAAACTGTATCTTTCCAGGTCAGAGTTTCGGAAGTATTTTAAGGAAGAAAATTGTATACAATTGAAGAATGAATTTTATATTGGGTCAGCCGATTTTTTATAGCACAAGCGTCATTATTTCCTGTAGGGAAGACAAGGTTTTACCAAGATTGGATTTTATGTGCCTTAATAGATTTATATATATATATTTTTTTTTTTTTTTTTCAGTTGTTGATATTCGCACTTAAGTCTCTCAATCTTGGGGAGAGGCCAGTTCCTCCTATGGACCTGATTGGACCGTCTAGTTTGATGGACTCTACGCCTAAGTGAAGTCAATTCATGGTCCTACCAGGCGGTGGAATGAGAGGATACAGTTTTCTTTCGAGCAGCCAGGGAACTAGCTCGAAACAAGGCATTACTAACAAAAGCAGTGTCAGAAGCATTAAAATCATGCAGGTGGTTAATGGAATCAGGTTACACTTTCAGAAACTGAAAGTGGGACAAAAGGGAGAGAACTGAAAGAGAATACGAATAAAAAAATGCTTAATTTTAATATTCATATGTAATGTTATTATTCCCATTGGTTTTAATTTATTAAGTAATATGTTTAATCTTGTTTAGGGAATTGGGTCCATCACCTTTCGAGAGCTGATGCTTTGCTTTGCACTGCTGCCAATTTCAATTTTCTTGATTTTTTTTTGTAGTGCGACGCCTCGTATTTACATCGTATCATTTTACTTTGTTGGAATTGCAAAACAAGAAGAAATAGTTTTTTCGCTGCAGAAAATATTACACAGGAAATGCTGAATATAGAAATATTCAGACACTTGATATTCAACTCCTAATCTCCCAGTTCTGTCTTCGTACATCATTTACTTCAAGCAACGAGAGCCACTTCGAAAGCTACTCAGTGCAATTCAGTGTCCTGTTACCAAGGTAACCAATCTCCAGCCTCTGTATCAGCTTTAATCTAGGTGCCGACATTTGTAGTGTAACGAGCGAATAGGAACAGTGGTTGGAAGATGAGAAAATAGGAAAATATGCGTTGCCTGCTAGCTTTAGTTATTCGAATTTAAAGTTTTTTACAAAGTGACAAATGGCAGGTTTCAGGTATAAAGAAGATTCCCATACGTAGAGCTTGACGAGAGAGAGAGAGAGAGAGAGAGAGAGAGAGAGAGAGAGAGAGAGAGAGAGAGAGAGAGAGATTTAGAAATTATAACTGCTGCTCTCATTCTGTTCTGTTACGCATAGGAAGCAGCTGAAGACTTGTATTGCAGCTAAAAGAACATTGTCCCATTAAGAATAACGGAAACAGTACAAAAACAGAATGAAGACCCGATGGTTTATTAAAATTATCAATCACTAAAAAGATTATTATTTTTGTGCAGTTCGTGTTGTTATCGACGGGAAACCAAAATGATATCTCTGACCTTTAAAATTGCCTTCACTTTTTTGCCGATACTGAACACTATTATTTTTCAATGTCTCTTCAGCTGTAACTGTAATGAGCTAGTCCCATGAAAATTCTCCGTTCTGTTCCCAAATTGAGAATTTGGCAAGTTGAATTGATATAAAGTATTCCCCTTACAAAATTCAAATAATGTAGCAGTTAATTCAAATGATGAATGAGCAGAATTTTTCGTTATGAGAATACGGGGCGCCTCCGTAGCCAGGTGGGCGGGAGTAGCAGTGCGTAGCACACGCTTCTGGATTAGACCGGGGTTCGAGCCCGTGACCACCAAATACGGAGGATGCGGAAAGGTCAGGGAATGACCACCGTATATCCCCGGAGCAATATGGCAATATGGCCTTAGTTGTTAATGCTCCTCAAAAAAAAAAAAAAAAAAAAAACGTGAGAATACGGAGAAATTACGACTATTATTGAATTAGCTCTCCACTCCCCAAAAGTAACGGTGTAGTATGGCTATCGGATTCACGGTCCCCAATTTTTTAAGAAACGAAATATTGAAGGTGTGCTTGTAAATGCATAATGTTGTAAGCACTAGCTGAACAGTTTTGTGGAGGCGTGTGAGAATTGTTCTCAGCGTGGATTCAGCAGAAAGGCGCGGAATTCATTTATCCATATCACGAACCGACGATCATTTTCCTAGCATTTTCATTCCTGTACACATAAGTTCCCAGTTAAACTCCAAGGGGTTCTCCACATCTCTTATCTAGAATTTCTGTGGGAATTAAAAATTTTCCACTAGGAGCCAGAAGTCGTTCCTCAACATGTCTTGGCGAAGTTAAGTTCAAGTGATTAATCCGAAATTTGAATCCGCTGTCAAAAATTGTTCCATATAGAGTTACCAGTAGAAACACGTGTTCGATAAACAAACTGACTAAATACCGGACATGTATAGAATTTACTAAATTTGCTTTTCTAAATTTTATAACATGCATCGCAACTATTGTTGCTGTTTAGGTAGAACTGTTTCTTTAATCTTTGTTATTCTCACAAAACCAGAATAATTGTTTTGAACTGTTTCATTAACATTTCAGTTTCTATGGACTGATGAACCTGAACGAAGTATTTTTTGTCTTCTTTTGGTAATCATTTATTTTCAAGTACAGGCAGAGCTTGTTTTTTACGTCACGATGATAGCTTGATGACATCACATATCTTCCCCATAATTTATACTAGGATATCCCAAACTTTATGTAGCGTAAACTCGCTCGCTTATTTCAGTGCCTTTCCTGTCTCAAAAATATAAACGCATGAAAAAAAAAATGAGAAACACGAATAACTTTTCTCTTTTTTGAATCTTACAAGAAGTCATTTGTTGTCTGTGCATTTTTTAGCTTTCAAATAAACTAAGAATTAATGTTAAAGATGACGTTGGTTAACGTCATGGAAAAACTCTGTCAAGAGCAAAATAATGCAATTCTGTTTTCAAATTCGATTATTTGTATATTTTCCAAGGACTTTTTTCTGATTTTTTTTTTTTTTTTTTTTTTTTTTGATTTATTGTAAGGACTACTGCTGGAACGCGAATTACACTTTGGAAAATGCTAGGTTAAGCTATATTCCATGACGTCTAGTTGTATAACATTTTTGTTCTTCACTATTTACTACTGCCAGGTAATACCTTGTTGAAAACCGAAAACACCTTTCTGAAACAAGCATCGTAATACAAATGGAATCAACAATATTCTAAGGTTTTTCTTCACTTTTTAAGGAAAAAAGCAGATTGGTAAAGAGCGCTCAAAAAATCGGAATACATCCTAATGCAGAAAATCTTTGGTTATTGGGTAGTTTAAATAAATTTAAGGAAAGATTAGACAAATTGATAGAGGGTTTTCACCGATGAGAGGAGAACGGTTTGTATGATGCTGTATAAGTTGCATCATTTGCCACTAATATTACTAAATTAAGACGTTCGCAAGTAAGACAATAAAAGACTTCCACATTTATGCGTAGATGAGCAGCATAAGTGTAAGCGATTAAATTACGCATTTCTTCGTCAGCCATCATGAAGCGGGTGGTAAAAGATTATCCCTCTTTTAATATACCTCAACTGTTTATACGTGAAAGACCTTTTTCGCTATAAAAAATGATAAAAGCCACACAATCAAATTTAAATTATAAGTTGTAGAGTAGTTTGAATAAAGTTTCAATTTAGTTCTATTATATTTTAGATTAGTATTTCTTACTATAATCTCCATCCTTCCAACGAGAATATTTTTTGCGCCAAACTTGATGCAATTACGCAAAACCGAAAAATTCAGATAAACGAAACTGGAGGCTGCAGATACGCGGAATTGATAGCTGTCCGATATTTCTGAGGAGGTCATCTGATAATCCTAGTTCCATATGTATTCATATAAGTATACGAATAGGGCATTATAAAAAGACATTTCAAATACTTATTTAGCATTTTTTTTTAGTTTCTTTATATAGCACATACATTTTTCACGTAACCGCTATGCTCTTTTAAAGCCCTTTGACTTCTTCATAACATATTCCGCAATTTTTTTTTAACAAACAGGATATTGTAAGAGTGCTTGTAAATGCATAACTCATTTAAATATGCCACATTTAATGCAGCCATGTATTAAGTATTTGTTTAATTATAAATATTATAATAATTTATTAATTATAATTATTATGTACTAACTAACACATTTTATAATCTTATATTCTCGTTCAGTATAAAATAAAAACATTAGCCACACCTCGTGTATATATATATATATATATATATATACGAGGTGTGGCAGTACAGTTCCCGGATTGGTGTAATAAAAATAACACAGAGTGAAAGAGCTCAAAATGGTTTTATTTTTATTGAAAGGAATTACACCTGATTGAATGCTCTTATTGCACCGTTCTAAGAGTTTCTGAAAATTGTCAGCGAAAGCGTCTAAAGAGATTATGTTCAGTTCGGCGGTTATGTTTTTTTTATGTCTTCAACATTTGAGGACAGTTTTCGTTTTGGAAAAAAGGAAGAGGTCCGCTGGTGCTAGATCGGAAGTATAGGATGGATGGTTGATCTATACAATGCCATGTTTCGGTCAGAAATGGCTTCACAACAAGTGCGGAATGGGGGGGGGGGCCTTTTCTTGCAAAAAGAACCAGCTGCTTTTCTCTCAAAACTGCGGGCTCATCCATGATATGGACTTCAATAATCTTTAAATCACCTGTACTACATACAGGTGATTCAGTACAGGCAACCCCGTATAACACGGTACTTCTATAACACCGTTTCGCTTTAACACGATTGATAATTGTGGCAATCCTCGCACAACACGGTTTCGTTCTAATACAGTTAGAGAATTTCGGCAAACTTCGCATAACAAGGTATTTTTGAGCTTTTGTGCGGGAAAATCCCTGCTATTATGTTGGATGTAATTTTTCAACATTTCCACCCTTTTTGAATCCCCACTGTTGACTCGCTAGTCAAAAAAAAATTATTGAGAAATCCCAGTATTTTATTTTGTTGGGAAATCCCCGTGTTTTATTTTGTTGGGAAATCCCCGTGTTATGTTCTGTTTTATTGAACTTGTGAAAAAATTTTAGATTTCAAAGTTTTATTACTATTGGATATCACGCCAGGCCATCCAAAAGATCTAAGCCATTAAACCGTTCAAGTTATGTTTCTACCACCACAGTTGTACTAGGTTAATACAACTTGTTTCATTCAGCCATTAGATCAAGGCATTATATCCACCTTTAAAACTCATTACATCAGAAAATCGTTACAATGGATTTTGGGAAAAATTGATTTATTGAAGTAATGGAGACATGGAAGCATTTCTCAATTGTGGACTGTATCAAAATCATAGCTTTATCGCTGAAAGAAGTAAAACTGTCAACCTTAAATGCGTGTGGAAAAATGTATGGCCAGAGTCAGTTAATTAAGGAAATATGGTCGAACCGACAGAAAACGGAATCGGTGCTATAGTAGAACTTGCTACGTCGGCAGGAGGGGAAGGTTTTGATGATTTGACTACTGAAGTCCTCGTGGGTAACACAGTTAATAGAATCGCCCCCCTTCACACCGGCTGGAAAAGACCTGAGTTCGAATCCCGTCGATGATGGGAGGAATTTTTATGGATCTTTTTCACAACGTGGCTGAGTTAGTCGAGCTCAGGCGAGGATAGCATGGTTTTTTCTCCCGGAAACTTGGGTTTTTCGTCCAACAAAACAGAAAATCGACCCCAGGACACACGCAATTTATAGACAAATACGCAGAGCTATATGGCCTTAGTCGCCGATGCTCCTAAAAAAATAAAAAAAAGGTATGATTACTGAAGACATTCAAAAATTACTGGTAGAAAAAGAGGCTGGCTGGCGAAGCAGATTTGGTGGAAATGGCATCATAGATAAACCAAATCAATTCAAAGGATGATAGCGCAGATGAAAATTCTAAACTTCCAAATTTTACACTAAAAAGCATACGGGAAAGCATAAAGTTAGCTGAGCAATTAGAATCTAATTTTTTAAATGCAGATTCTTGAATGAAAGTAGCCCAAAATTCAAAAGGGAACTTCAAAAATGCTTAGTTCCATACGATGAAATTCACAAAGAGTTATCAAGCAAAAGCAAACAAACCCAGATTACTGATTTTTTAGAGAGCAGAAAATACACGAAATCTGGAATAGTGTAGTTTTGTTAACGAAATAGTGTATTTTTGTTAGCTTTTGGAACGTAATCCCCCTTTTTGTACTTTTTCTTAGTCCCATATAACACGGTTTTGCACAACACGACTTTTTATAGGAAGCTAACTGCCGTGTTATACGAAGGTTACTGTATCGACTCTCTTTCTCTCCCTTAAGGTACAAATTTCCTGTGAATCACATCCTGTGTTTCGAAAAACATGATCAGCATCGTTTTGATCCTGGACTTCTGTAAACGAAACTTGGTGATGATTTTGAAATGCACTGTGTGCTCTGACGCTTCGTCTTTGATCGAATTGAAACACCGAGCATTCCTATGATAATACAGACAAGGAAATTAGGATTGTCTTGACAAGTCTGGGTGAAGTCTTGCAATGACAACACTCTTCTTTGCTTCTGCTCCTCCGTGAGGCTGTGCCGCACAAATTTCGCCCAGACCTTCCTTTTCTTTAAATCTTTATGCAGAATTTGACGTATCGTCTCCTTATTCATATCCAAGTCATCAGCCGCCATTGTGAGCGTCAAACGATGATCTCTTGTCACAATTTCCCGAACTTTAGCAACTCTTTGGTCCATTGCAAAATCGTGACAAGAAACGTTAACGCTACTACGAATGGAACTGATTGTTACTTGCAATCTATACAATCTGTCAAAGTTGGAACTACAGTATATCACTTGCGTTTATTTTCAAACTCATGGAATATGACCTTAGCAGTACCAGTCTGAGAACTTTATTGCCAAACCTCGTATATAAAGTGTAATTTTAAATTAAAGCACATTGGAATTATGTGAGAGTATATGAACTTTTCAGTTGCATTATAGGCAGATTAAGTCTATATGGTGCTGACTAACGTTAGGTGTGCCTAAAGGCGCAACTTAGTAGCAACATATTTTGCCTACGCGTAATCTAATACTAAAAACTAAAAATAATTTTTAATGCAAATATTATTATTATCAATACATATATATGGACGGAAATAAATAATAATGATAATTAAATTTCGAATGGCTCGATATTTTCTAAAAGAGCCAAATATAAAATTTCATAAAAATCCATCCACTGGGAGTCAAGTTATTACATGCAGACGGACGGACAGACGGAAGTGGTGAAGACAAGTTGCTTTGCACGTATGTATTTGCTAACATGCGTAAATAGCGGGTTCTACCTTAAATAGAATAAAAATTATTAGATTCCTAAAAATATAAAATAGCTTTTTTGATATACTCTGAAAATTTTGTTACAGTATCGCTGATTATCTTCACCATTCACTAATATTTCAGTAACTTTTATACATATTTACCATCAAATAAAGACACATCAATGAAAACGAAAGAAGGTGTTCTTACTTTCTTGTTTAATAATCCTCTTTTTTCACAAGGGCTGTTATGCCTGTAAGCACACGGATAGTAAGTAGGTAAGCTTTCGATATGGATCACGTATGTCGCAATGATTCAAAAACATCGAGGCTTACACAATTATAATCGGAAATCAATCACTCCAATAGAAGTGAAAGGCCACCAAAAATAAAGGATATAATACCCTTACAGTATTTTGGAAAGGCATAGCTTCCTAACTCCCTTAGTCATTGTTATTATTCCAGACAATTTAAAAATTTTTATGAATTAATAAAATCCATAAAAGCCATAATGTAGGCCACAATGCAATACTGAAGAATCTGGATATAAATAGCATATCAAAATGTATAGTAGTAGTAGTAGCATGTGATGCAAGAAAGCAAGTGTATGAGCTTATGCAGCATCAGCCAAAAAAAAAAAAAAAAAAAAAAATCACACCATTCCCTCCAAATGCCTGTCCAGTTCTTCCTTAAATTTATTTAAGCTATCAACTTCCACAACGACAGATGGAAGTTTGTTCCAGCAATTAACCACCCGCTGGCTAAAGGCAAATTTCCGCACATCTATTCTATCTGTCCTTGAATTTAAATTTATGTCCCCTTAAGTTCGTAATCTGAACAAGTGGAAGGATTCCATCAGAATTCAGCGTGCTCAACCCATTCAAGGCCTTATACACCTCAATCAGATCACCGCGCAGGTGCCTAGTCTCCAGCCACTGTAATTTGCAAAACTTAAGCCTCTCTTGGTAAGAGGATCCCTTCATTCCCCTCACCAATCTTGTTGCCCTTCTCTGTACACGCTCAAGTAAATCTACATCCTTCCTAAAATGAGGCCTCCAGACCTGTACGCAGTACTCAAGGCGTGGTCTGACCATTGCCTTATACAGAGGGACAATGACCTCCTTTTCCCTGCTAGCCAAATTCCTATACATCATAGACAAAACTCCATGACCTGCCCTGGCAGCCTGTCTGCATTGCTCAGAAAATTTTATATCTGACTGCACAATTACTCCCAGGTCTTTTTCATTTTCTACCACCTTAAGTGTAGTACCACACAGTTGGTACGTTTCTCTGGGGTTACTTCTACCCATATGCAGTACTTTGCATTTGTCAAGGTTAAAGTTCAGTTGCCATTTCTTAGCCCATCTGCCCAAATTATCTAGATCCTGTTGCAGTAGCACACTGCCATTAACAACCCTGCCAACCTTTGTATCATCTGCAAACTTCGACATTAAGTCTGATATACCTTCATCAATATCATTGATAAATATACAAAACAACAGTGGACCCAACACCGAACCCTTGTGGGACTCCACTAATAACATTAGTCCACGAAGAGCAGCACCCATTGATTACCACCCTCTGTCTTCTCCCACTTAACCATCCTTTTATCCATTGTAGCAACTTACCCTTAATACCATTCTGCTCCAATTTATACAATAGTCTTCCATGCGCAACAGTGTCAAAAGCTTTCCTGAAATCCAAATATATGATATCAAAATTATTTTTTGCATCCAGTTCCTTTGTAACCACATCATAATATCCTATCAAATTTGTCAGACAAGGCTTTCCCTTAACAAACCCATGCTGTGTCTGAATTATTGCTGCAGTCTTGTCTAGAAGATCCTGCAATGCATCTTTAACCAGTGACTGACTCCATTATTTTACCCGAAACAGAAGTTAAACTA
Source organism: Mastigoproctus giganteus (assembly GCF_048544385.1). Taxonomy (NCBI): domain Eukaryota; kingdom Metazoa; phylum Arthropoda; class Arachnida; order Uropygi; family Thelyphonidae; genus Mastigoproctus; species Mastigoproctus giganteus. Next base: position 79,780,873 of record NC_143575.1, read on the forward strand.
ACTGGTCTGTAATTACTCGTGTCACCCTTCGATCCCCTTTGTGAATTGGGGATACATTTGCACATCTCCAGTCCGTGGGAACCTCCCCTGAGTCCAAGGATGCTCTCATAATTATGGCTAAGGGTTTGCTTAGTTGCTCTGCCGCCTCCTTTAATATAACTGGATAGATCCCATCCACCCCAGGTGCTTTTCTTATGTTTAACTTCAACAATTTCTCCTCCACTTTTCTCTCAGGTATTTCATTAAGTATCCTGCTACAATTTGATAACCTTCTGCCATTTTCAAACCTTAATAATTCCTCATGTGTGAATGTAGATGCAAAATACTCATTCAGTTTGTTTGCTCTCTGAGCAGGATCATCAACAGTTGAACCATCGATGTCAAATGGACCAATTAGATTCTTCCCCTTCCTTTTAGAGTTTATATAAGTAAAGAAATCCTTGCTGTTTTTCTTAGCATCTTTTGCAAGGATTTCTCGTAATTTGCCTTCGCCTGCCTAACCTCCTTTGTGATCTGATTACAGACTAGCTTATATCTGCCATAGGCTTCTGAGTCGCTTGATAATTTATATGCATCGCATGCATTTTTCTTCTCTGTTACGAGTCTCATTAGTTCATTAGATATAACCATTTAGGCCTAAACCTTGAACAATATTTCTTAATAGGTATGAAACGTTTAGTAGCATCCACGATTATTTTGATATGCTATTTGTATCCAGAATTCCTTGCTGCAAATTAAATATATCGTCTCGATTACATTACTACAAAATGATTGTATATTTATTATCTTCATCATTATGTTTGTAGTTGTCATTTTTTGAATCTTAAATGTCTTTGTAAATATTTTTTTTTCCTGAAATAATTTTCCTATTTTTTATTTATGGAAATTTTTATAACAATAGGTTGCGTGGAGCACTTCTCACCAAATCAGTAACTTAATAATTTTGCTTCTAGTCTGAAAAGGCCATTTAGGAGAACGCCGTGCGTCTAAGTAAGTGACACAAAAGGTAATTGAATTTTCGAGCATTTTATAGTAGATTACATCTCTATGCTCAGACGTTGCTTGTCATTGGCATTGATCCTGGTTTGTTTCTAGGGGCAACCTCATACTGTTATTATCAATAGTGCCCACATGTCTGTCTGTGTACAGGTATATGTAGTGTAGGAGGGAGTAGACAAACTGGTGGTATGGTCTATATGGCATGTAATCGTTTTCACTGACTTTGAATGAAGTTCCGTTACATGGCTGAGTACGTTAGTTGCCGTGTTATTTGTATCCCGCAGAATTTGCAAGCTTAATCCGTGCAGTAATGGACAAGGGAAGCATAACGATTTTCTATAATCAAGGAAATAATCACTTTGAATAACAATTAACGAAATAGCCAGTTGTCCCAGCATTTAAGGATAGATTGTTTGGTAATGTTCTTCGTAACAAGTTTCAGTAAATTTAGAGGAGTCATTTTGTATAACGATCAGATTCTGTTTGTATTTTTCACCGGATTAAGAACGATCACTCGTTTTCTTTTGGAATGTACTTGTTTTTAATCACGAAAGGTTTTCTTTGTTTACGTGTTTTGATATAGGAGGGGAAATGACAAGGCTACCTAAATGGAGAATCAAGTTGTGCAAAAGCATCCTGACAGAGAAGTCAAAAGAAAAAAAATATATATATACATACTGTCATATCAGGGCCGCCCGACAACCAACCCATCTGCCCATGTGTATTATACCCATAAATTGCATCTGTTCTCTGATCGATTTGTAACCACTATACTACCACACGGACTTAGGACAAGGGTGAGGCATCTGGCCCGTTTGTTGTAGGCTACACGTACGCCCAATATAGCAAATAATATTGCAGCGCACTTGATATAGGGTGGCTCATGAACAGTTTTCATTCACCTTACAAATAACATTTCGATAACACTCTGCTTACTTTATATCTCTAATGATCTGGTCCTAGTTGTCACCTTGCAAGTAACAACCAGTTTCGTTAGGTTAGTAACGCGTTCTGTCACGATTTTGCAATGGGGCAACGAGTGAATATCAAATTTTGCTTTGAACTGGGAAGATCTGCAATAGAAGCGCAGCGCATAAAATGTTAAAAACTGTTTATGGCGATGAAACGTTAAATCGTACCAGCGTGTTTGAATGGTATAATCGATTCAAAGACGGTCCTGAGGATGTTCGCGATGACCTAAGAAGTGGCCGTCCGTCAACCTCTTGAAATGAGGACAGAGTTCCAAAAGTTTGGGAAATTGTGGCAAGAGATCGTCGTTTGACCCTCAGAATAATGGTTGATGAGTTGGATATGAATAAGGAGACGATTCGTCAAATTCTGCATGAAGATTTAGAGAAAAGGAAGGTCTGGGCAAAATTTGTGCGGCACAGCCTCACGAATGAGCAGAAGCAAGAAGCGTGTCATCATGCGAAGGCTTCACCCAGACTTGTCAAGACAATCCTAATTTCCTTGACTGTATTGTCACCGAAGTGTTCGGTGTTTCAATTCAACCCAGAGGCGAAGCGTCAGAATATACAGTGACTTCAAGATCGTCACCAATGCTCAAAAAGTTTCGTTTACAGAAGTCCAGGACCAAGACGATGCTGATCGTGTTTTTCGAAACACAGGATGTGATTCACAACCAATTTGTACCTGAACGGAGTAAGAGAGTTAATGCTGCGTTCTACATACAGGTGATTCAAAGACTATTGAAGTGCATTTCCCGGGTGAGGCTGCAATTTCGAGAGAAAGGCAGTTGGTTCTTGTGGCACGAAGACCCCCACCCATTCCACACTTCGTGTGAAGACATTTCTGATGAAATACGGCATTGTATAGATCAACCATCCATACTATTCTTCCGATCTAGCACCAGCGGACTTCTTCCTCTTTCTTAAGGTGAAAACTGTCCTCAAAGGAAAGAGATTTCAGGATGTTGAGGGCATAAAGAAAAACGTAACTGCCGAACTGAACATCATCTCTTTGGAGGCCTTCGCTCACTATTTTCAACAAATCTCATAACAGTGTAATAACTGCATTCAGTCAGATGGTGGTGATTACTTTGAATAAAAATAAAGCGATTTTTTAAGCTCCTTCATTCTGTGTGTTTTTTGTTGCACTAGTCCGGGAACTTTATTGCTACACCTTGTATGTACAGTGGAACCTGCACGTGCAAGCTGTTCTCATTTCCCGTTTGTTATTAGAGAATATGATCTGCCAGCTTGAAAGATCGCCACCAAGTATAATAACAATTTTAGCAAATCAAATTCTAACGAAATGCTAAGAATTGCACTTAAGTGGTGTGGCTTTTATGAAGCTAGCAAATAGTTACTTATCTCTCTCTCTCTCTCTCTCTCTCTCTCTCTCTATTTGAGAATATATATATATATATATATATATATATATATATATATATATACACTTCAAAAGTATTTGAGAATATGTGCTGATAAATGTCAGGAGTTAGTAAATTCAAAAATCCAGTAAGTTTGAAAACGTTTCTAAGAAAACTTTTGTAGATAGCAATTAGGATATTTACTCCCAAAAATACTCTTCTCCATATTATGCCATAACCATTCTTCCATATATCAAATAAATGTTCATTTAATCCAATCTCTCGACATTTCCACTTTACCCTCACCGTTATAGTGCTATCTAAAGTGTTGAAACTGTTAGTTTTTAGTTTAAAAAAAAAGCGTGTATTTATTTTGTTATGTTAATTTACTATTTCGTAATACAAAACAACTATTCTCTTTAATACGTTATGGCTGCTTAAAGTGTTTCTCTTTGCCCTAAGGTAAAACTTCGGTTTGGTCCTGATAAACAATGATCGTTCAGATTTCCACAATTAATGAAACCTCATTTGTTAATATCTTGTATTTTCTAATTACAGTATTTTCCTTCTAGAAATCGAACATTTTTACCAAACGGAACGCCAGTTAATAAAATAACTTTTCTTTTAATAATCAAGCATGCAAAGGTTATTACAAATGCGTATGACGAACCCGAATGTGCTCCGGTACATTTCGAGCCCTGCACTCAAACAAGGATGCTGCTCTCATGAAGTAATAAACACATCTGAGTTCATTATTTAGAATCCGTTCGATTTCTTAAAGTAGATACTTAAGAATTAGGAAAAATTTGAGTTGAAATAGCCAGAGAGAGAGAGAGAGAGAGATTTTCCAATTAAATTGTAAGAACATCGCATTTAGCAGTACCCGATTATAGAAAGTATTGAAGTTCTTCCCCCCCCCCTCTCTCTCTCTTTTCCGCCAACGTTGTCCTGAACTGTTCTGACATTCTTTTCAATGCACTTTTGTCCTTTTCATCTCTGATCTTTTAAGAGTGGTTTCCATAGCAACTGGCTAAGGATTATTCGTATTCGATGAATGGTACAGCTGCCTACGTCACTGTGTTTAACTGTCAAAGGTCGCAATTTAGTCTAGACATTTTAATTATACAACACCGTATTGTTGAATTTGTGGTTAATCGACAAGTTCCCTTGGAGAACAGTAACCAAAACTTGTTATATTCTTTCTTAATTGGCCTCTTATCTAATCTAAATCAACACTGAAAATAAACTCCTTTATTACACCTATTCAAATAACTGCCTTTTATGGTCAATACACTAATTTAATATTTTTAGTATAAATTATTTCTCTTTAATAATTTTTTTCGATTTATTTATTTCTCTTTGCTTTACGGAAAAACTTCGGTTTGATCGTGTTAAATGAGGATCATTCAACTTTCCACAGTTAAACCTCATTCGTTAATATGTTGCCTTTTTGGTTAAACTACCACTTTTCGATGTTTTTTCAAGAATAAATATGTGTAGAAGGTTGTTTTCCTACAAAACAGTCTAAAATTACTTTGAATCTTTTTTTGTTTAGACAGGATTACACTGATCCATACTCACCTGAGATTGTCGATCGATTTTAATACAGGCAGTTGCTGTGTATGAAAGGTTTTTAAAGACTACTTATATGGAAGAATGCAAATATCCTTGACATAATAACAAGGATATGCTAATTATACATAACTGAACATTTATCTAAGATTGGAGGGACACAAAGACTTCTGCGCTGTCTTATATCATTCGATTTATTATTATTTTTTGTTACTAATCATAACAGAATTTCATATTTCAAATAAAAAAGGTAATGGTAAACTGCAGCCATTATCAATTCACTGCAGGATGGAAACCTCAACGATTCATATTGAAGGAAATGGACCATAATATGCCACGTTGGTCCATTGCGGGTTGACAGATCGACCGTATTTAGCAACCACGCCATGAACTCCGGAATACTCAAAGAGCGTGTGCTACTGCACTCCCGCTCCTGACCACTCGGTTAGCTTAGAAATAAATAGGCTGAGAATACCGAGGATTCTGTGAACTTATAATTAATGCTTAAGAAAAATGTATATTTTTCTTAAGCATTAATTATAAGTTCATAAGTTCTTTTCGCCTTTCATTTTGAAAATGCAATAAGAAAAATGTATATTTTTCTTATTGCATTTTCAAAATGAAAGGCGAAAAGGGAAAGAGGCAGTGTTTAGTTCATATCTTAACTGCCATCAAGATATCCTTTAGTAGAGTATCTGTCTCTTATAGAATATGTAATCTTGATTTTACCCAGAAAACGAAAACCGTGATCGCTTAATGAGTGCGGGGATTAGAATTCGAAGTGGTAATAGTCTTGAAAAATTTTCTCGGTTTATTTTTTTTTTTTATTTAAATCAGATTTAGGTGTATACCTTACCCCAGAAACGGCCTACAAGCCAGAGGGTTCCTTTCTAATTCACAAGGAGAGTTTACATTTAAGAAATTATCTTAAATTCAACAGACATAGAAATTAACAATATCATAAATGAATATTAGGAGTACATAAACAGTCAAATATCCACATGTTTATTTAGGAAGAACCTTTTTTGTTCCCCATGTCAACCTGGTCGTTGTTTGGCAGGAGGGTGTATATACGATGGATGATCTCTGTCTGGCAGGCCTTTTCTTTGCAGAATCGGTCACAGTCTATGTCCAGGGTGAGGAACATTCCTATAGTGTTGGATGGGAACATCCGGTCTAAAGATTTTATCCTGTTCGTGGGTGGATGAATTGTAGTTTGGCTATGGCAACGGGGTCTGCTGGAAGTTGGGTGGTGAAAGGCTATCCCAGTACTTGGGATTTCTATTTTTTGGTGATGAGTTTTGAGAGGGTGGAAATGCTCGTTTTCATTAAGATCAGTTGCTAGGGGACGCAATCCGGGTTTGCCTGAAGGATACTTCTAGAAGTGGTAAACGGCTTTCCCAGGTAACGTTTTAGCCACCTCAGAATCCAGTATTTCACAGTCAGGAACCTCCTGAGATAATCAGCAGGCGCGGAAGCCCGTAGGGAGGCATATAGGGCAATGGGAGAAACACATCTCACCACATAGCGTGTTACGAGGTTAGAACTAAGTATCCCTGTTAGATCCTGTTTAACACGCCGCAGTGCCCCAAAGGTTTTCTTTCTTGCCTTTGCGAGGCGAAAAATTAAGGTGAGTTTATCATCCCATTGCATACCTAGGTCTTTGTGTTGTTGCACACTCTCTGAACATGATTCTCCAACACAGAGCATGTTGCACCTCCAGCACGCACGCCCTACAGGTTCTCGCCGGTGTACTGCCCCTAGACCTTGAGGTGGCCCATGTGGGGATGCTGTATCAGCTCAGCAGAGGAAAGTCTACCACCTTTATTGATTTTACCACGGATCCTGCTAACACCTATTCCAGCGAAAAAAGCAGACTCCTAACCTACTTACAACAGACCTGGCAAGCCAGATGGTCTGAATCCACCAAAGGGGCCATCATCCGCAAATTTATACCAGACATATGCAAAGTATATCCCAAATCACCATCCTGGTTCTCCCCAGGCCTTCTAACCACGTACCTCCTAACAGGGCATGGTGCCTTTCGCAGTAAACTGAACCTTCTTGGACTTTCCGACAGCCCCCTTTGCACCTGTGGTGCCCAGGAAACCTGGGATCACTTGATGCATGACTGCCTACTATATGATGACCTCAGATCTTCTCTCATCACACAAATTCATTTCATCCCTAGAGATCAGGAGCAACATCTCCTGGAAGACCACCATACCTACACAGCCTTTTCGAACTTTGCTCAGAGCCTCTTCACGAGGCGGAAAACCCTACCACAACCACAGAATCAGACCCAACCAGACAATGAAACGGCCTAATCAGCCATGTGTAAAGACCACTACTTGCTTCAGCATACTGCAATCCCCGTGAAGCCTTTCAACCTGCACAATAATTGTGCCTTTACAATGCAGTCTCAACATCACCTTCATCTACCATGACTGCCGCTCCGTCTTCGCCTCCCACCAAGTTGACTCACCACTGAAATGACTCCACTATCTGGACGGGACTTCTTTGTCCCAGGATTGACACTACTTGGATTTGATCCTCTTTGATTGACTCTACCAAATATATCTTCATGCAGCTCACTACTGAAATGACTTCACCACCTGGACGGGACCTGTCTGTCCCAGGACTGCACTACTCGAATCTTACCTTCTCGGACTGGACTCTGCCAACTATGACTTCACGCAGCATTGCTGCCAATGCCACGTGGCGATCCTGAACCCGTGCTCCCTTGCACGGCCCTGTTTCTCCCCTGTCCTGGCCGGGAGGAGGTGAAGGTCCCCTTGTCTCCTACCCGCCACCCCCTCTTTCCTTCTGGTGTGGCATGGGCCTGCCTCACTGATTTTGGGGTCATCTACTCTATCGACCCTATACTTCTGTCTCTCACCCCCCAGCCTTTAGTCTCCCCTCCCCCTCTAGCTTTCCAACTAGCGTTCATCCCATGTCAAAATTATCCTAGCCCTACACCCAAAATTCTAAATTCCACACTGTATAACTTAAAACTCCTTGGCCTGACCCAACCTCTAGCGCACCCCCCCCCACCTTTTTTTTTTTTTTTTTTGGTCCTAGCCACTGAAATCCCAGGAAATTAGGTGGCAGGACCTGCCAGAGTACTTATTTAAAAATACTGGTGTACCTGGCTTGCCTCCACGGGGCTAAGTGTGGGCAACGTTGGGCCTCAGTAGGGGTCCAGCGGCTAAATAGCCAGATGAACAACGGTACACGACACTACATCCAACAATATCCATACACTTTTAAATCTCTGGCCTTTACAGTGTTCTGTAACACGTGACAATGTAGACTACACAGAGATGGGGGTAACCCCTGGTGCCGTTAGACCCTAAACACACTTTACACTTTACACTTTTAACACAGATGTCAGTCTTGAGCCTTTTCATAGTGAAGGACATTTGGACAATCTTTTTTGGGTTCGCCTGAGATTGGCTAACTGCAGCCTCGATTGAAGAGGCCTTTAGAAATTTCTCCAGTCGATGACGGAAATCGAACCCAGACCTCTCTGAACGAGTGCCAAGTGGCGAAACCACTATACTCTCACGGGAGGCTTTCAGTGACATTAGACTATCATACTAGGGCAACCCACGAGCCCTAGTATGGAAAAAACTTTCCATCTTCTCCTCTATTTAAATAAATTCCATCTTTATAAAACAACTTTCTTCTGTTAGCTAGAGTATGCCATTCTCGGAAATTCCGACCATAAGCATTGCAGAATACCTCAAGTCTAGAGTTAATCTAAGATGAACTCGAGTTAATCTAGAATTCATCACGTTTCCTCCTATCATGTTTGGAAAGAATTTCAAAATAAGAGCATTTTGTCTCTTCTCTTCTCTTCTCGCAATATTTTTACAGCATGACCTTATATTCCTTGACCAAATCATCAGTTTGTTTGTTTTAAGTCATTAGTACCCAGCTGGGTCACTTTAGTACTCTTACAAACTGATAGCTGATCAGTCATCATCAGTTTTCACACCTGGCAGACACTCTACTTCTGTTCCAATCTACCTTTATTACAGAATATATATCCGGTTTCCCTCACAATTGAATGTCCCAATATGACTAACTTCTGTGGAATCAGATTTTATATCTTTTAACTACGAGGGATTTTTGAAAAGTTCGTAAAAATTCCTATACTTAAAATATACAACACTTCAAAATAGTAACCCACCAAGCTTCATGCAGTTTCAGTGAAGTCTCTTTTTAATTACAGGTCCTGAAAACAAAGTTGTGCGAATAAGGAAAGATGGAACAATCATTCGCCATGCAGTCATCCAATATTTGAGATAAAAGGGACTAACGCTAAAGTCAATTTATGACTACAGTATATGTTTACAACTTTTGGGGAAGGTGCCCCTTCCTATTCCATGGAAGCATGCAGAATAATTTAAACGAGGGAGAGAGAGCCTGGAAGATGACCTTAAAAACACACTGTGGAATACTTGCAACGTCCATCACTCCAGAAGTTGTTTACAGTGCACGTGAGTTGATGATGGGTGCTCAACAAGTGACAGTTCGGTACATTCCCAGGATCGTGGGCATTTCATCTGAACATGTGTACCACATAATAATAGAGGATCTCGCTATGAAAAAGGTGACGGGACAATGGGTCCCAAAACTGTTGACAGCAGCTCAAAAATGAACTTGACCTGATAACGCACAAGAGTTGTCAGGTCAAGTGAATATTTGCATCGTTTTTAAGCAGATCTAGCAAATTTCCATGCAAATTTTCTGACCATAGATGAGATGTGGTTCCATAACTTTCAGCCAGAGACAAAGGAGTTGTCGAAACAGTGGAGACATAGCTGTTCTCCAGTTCCAAAGAAAGCCATGTCCATTCCTTCTTCTGATATGGTGACGGCATCGTTTTTTTTTTTTGCGGGGGGGGGTGCTGTTGGAGTGTTGCCAATGGGTTACCTATAGAAAGGCCTGGCAGTCACAGGCGCATATTACACAGACCTTGTGAGGTATTTGAATGAAAACATCAAAAAAAAAAAAAAACGCCGAAGGAAATTCCGAAAAGAAGTCCTGTTCCTTCAGGATATGCTCCTGCGCAGAAGTCTATCATTGACATGGATTCACTGCATGAGTGCAGCTTTTAATTCTTGGACCATCCCCCGTATTCTGATGAATATGCGGAATGGTTTAGATCTAGCACTATTGGACTTTCAAGGCCACTCCGTAGCCAGGTGGGAAGGAGCAGCAGCAGTGCGTAGCACACGCTTCTTGATTAGACCGGGGTTCCAGCCCGTCACCACCAAATATGGAGGATGCGGAAAGTTCAGGGAATGACCACCGCATATCCCGGAGCAATATGGCCTTAGTTGCTAATGCTCCTAAAAACCAAATAACAAACAAAAAAAAAAAAAAAAAAAAAAAATTGGACTTTCAACTATTTCCTAATTTAAAAAAATTCCTGGCTGGCATCCATTTTCCCACAAACAGTCACGTCACTGCTGCAATGGATGCATTCCTGGAGGCCCAAGAAAAAACTTTCTTCGCAGCTGGAATCAACGCATTGCAGCATCAGTGGCAAAAGTGTGTTCATTCCAAAGGTGACTGTGCTGAAAAGCAAGGTGTTTGCAGACTCCTCAAATAAACCCTTAGGCCACGAACTTTTAAAAAGCCCTTCGTATTTACAGATTTTACACGCGCTGCATAGTCCATAACTATTCAGTATGTTCGAAATCCTCGAAATTAAATAAAATATTCCCGCTCTATTTCATTTTTGGCGTTTCTTCTCCAGTCGTGAGCAACAAAGTCATCAAGCTGCCTCTCTCATGAAAAGTCTAGTAGCTTCCACGATTAATTCCTTCTAAGTGGGAAGCATTCAAGGAATTAATCGTGGAAGCTACTAGACTTTTCATACCGATGAAGAAATATTGTTCAAGGTTTAGGCCTAAATGGTTATCAAATGAACTAATGAGACTCGTGACAGAGAAGAAAAATGCATGGGATGCATATAAATTATCAGGCGACGCAGAAGCCTGTAGCAGATATAAGCTAGTCTGTAATCAGGTCACAAAGGAGGTTCGGCAGGCAAAGGCGGATTACGAGAAATCTTTGGCAAAAGATGCTAAGAAAAACAGCAGGGATTTCTTTACTTATATAAACTCTAAAAGGAAGGGGCTGAATATGATTGGTCCACTTGACATCGATGGTTCGACTGTTGATGATCCTGCTCAGATAGCAAACAAACTGAATGAGTATTTTGCATCTACATTCACACGTGAGGAATCATTACAGTTTGAAAATGGAAGAAGGTTATCAAATTGTAGCAGTGTGCTTAATGATTTTGTAATAACTGAGAGCAAAGTGGAGGAGAAATTGTTGAAGTTAAACATAAGAAAGGCACCTGGGGCGGATGTGATCTATCCAGTTATATTAAAGGAGGCGGCAAAGCAACTAAGTAAACCCTTAGCCATAATTATGAGAGCATCCTTGGATTCAGGGGAGGTTCCCACGGACTGGAGATGTGCAAATGTATCCCCAATTCACAAAGGAGGTTCGAAGGGTGACACGAATAATTACAGACCAGTTAGTTTAACTTCTGTTCCGGGTAAAATAATGGAGTCACTGGTTAAAGATGCATTGCAGGATCATCTAGACAAGACTGCAGCAATAATTCAGACACAGCATGGGTTTGTTAAGGGAAAGTCTTGTCTGACAAATTTGATTGGTTATTATGATGTGGTCACAAAGGAACTGGATGCAAAAAATAATTTTGATATCATATACTTGGATTTCAGGAAAGCTTTTGACACTGTTGCGCATGGAAGACTACTGTACAAATTGGAGCAGAATGGTATTAAGGGTAAGTTGCTACAATGGATAAAAGGATGGTTAAGTGGGAGAAGACAGAGGGTGGTAATCAATGGGTGCTGCTCTTCGTGGACTAATGTTATTAGTGGAGTCCCACAGGGTTCGGTGTTGGGTCCACTGTTGTTTTGTATATTTATCAATGATATTGATGAAGGTATATCAGGCTTAATGTCGAAGTTTGCAGATGACACGAAGGTTGGCAGGGTTGTTAATGACAGTAGTGGCAGTGTGCTACTGCAACAGGATCTAGATAATTTGGGCAGATGGGCTAAGAAGTGGCAACTGAAGTTTAACCTTGACAAATGCAAAGTACTGCATATGGGTAGAAGTAACCCCAGAGAAACGTACCAACTGTGTGGTACTACACTTAAGGTGGTAGAAAATGAAAAAGACCTGGGAGTAATTGTGCAGTCAGATATGAAGTTTTCTGAGCAATGTAGACAGGCTGCTAGGGCAGGTCATGGGGTTTTGTCAATGATATATAGGAATTTTGCTAGCAGGGAAAAGGAGGTGATTGTCCCTCTGTATAAGGCAATGGTCAGGCCACGCCTTGAGTACTGCGTACAGGTCTGGAGGCCTCATTTTAGGAAGGATGTAGATTTGCTTGAGCGTGTACAGAGAAGAGCAACACGATTGGTGAGGGGAATGAAGGGATCCTCTTACCAAGAGAGGCTTAAGTTCTGCAAATTGCAGTGGCTGGAGACTAGGCACCTGCGCGGTGATCTGATTGAGGTCTATAAGGCCTTGAATGGGTTGAGCACGCTGAATTCTGATGGGATCCTCCCACTTGTTCAGAATACGAACCTACGGGGACATAAGTTCAAATTAAGAAAGGATAGATGTAGAATAGATGTGCGGAAATTTACCTTTAGCCAGCGGGTGGTTAATTGCTGGAACAAACTTCCATCTGTCGTTGTGGAAGTTGATAGGTTAAATAAATTTAAAGAGGAACTGGACAGGCAATTGGAGGGTATGGTGTGATTTTTTTTTTTTTTTTTTTTGGCTGATGCTGCATAAGCTCCTACACTTGCTTTCTTGCATCAAGTGCCACTACTACTACTACTACTACTACCTAGATAACTAGTAAGAATTTTATATAATCGAAGTAAACCGCATTGTAACGAAATGTTCAACGCTATATTACTGTATCAAGGTGTAACAATGCTGTAATGTTCATTATAAGTAATTAAGAAGAACGACATAATCTGGTGTTATAAACAATCAGTGAATTTTTTAATCTATCGATTTACTGTAATTCCATCAGCAATCGCATATGCAAAATTCATATTTCATGCGTAGTTTGTTCTTATTAAAAACCATCCATTTCCTTGTATAATCGAGTTTTGAATATGAAGTAAATTTTGAGGACATTCACTTCGATTTATTCAAGCTCCGCTGTATTTTCAAAAAAAAAAAAAATAGTTGTTTGGCTGACTTAATAAGTGGAGTGATTAACCAATAACAATTTACAAAATTAAAGACTATAATAACATAGTAAAGGTGGTGCTATCTGGCAACTGAAGTCAAAGAAAAATTAAAAATCAAATTACCAAATAAAATAAATAAATTAATTAAAATTATAGAATGGATAAGGGAGGCCAACACACACCTAAGCAAGAACAGAATCACGGTCTCCGCTACATAATGGCGCAACTGCTGCCAAGCACCAGCAAGAAAACGCCCACAGCACTTAATCCTAACTTTTAAGGGATATTATCCTTACTATAACAGACATACAACTTTTATAAAGCTTTATATTTAGTGGGATCCTAAAATATTATTTTAAGATTAATTTTAATCATAAAGTGACGTTTTTAATCAAAGGTGACGTTTTCGCTTTTCTGCACTCGCTCCTCCGGAATAGAACAGTGTACCTCACTCATCATAAGCTCTGCTATACCCGATCCATCAATGCTGGTGTGCCGCAAGGTGGCGTTTTATCGGGGTTACTTTTTACCGCCCTCCTTATTCCGTTTGTGTGTAACAGAGATGATGTCATTACCTACGCCGACGATATAAAGTTCCTAACGGAAATACCACCATCAGCCGACAGGGGAGTGATCACATCGGAAATCTGTAATAAGATCACAGCTTTCTCTAACCACCTCAACCATTTCGGTCTCAAACTGAACCCCCAAAAATCCGTTATTATGGTTTTTTCTCTGAAGAAGTGTCCCACATCCATACAACCCTCACTGCAGGGTGCAGTTATTCCAAGTGTTACTAAACACAAAGATCTCGGTGTAACCTTCGACCCAAACCTTAGGTTCAACTGTCACATCGAATGTGTTCTACGCAAGATCAACCGAATGCGCTGGATTGCCCGTCAACATCTTCTTCATAACACAGACTCAAGAACCACAATCAGATATCTGGAAACCATTGTGTATCCTACCTTTCTGTATGCCTCTGAAATATGGGCATCCGCAGTACCTTCTCTCATGAAGCCCATCTTCGCCAGTGAATACTGGATGTTGAAGTGGGCAACCCACAAACATCGACTCCCCCCTCAGCAGAGGACCACCAGCATGGCCGACCAACTCCAAATCCCGCGGCTGCCTCAAATAATCAGCATGAGGAGAACTGCGACCACAGTCAAAATGCTGGTTGGAAAAATCAACTCCCCTGACTTCTGGGATATATGCCAGTGGCATGTTCCACTTCCTTCCTTACGAGCCACCCCTCTTCTTCAGCTACAACGGAACAGGCTGAAGATCAGTGACAGATTCCTACCTGGACAAGTACTTCCTACAGTACAAGCCCTGCTAATGATCGGAGTTGACCTGCAGAAATTCGCTTCTGATCGCAATTACAGGCGCTCGTTGGCCGAACTTGTTCCCCTTTTGTTTGGCCCCTGATGTCGACTCATACTGAAAACTCCATCTACTATCTCCTATGAGGCGCATAACGGCACGTCGCAGGCAAATCGACGAACTGTCTCACAAGAAAAGACGATACCGAACATCAATTTGGCACTGTGAAAAATTCTGACTCGTGTGAATATGCTTAAATATGTGCTTAAATATTATGCACATATCTTGGTGTACTGTCTGCCTCACAACTATACATACTCGTATCTATTGAATGGCTAATGCTACGTTTTTAATTGTTATGTAATCTTTTATACTGCAAATTTTTATACTGTACATATTTTTATATTACCCTATATCATTGTCAAGCCCCTGGCCTCCTGGCTGTGGCGGGCACATTATTGTATCTGTATCTTTACTGTACAATAAAGATTTTCTTCAAAGTTTTAAAGCATGATTGATATGATATGATTGTTAGAGAAAAGAACTGGGAAAAAGTGGTGCCATCTATGGACGTCTAAGGACTGAATACATTAAATGTCTATATATATTCAACAAACAGAAAATTTATAGTTAATAAATTTTCTGTTTGTACTTCGAGACAGCACCATAGGTTAGAGCTGTTCAAGAGATACACTACAACGATATAGATATCCGATTTTATTTTGTATACACTCCCGCCAAATGGAATTAGGGCGTACGACAACAGTTTTTGTTTAATTTTTTTTTTTTTTTTTTTTTTTTTGAAATTAACTATGACATTGTACGTTTAAAATTAAAAAAACAACACACTACAAAGTATTTTAAGATTTTTGCATTGAGCATTGAATTTGCATTAAGCTTTTTGCATTAAGCAAAAACTTTATAGCAAAAATATTAAAATAATTAATATTAACAAATGTACTGATTTTTAAGCAAAATATCCACCACTAAGTTGTATGACTGGCTTACACAGACGTGGCATTCTGGCGATTAATTTCATAATAGTGTCTTAACTAACATTATTCCAGGCGATCTGAAAGGTTTCCCATACATTTTGTGAAGATAGGCAGATTTCACGAACTTGACAGTCTAGATGATCCCCTAATAGCTCTGTTGGATTTAAGTCAGGCGATTGGGATGGCCACATCATAATTTGCAATATTCCGTCGTGTTATTTAATTGCCAGAAAATTCCTGCACAATTTGTAGTTG
The DNA here is from genome assembly GCF_048544385.1 of Mastigoproctus giganteus. Classification (NCBI taxonomy): domain Eukaryota; kingdom Metazoa; phylum Arthropoda; class Arachnida; order Uropygi; family Thelyphonidae; genus Mastigoproctus; species Mastigoproctus giganteus. The sequence continues at coordinate 79,796,625 of NC_143575.1, forward strand.
TGCTTTGGTTTATTGTCTTGTAATATAATTTTTTTTCCACAAAGTGGTGGAAAAAATGTTATATTACAAGAGGATATTTTATATTTTATATTGAGTCCAGAAGATATTGCGTTGTGTAACTTGTGTTCAAGAATGCTTTTATAGCCTTCATTTCTTAAAATTCCTCCTTCAATTCTGACGATATCACCCACTTCAGAAAAGCAGAAGCAAACCCAGATCTGTTGGAACCACCACCAGGCTTAACGGTATGCATTAAACAGTGTGGCAGCATTTTTTACTTCAGTTGATCGTCTCACATTAACTCTACGGTTGTATTCAAAAATTTCAAATTTGGATTCATCCATCCACAGTACGTTTTTCCACTCTTCAATGTTGATGGTTCTTACTCCAACCGTTTCTTTCGATTTTCCGCTATTAATAAGGGCTTTCATGCATGAAGTCCTGCTTGTTTAAGACGAAGTTTTACATTGGACATTATCCACGTAGACACAGGAGATTCTCTGTTCCTGTTGAACTCACCTCGGATTTCAGGTGCAGTAAGTCGTCGATTGCGTTTAGAAATCAATGTTTCATTATGGTCTTATCTTGTGCTTCCGTTGTTAGGCGTAGTCGTCCTGATCGTAGTTTGTCCTTTAAATTACCGGTCTCCTTGAATTGTCGAATGGTAGTTTATACTTCTTTAAATGAAACACCTAATTTTTTTGCCAATCCGTCTTGTGGAATAACTTTCTGTATACGAAATTATAATAGCACTTCTTTTTTCAACACTCAGTTTATCATATTTATCACGAAAAAATGATAAAACTTAAAACACAAAACACACACCAAACACTCTTTCTGAATGATGGGTGTAGAATAATCTACAACCTTCTATACTGTTGAAACAATACTTCCGCTTTCTAAATATTCTAGGATCGTCTACAACTTTTTACCACATTCGGAAACCTTCTACACCTGTCTGGAACGTTCTCGAATATTCTAGGAATTTCTTAAATATTATTTCAGTTTTTTTTATTTTTTTTTTATTTTAATACATAATAGAAAATAATTTAATAAAAATTGGCAAACATGTTTTTCCTATTTTAATAAAAACATTGAAAATTAAGAAAAAGGAAACGTGATTCTAAACGTTTAGGCGGAAGTGTATATTATATGAGTATTAGCATTTGCGGTGGAAAATGATGCAAGAAAGCAAGCTTATATAGCATCAGCCAAAAAAAAAAACAACAACAAAAAAATCTTCTCACTTCATCTGTCCATCACCTCATATAAATTGTACAGTTCTTCTTTGAATTTATTTAAGCTATCCATTTCCACAACAACAGATGGAAGTATGTTCCAGCAATCCACCACCTGCTGGCTAATGGCAAATTTCTGCACATCTATTCTGGAACAATCCTTCCTCAATTTGAATTTATGCCCCCTTGTGTGCCCCCTTGTCTGAACAAGAGGAAGGATCCCATCAGCATCGAGCTTGCTCAATCCATTCATAGTTTTAAACACCTGAATCAAATCACCTTGCAGATGTCTAGTCCCCAGACACTGCAATTCGCAGAACTGAAGTCTTTCTTAGTAAAAAAAAAAACAAACAATCAAACTATTATATTAGACTACCCGAATATTTAAAATTCATCTGCCGTGCGGTGGTCTTATGTCTGTTAATTGCGTGTGATCTATGGTCGATTTGTCTGTTTTGCTCAGGCCTGGACCAAGGTATTTCCGCGCCCCGGGCAAAAAAAAAAAAAAAAAACCAAACTATTATTTTTAGGCCACCCGAATAATTAAATTCATCAGCCGTGCTGTGTCTTAGTCGGCTAATTGCATGTGTTCTATGGTTGATTTGTCTGTTTGCTGGACGAAAAACCCCAGTTTCTGGGGAAAAAATCTTGCTATCTACCGTGCCCCAGGCAGAAAGATTTTTCGGCTCCTCTTTACTAAGGATATATATATATATATATATTTTTTCATAATTTGTAAAATTTGGCGCCCCTTAAAGAGTGGCGCCCCTGGCAAAAGCCGTGCTAGCTCATGCCTTAATCCGGCACTGGTTTTGCTGGACGAAACTGGGGCGAAACCTTGCTATATACGCCTGAGGCCTACTAACTCAGCCATGGAGTGGAAAAAAACCATTCAAGTTCCTCGCGTCATCAACTGGATTCGAACTCGGGCGTTTTCCACCCTGTGTGGGGTGGACTGTCCCACACCGCCTTTCTTAGTAAGATCACCCCTTTGTTCCTCTCACCAATCTCATTGTGCTTCTCTATCCTCATTCCAGCAGCTCTCCGTCGTTCCTAAAATGAGGCCACCACACCTCTATGCATTACTGATAGGCGGAATTATATAAGGCAATTATCCCATTGTATAAGACAATGGCCTGACCATTGCCTTATACATTGGGATAATTACCTCCGTATCTCAGCTAGCAAAATTCCTGTATATCATTCACAAAACCCCATGAACTGGCCTGGCAGCCTGTCTGCATTGGTCAGAGAACTTCATATCTGACTGCACAATTATATTATGCAGTTTTCTACTTACCTGAGTGTATTACTATACGGTACGTTACACTGAGGTTACTGCTACCCATATGCAGTACTTTACATTTATCAACGTTAAACTTCAATTGCTATTTTTCAGCCCATATGCCAACTTTCTAGATCTTGTTGCAGTAGCATACTGTCACTAACCACCCTGCCAACCTTTGTATCATCTGAAAACATGGACATTAAGACTGATATGCCTTCATCAATATCATTGATAAATATAGAAAACAACAGTGGGTCCTACACCGAACTCAGGGAGATTCCGCTAATAACATTAGTCCGTGAAGAGCAATATCCATTGATTACCACTCTCTGTCTTCTCCCCCTCAATCATCCTTTATCCATAGCAGTAACTTGCCCTTAATCCAACACGGCTCCAATTTGTACAGCAGTCTTTTATTTGTAACAGTATCAAAAGCTATTCTGAAATTCAAGTATATGATATCAAAATTATTTATTGCATCCGGTTCTTTTGTGGCCACATCGTAGTAACCAATCAAATTGATCAAACAAGGTTTTACATTTAACTAACCCATGCCGTCGTTTTAGTATAATTGCGGCCTTGTCTGGATGATTATGCATTACTTTTTTTACCAGTGACTCCATTATTTCTCTGGAATAGAAGTTAAACTAAAAGGTCTGTAATTACTCGTGCTACCCTTTAATCCCCACTTTGCGAATTGGGGATATATTCGCATATCTCCAGTCTGCGAGGACCTCCCCCCTCTAAATCCAAGGATGCTCTCGTAATTATGGCTAAGGGTTTGCTTCCTTCCTTCGCTGCCACCCTTGATTTAATTGTTTAGATCCCATGTCTGCGCTGGAAGAACAGTGGTATCGTCACCGTCCTTCTCACACCGGGTGGAAAAGGCCCGGGTTAGAATCCCGTCGATGACGCGCGGAACTTTAATGGACTTTTTTCACTCCGTGGCAGAGTTAGTCGGTCTCAGGCGTATATAGCAAGGTTTTTTTCTTCCAGCAAAACAGGAAATCGACCAGAGAACACACGCAATTTACAGACAAAATACATATATTGGTATATTTAATCAATTACTGGTGACCCTAATAGAATTTTTTTTTTTTTTTTTTGTTTAGATCCTATCCACTCCAGGTGCCGTTCTTATGTTTAATTTCAGAAATTTCTCTTCCACTTTCCTTTCAGTTACTGTATTATGAAATCATTAAATAAAAAAAAGTTCTTGTTTATAACCTGGCCAACCAGTTCAGTGGAGTTTACAATGAATTATCAATACAAACATTAATCGTATTTAGCCGTCCCCGTTCACTCAAAGAGCGCGTGCTCCTGCACTCTTGCCCCTGACCACTCCGCTACTTCCTGTGAGAGCTCGATTAACTTCTGGTATCCCTTTCCTTAAAGAATTCCTAATGTGTGAATGTAGATGCAGAATACTCGTTCAGTTTGTCGGCTACCTGAGCAGAATGATCAACAGTCGAACAATGGATAGAGTGTGTTTAGTGTCAAACGGCACCGCGGTTTCTCCCATCTCCGCGTAGTATACTTTGTGGGTGTGAAACAGAACACTGTAAATGCCAGACGTTTAAAGGTGTATGTTTAGTGCCGTGTACCGTTGAAAATCGAACCATGAATATCGAGTAGACCAATTTGATTCATCTCCTTCCTTCTAATATTTACGTAAGTAAAGAAATGTTTGCTGTTTTTCTTTGCATCCTTCGCCAAAAGATTTCTTGTAGTCTGCCTTCGTTTCATATCGTGTAGTCTGCCACGTGTCTCATCGGTAAATATGACATCTATTTAGGCCTATACCTTGAAGTGTATTTCTTAGTTGGTATGAAAAGCCTAGTAACTTTTATTATTATTATTAGCCATATGGTGCAAGGAAGCCTGAGGCTTATGCTGCACCAGCCAAAAGAGCCCCTGGGGTTAAATCAGATGTGAAATTCGTGAGAAATCTTTTATGTAATCTAGTCACCTGAAAACATGCACGCAAATCAGATGACTTTACCTGTTAAATTTGCTGGAAATAATGAATGCTATCTGTTTACCAAAAGCATAAATAAGAAACCTTTTACTTGTGAAATTTGGACTTTATTAATTTATAAGTTGTGTGGGGTGTACACTGAAAGTTAGACAGAGTAGGGGGGAGACTGAAGGCTGGGGGGAAAGACAGGCATGGGGATGATAGAGAAGGCGACCCTAGAAAGTCAGTGAGGCAGGCCCATGCCTCACCAGGAGGAAGAAGGGGCGACAGGGAAGATGAGACAGGAACCTGTCTCCTCCCCCAGCCAGGGAGGAGAGTAAAAGGAAACCAGGCTGGAGTGCTCGGTTTGATTGCCAATGTGGCAGAGAAGCTGCTGGTGTCTCCAATATCTGGGTTTGGAGTTTTGTGTGGGATCAGGTCCTGGTTGATCTTGCCTGCAGATTCAGTTGCAGATATCAGCCCGATGGAACTTGGATGAAGGAAGTGAATTTCAGTTCAATTGAGCTTCGATTAGGTTGGCGGTTGATGCTACTGGAAAGGGGTGTCCAGAATCTGTCTCAAGTTATTGGTCTCGGTGGTTTAGGCTCCTTAATGCTCTTCGTTTGTTGAAGACATCCTGTGCAAAAAGTGGTGAAGTATTTATAATTGTCATGAGTATGAATTAGTATATGTTCTTGGCCCTTTGGCAAAATTAATAATCTTTGTGATCAGAATAGATCTCAAGTCCTCATAGTCAGGACAATCATACATTATATGGTGCCAAGCTTCGCCAGTGCCACAGTGGCAGCGTGGATCATCTGTGATGCCCAGAGATGTTAATTTTTCTTGAATCGACCCATGGCCTGTGAGGAGGTACGTTATGTACAGGCCAGGGGAAACCAGCTTGGGGCTTTTGGGAACGCGGTCTTGACCAGCACTTCAAATTCATCAGATTTATTTAATATACTCCTATCATTGGCGTACGTGCAAGTATACATTTAATCATAGTTACCCTAACACAGCCAATGTATTTACTTGTTTTCTGGTAACTACCAGCAGTTCTTGAAATCCCCAGCACCTTGATTTCAAGGCTGCTGCTTATTGCAATAGAAGCAGTACAAGAATCACTTTCGCTCCGCCTGCAGTTATTGTTATTCTATTAAACTGTGTGTTACAACCATGGTAATACACAGATTAATAGAAGCAGTATGTGAAATATACTCTGGCTGTGTTTCTGTGTCAGAAAAATTTCTCCAATTAAAAGTGTAGATTGATTTTTCTGAATGTTGTTATTTAAACAAGTTATAGTAAAGGTACTAAGTGACAGGATTATACACTGAAAATTTACCTATTTATTTATTATTTTATGATCGGAACAAAAGATCTTTATTCAATGTATAAAACATCATAATGCAGTATACATAATGAGTTATACAATACATCGTTTAGTATACATAATGCGTTAAACATCATTAAACTAGTACAAAAGATATATCAGTAGATATATCAACCCTTTTGGTTGCGAATGAAGCTTATATGTGTCTTGCATTGACACAAAAAAGGTAACTACATCCCTTTATCTTCTTCCCTCAATGTGTCCTTCCATGACTGGGTTAACTCTTCTCATAAAACCGCTTTGATTGAGGGATTGGTTACTTGATACCTGATTGAGTCATTGCACTAAACTTCCGATCCATCATGTCTACAGAAAAGAAATCAAGGGCCGAGCAGGCGGGAAGCTTCTAATCCTCTTGACAACATTATCAGTATGGCTTTGAGCTTTATTCTGTTGGAATAAGAGTTATTTAATCTGTAAGAGAAATAGAAAAGGCTGGTCTAAGTAGTGTTAATGTAATGTCTGTCTATGAGTTTTTACGGCTTCACCTTAACGTCTGGTCTTTTAGGGTGGGGAAGTTTTTCTGACACTGATTGTGTGTATGTACAAATAAGAGAGGACTGTTTGAAAAGTAAGGCAATAAATGTTTTCCAGAAGAAACCGTACCCTCCTCAATGGTGAAATGTCGCATAAATAAAGGCACATGCGTAAAATTATTTCCCCCCCCCCTTTTTATTACTATACGCTGTACACCTTTGTTTACATTAGGTGGTTAAAACAAAATGATTTCCCTACTTTAAACATAGACAGATGAATTGTGCGCAGTGATATCCGATATCTGCTTGTCAAAGGGAGTTCCTCCGAAGTTCAGCCCACAGAAATTTTTCAGCAACTGCAAACTGTATTTGGTCCGCTGTGAATGTACCAAGGATTCCTTCGAGAAGGGCTGCTTTATTTTGCATGACAACAGTGCGACACCGACACACAGCCCTCTGTGCACACTGGTTACATCGTTATAGATGGGAAGTGTCCTCCGTCCACCACACATATCGACTTTGCCCTTGTAACTTTCATCAATTTGGTCTGTTGAAAAATTAGTTGTTGAACAGTTGGGCTAGTTTCTGAATGTGATGGGTGACTGAGTCTTAAAGTAGGACATTCGTGCGCCTTCGCTTATCCGTTGTTTCATTGTTCTGCGGTTAAATATCTATTCACAAAAACGTCTGTTACTGAAAATAGCCGTCGTATAAATACCAAAACAAGCTAATATAAAGTTGTTTAGTAATTATGGAATTTATTAGACAGAACTATTCTTTCTTAGTACATTTCAATTTTAACTTAATTCTCTGACTTCTTCGAAGTTGAAATAGCAGATTAATTCAGTTATTACTCAATTCCAAAATGACATAAGTATTAACTTTCCAGGGAAATTGACCGATCTTAGCCCTCCTCCTCCGTCCGCACGAAGGATAGTATTGTAACTGCTGTCCTTCCTCTGTGGAAAAGATCTGAGTCTGAATTCCAGGATAGGAGAGACTTTTATGGGCTTTTCTCACATTGCGTTCTAGTTGGTCGATTTCAGTCGACGATTGTACTCACATCTGGTGAGTATGGGCTTGGCACACCCAGGGTCCTGAGCTGGATATCATCATTCTTCTCCTTCTTGGTGATTCCTTTCTGCTTCTCTCTTTCTCTCAGGGTAATTAGGGAAATTTTTTTTTTTTTTTTTTGGCCGGTGCAGCATAAGCCTCAGGCTTCCTTGCACCATATGGCTAATAATAATAATAATAATATTCCTCTAGAAATCCGTTTTTCATCTAACAAAAGAGGTAACGCGATCGAAGAATAGCCAGCACATAATATATAGGCACAATATAATGAAGTCAGTCTTGTCCCATCAGTGCCTTTTTTATATAATATCTTATAATGCTTGTACAAATTGGAATCACGCGTTTGCTCAATCAAACTTAACTAAACCTCAAACCGAACTAACTAAATCAAACTCACCTGTCATCCATTTTGGCATCTGATGTTTATGGAATTTGACGACTGGTATAAATATATCTGTAGCCTTGTAGAATAAATTTCTTGTATATTTCCCATAGCACATATGATCCCGACACAATACTGTAGTCACTCCAGTTAATTTAGCCCAATAAATATCTCATTCCATTATAGTACCCTCTCTCTTGAAATTGAATTTATTGCATTTACTTTGACCTTTTTTGGTTTCTTTAGATGCAATCCATTTTATGGTATTGTGGCCACTTTCTGCTGTTGGTTCCCCCATTGTCAAGTTTTTAATACTGTTAAGCTCTTTAATGAGAACTAGATCGAGGGTATTAGAGCCCCTTATACACCTCGAACTTTCTGGGATAAGTAGCAATCATCCAGTATATTCAAAAACCTGTTACCATGTAGTGTATATCCTAGTCTGTAAGGTAGGTTGAAAACACCCATAATGAGGTCCTCGCAGTAGCATAGTTGATATAACCACCGTCCTTCTCCCCGCACCTGGTGGAAAAGACCCTCATATCGTCAATGGTACGAGGAATTTTTATGGGCCTTTTTTCACAACGTGGCTAAGTTACGCAGTCTCAGGCGAGGATAGCATGACTTTTGTTCTCCCGGAACTCAGATTCGTAACTACTCCGTCATTATCTGGTGGCTTTTTTTTGTTTTTCCAGTTTTCACTTCTAAGATATAAAAGCAACCGTTGTACACCCGCTGTTTATAGAACCACACTTAATAACAAGCATATTAGCCGTAGAACACATGCTGTTATACAGGGTGTCTCAAAAATATTGGTACAAACGTTTAGGGGAGGTAGATAACATCTAAAGGAATGCGAATCGCATAGGAACCCATAACCGGAAACGTCACCATAAGTCGGTACACGGCGCTGTTCATCAGTTCGCGAGAGGGAAAATTTCTGGTTTACTCATTCAAGCAGTAGGCACCGCACGAAGAGCATGCATCGTTATACGAACTGTGAGCTGGCAGACATGCACCTAGTGTATGGATTAGCAGAGGGCAATGGACGAGCCGCTCAACGAATGTATGGAGAACGCTTCCCAGACAGACATGTACCGGACCACCGTTTGTTTGCGCTTGTGCATCAAAATTTGTGCGATTATGGGTCATTTAGAGGTAACAGGAGTAGTGCGAGCAGACCACGTTCGACGCGAACTCCCACCATGGAAGAAAGTGTGTTGAATGCCGTCCAGAATTATCCTACTACCAGCACACGTGCCGTTGCCTCTGCCTTAGGAGCGTCTCGTTGCAGTGTACAGTGTGTCTGGCACCACGATTCCTTACATCCCCTTTCATCTCCAAAGGGTTCAGTTACTGCTCCCCCAAGATCATCCTGCACATGTGGCTTTTGCGCAGTGGTTTCTCAAAGAAAGTGTTCAAGACTTGAATTTTCCAGCCTATGTTTTGTTCACGGATGAGGCTTATTTCACTCGGGAAGGCTTATTCAATCAGCGCAATGCTCATGTGTGGGCTCACGACAACCCACACGGTGTTCACCCCCATGCGGCACAACATCGCTTCGCAATAAATGTGTGGGCAGGTATGGTCGGTGACTGCTTAGTCGGCCCATACCTGTTACCATCCCGCATGAACTCCGCTAAATATCGAATCTTTCTTGAACAAGTTCTACCAGGGTTACTTGACGATGTTTCAGCAAATGTGAGACGCAACATTTGGTTTCAACATGACGGGGCGCCTGCCCATTATGGAAGGTGTGTTCGTCACCATTTGAATAGGCATTTTGCGTCGATGGATTGGCCGTGGTGGACCCGTTGCCTGGCCCCCACGGTCACCTGATTTGTCGAGCCTTGATTTCTTTCTGTGGGGGGGGCCCTCAAATCTATCGTGTATGAATCGCCTGTGAAGATGGAAATGGATCTCGTCTGCGCTGCTGCTACTGTCAAAGAAACTCCAGGTGTGTTCGACCGTGTCCGCCAGTCCATGCTGCGTCGATGTCACGCATGCATCGCGTCTCATGGTGGAACCTTCGAGCATCTGTTGTAACATCATGAAATGCATCCATCTCGTACTCCATTGTTAATATTATGTCAAATAAATGTTTGCCACTAATTGCTGTCTTGTGTCATTTCTGCTTCTTGTGCCTCTACTACTACTTTCCCGTGACGTTTCCGGTTATGGGTTCCTATGCGATTCACATTTCTTTAGACGTTACCTACCTCCCCTAAACGTTTGTACCAATATTTTTGAGACTCCCTGTATATACGATGCGCTGATGCCTGAGCTGCCTTATTGCTAAAACAGCTCAATCCAGTCTCAAGGTATAATATCAAGAACTAATTTAGGACATTTCTGCAGCTTGATGAGTGATTTGCATCAACGAGAGCATCCAGCTTTTTTTTTTTTTTTTTTTTTTTTTTTGTTAGTTGTTGGCGCATCGGCTTCTGTGGCCATAATGCACCTCCCAAAGTTTTTGCATTTACTCTGATCCAAGCCCGAGGCGGGATTCGAACCCGCGACCTTTGGGTTGCCAGGCAAGCACTTTACATCTAGCTTAAAATATCCCAGTTGAGATTAGCAAATCTCAGAGAAGCTGTCAGAAAGTAGAAAAACCTATTGTAAATTGTACAAAAATTCTCAAAATTACAAACTGCTGAGTTGTGCAACGTTTTTGGTTATTCTCTATAGCGCAAGGCATTCAATTAATATAAATAATTTTCTTGCTGTTCAGACATATGTTGTTTGTTGAAACCTTATAAATGTCGATAATATGCAGATTTTATCTGATGCAATTTGAGTTTCATGCATCACTAAGATATATATGTTGGTGGTAAAAGTTTATTTCCCCGTAATTAAAATATCTAGCCTGTTGAACCTCAGTAAATGTGAGCTGCTGCAATTCTGTCACCATAGCTACCCTACCCAGGCCATCGGCTCGTGAAAGAAACCTGTCAGTTTCTATGGTAACAGTTATTCGTGACGTTGTGTGCTCTGGGCTAGTGTTCGCACCTGAAAGAAGAGGAAATCTTCGAGTACAAGAATTTCTTGAAGATTTAAACCCTGGCTGACATTTAGGGGACTTTCTTATTCTTCCATAGTGCATTTGTTTCGTTTCAAGAGGTTGGCCTTTGTGTAAGTTGTGCAGCTTTCAGCGCACTCTAAAAGTGGAATGGAAGTTGTTAAAAAGACCTTTTAGTAATTGTGAAAAAAAAAAAAAAAAAAATCCCTCTGCCTCAGCAAAAGATGTCTTTAAAGACTTTTCAATAGCTTACTGCTATTTAATCTGAATGCTTGAGCTGTTAAAAGGTGCTACATTTCAATCTATTTTCGCTCTTCACTTACATGGTGGTTGTTTCTTTCTGTTATGTTGTACGGACTGTTGAAAATGGCGGAATGTCGTTTTTGAATGATCCTATGATGCCATGTTCAGCATTCATAATTTAGTGGGACATTGGGATTTTGGCACATAGTGTATTTCAAATTTTAAGACGAAGTGGGCTAGATTAGAATATTAAAGAAACAAAAAATAATAAAAATAATCATTCTTGTTACACAGATTATATTGTAAAAAGGATTTGCTTTGTACGTGGTGACATGCAAATTTCTGTGTATTTATCAGCGCAGTGATCGTAAAAGACGCAGTTTTATTTACTTTTAAATACTTCCGCTGATAGTTTCAGTCACAATCTGTCACTTACTTATTTCCCATTTAGATAAACGTAGATAAATAATCTGTGATTACTGCCAAATATCAACGTAAGAATTTTCAGCCTCATAATTGTACATGATAAGTGCACTACTGATTTACTGATTATTTCAAGAAAGTGCGAAATCAAAGTTATTTGTGTTGCTTAGTTCGAATTATTTATTCACGTCACAGGAATAAAAAAAAAAAAAAAAAAAAAAAAAACAAATAATCAATATTGTTGCTGCTAATCAACGTATAGATAGTAGGCAGCACTATAAATAATATTACTCATCACTGTGATATAACCAGGAATATTATAATGAGATAAATATGAGTAATGATATACACCGAATGGCAACTTTATTAGGTACACCTACCCTTTCATGAAATGGGGAGCACTTTCAGTAACAGCATCACGCGTTCGTACCATGCTATATAAAATAGGTGGGCCGAGACTTAATCATTGCGAGAACGGACAAGACGAAAGGTTTAAGTGACTTTGAACGTGGCATAATAGTTGGTGTGAGACGTGCCGGTATGAAGTCTCAGAAACTACAACCTTCTGGGGTTTCATGTACACTTTGTCTTGGATGTATCGAGGTTAGTTCATCCAAATGACATCCAGCCAACGATGAATATACAGTCGTCAACAGAGGCTGGCAACGCTTGTTCATGGTAACAGAAAGGCTGCAGTCAGTCAAATAACAACCCAGCACAGCAGGGGTTCCCAAAGAAGCATTTCAGAACGCATAACTCATCGCACCTTGTCACGGATGGGATATTTTAGCCGACTACCGACCGAACCGAGTTTTACACATGTCAGCCAAAAACAAGAAAATAAGGTTACAATTGTGTCAGGAATACCAACACTTGATGGTGGAGGACTGGAAAAACGTTGCTGTTCTGACGAATCCCAGATTCCAGTTCACACATTAGTTCACACTAATGTGTGAACCAGAATGCGGCTAAAAACAGCACGAATATATGGACTCATTCTGCAGGCATCAACAATGCAGGCTGGTGGTGTCGATGTAAATGTGTTGAAGCGTGTATTCACGGTGAACATTGTGCCCATCGATACCAGTTGAGTAACATTTGCATGCTACAGGTTATGTGGAATATTGTCTCCGACCAGACGCAACCGTTCGCGACTGCAGTGTAGCCATCTGCGAAAAGATTCTTCTAGCACCATGATGCACCATGTTACAAAAACAGAATTGTAAGGAACTGGTTCCAGGAATATGAGAGTAAATTCAGCCTACTGCGGTGGCCTCCCAGTCAGCCGATCTCAGTCGATTTGGGAACTGTTGGGTTGAAGTGGAACGAGATCTTCGCAGTAGAGGATCGCAACCATCTGTATCCAATTTGCAACTGTGGGCAGCAGTTGAGTCAACATGGACCAGCATTCCTGTGGTATGCTTTCGACACCTCGTTGAGTTAATGCCACGGGAGCACATAACAATTATAGAAAATGTACGTGGATAATGTACAGAACTGCCAAAGCGAGCAATGATAGTGCTCGACAGAAGTATCCATTCGCACATTCGCAACATAGCCGAGATTTTCCACCTTAAATGCAAACCAGTTTTTTACCTCACAGCTTGTACCTAATCCCAATTAGACAGTTCATCGATGGGACTGGAGAAGTACGGGCACTCATTTTGTGGTCAACAGCTTTAGGCTCCATCGTAAATACAGTAGTTTAATATTTTGTAAATATTTGTATAGTTTGTAAATATTTGAGTTAAATGTTTTAGTCCAGCTCTTTGGGATGCAACAATATTCCTCATGCATTATGAAACCCGAAAGCAAAAGGCCTTTTCCTAAGTGACCTATATAGATGCAGGTAAATAATTACGTAGTGATTGAATGCCGCGCACTACAAATGCACAAGTAAATAATTACGTAGGTAATTTCCTGATTAGATATCGATCATAGTGACATAGTGTTTTTTGTCTGGCGGCACCGGGGGTCTCCCCCAAATTCGCGTTTTTACTGTGCAGAATACAATACTCTGCATGAGGCCAGGGTGTTAGTGTGTATTTTGTGAAGTATTAATGTGGGTTATGTTGTTCCTCTGGCTACTTAGCCTGGGGGCATGTGGAGATCCACTAACGCCTCCAGTTTCCATCACCGCCTCGGGGAGGCGGGCCAGGACACATTCGGAGAGAAGAAAGCTCTGGCGGGGGTAAACCCTCGGGTAGCCTAGGCATCCAAGGAAAGCCCAAAAGAAAAAAAAAAGGAGATAATGGGGTGATAGGAAGAAGGTGGGATAAAAGGGGCAGAGAACAGTGGGGGCAGTAGTTGAGGCACTCGCCTGATTTGAAAGGGGAGATAGTAAGGGAACCCCTGGTACAGAACGCCCATCCTGGTCCAGAGGGTGGGAATTGAAAGTGGGTCGTGGGGTGAGCCACCATGCAAGGGGGGTAACCCTGGGTGGGGGAAGGGGATTGGAGAAAGGAGACTCGACCACCCCAGGTGGTAGGAATAAAAGAACATAAGGAAAGAGATTCCTATGGTGGAGCGTGCTTTTTGCAGCTCTGTCCCACACTGGCCTAGGGGTTACCCTAATGACCAATGTCAGCATCCCACACCATGCCATTTGGAAAAGGTCCCTGAGAGCCTGCATAGCTATCAGTCTGTCCAGTGAAGAGGCTAAGATAGAACACGCAGTTAATAATAACTTTCATTCACTCAACATTCCCACAATTTTATTTTTCATAGTTTTTTTTCTTTTATATATCAGATTAGATATTGATCAGTGCGTTTTGACAGGTGTCTTTTGTGTAGAAAAGATTTGACTTACTCCGTCGTACCTCTACATATTACGTAGAAAAGCGTGCGCGAGGATTGACGAGCAAAGCGAGCAGGGGAACCCCCTAGTTATTATTATTATTATGAATTTATTTACGCAAAGTTCACCCCCTGTACAGCCAGTGGGCTAGGAGGGTGTACAAAATATTTTGAAATATACAGCATACAATTAATTTTATACAAATTTTCAAGATATTTACGATAATGGTATTAAATAGATAATCATATTTGCTTAATAGAAAGTTACAATTCACTTTAAAATAAAATTGATCCTAAAAATTAAAGAGATAAATATGACCTATATATCTTTTCTTCAGTAACTGTCATAACAAATTTAACTATTTTTAATTACATTATTGCATTTAATTATTTACATCATATAAATTTCAGATAAAAGATTCAGCTCAATTTTTACGTAGTTCTGGTATTTGGTCCATAATTTGGCTTCTATACATATGTATGTTTTATTGTCTTCGAACTTTATTGGATCAGTGGAGAAGGTGTTGAAGTGTGCGATGGTGTGACATGGGAACATTCATTTTAAGGAGTCCAGATTAGATAGCTTTATCGTAATTGGAGATGCTGGCTCTGGTGGTTTCTATTGTAATTGGAGATTCTGGCTCTGGTGGTTTCTATTTCTTGCAGTAATATCTTCTATCGATGGGGCATCGATATGGCGCGTTAGCAGCTTAGAGTGTTGAAAGTTTTTTATTATTTTTTTTATTTTTGAGGATAGTGAGCTTCCAGGAGGTCACGCCTAGATTGACTAGGAGAATAGGAGGCATATAGAGGTATACGTATGAGGCATCTATTAAGCTATTGTCCAATCAGTTTAATGTTGTGGCAGCCTGCGAGCTCCTGGCAGATATCCCAGAAAGCAGCATAGGTCTTCTTCTTCTTTGCTTTTAGGAACTGTTCCTTGAAATTTAAGTCTTCGTCCTACATTAGCCCAAGGTCATTATGGGATGAAACTTTAGGGATTGTCTCACTGTTAACTATAACGCGGACGTCATTTTTGACCGTCCCATTCGTGATTGTCATGTGGGCTGACTTGGCATTATTTAGTTGGAGTTCAGCTTGCTGTAGAAAGTCAATTAACTGTTGAATTTGCGTGGAGTTTTCATTATTAATTTCTTGTATCTGTTTGGAGTCTTTTGAAATAATAAAGAATTTTAGCTCGTCAGCGATGGAGATAATATTTGTATTTTTTGCGAGGAATGGTTCAAGTAGGATTTCAAAGAGGGTTGTCGACATCATCCCACCTTGAGGCACACCCCTCGTTGCATAGATGGTTTTCCGGTGAGATCCATTGGTTTTTCCCTGTCCACTCCGCCTGATTCCAGTATATAAGTGACTGGTCGTGACTGTGCTGGTGTGAATCTGTCGCTCAGTTTAAGCCTACATAACTTTGATAGCAGCGTTGGGTTGACCTCATTCCAATGCTGCTGCCAAGGGATTGTACAACGGTGTGTCTGGAACAGAGATCCCAGTTTTTTTTTTTTTTTTTTAGTTTTTGGCGCATCGGCTTCTGTGGCCATAATGCACCTCCCAAGGTTTTTGCACTACTCTAATCCAAGCCCGAGGTGGGATTCGAACCCGCGACCTTTGGGTTGCCAGGCAGGCACGTTTACACACCCGGCTAGCCCGGTCGGCAGAGATCCCAGTAATTTGGGGGTGAAACGACTCCAATTAGCAGCTTGATAGAAGTTGTGAGCTTTTTGCTGTTTATTGTGATTGGTAGATTTGGTATCTATATCTGTCTCGCCATTTTGGTTGTCCGTACTTGGGGATGAATGTGATATTTATAAAGGGCCCACTTAACTAGCCAGTACTCTTCTGCACAGATTTTTTTTTTTTTTTTTTTTGCGAGTATGCGAGTATACATCGGTCTATTTGCTGGTTGAAAACCTCGACTTTTAGTGTGATCAAAAACCATGCGCCCCTCGCCTGAGACCGACTAACTCAGCCATGTTGTGAAAAAGCGCATAAAAATTCCTGAACATTAACGGGATTTGAACTCAGGTCTTTTCCACCCTATGTTGGTTGTTATTGTGTTGTAGTGGGTTTTAGGAGGATCGGCGACTAAGGCCATATTGCTCCGTGTATGCCTGGACGGAGTTCCAGAGTTTCCGGGAGAAAAAGCCATTCTACCCTCGCTTGAGACCAACTAATTCATCCACGTTGTGAAAAAGACCCATAAAAATTGTTCACGTCATCGACAGGACTCGCACTCAGATCTTTTCCACCCGGTGTGGGGAGGACTGCGATTCAACCAAATGCGCTACCCACGAGGGCGCCTATGTGGTAGGACGATGATTATATCCACGTGGGCACAAATTCATCTTTAAGTTTTATATGATGTCGTGGATGGCTGATTTCTTCATCAGATTATCTAGAACTGCCCATACCCTGAGATTAACATGAATTATTCAAGCTTTAGTGATGTGAATCCACTGGGGAAGCATACGACAATATTTCTTGTCTGCAGTTATCTTCTTGAGATAAATTCCATCATAGGAGTGCCTGTACTGTTTGAAGTGCTGGCGGGTAGGAGGCGACACAGTATTTCAGATGATATGTTTCATTATAACTATAGGATATGTATACAGGGTGTCTCAAAAATATACGGCAAAGCTTCAGGAATGAGTTCCTCATATGTAGACATTAAAAATATTTTATATCAACATAGTTCCGGAAATGCTTGGTTCCCGAGTGTCTTATCTCCCGCATGTGATTTCCTTCATCACAAAGTACTGACAGAATCTGCTGGTTTTCCATTCCGACCATGTACTCAAATCAGCAGCAAGCGAATATGCACTTTATGTACGCAGGCTAATCTGCTGGTGACAAGGCCTGTACCCGGTGCAGATGATAAGGGTACAGTTGGTGTTCTCGCAACACTCTCCAAAAAGTCGAACTTTGAACAGCCGGTTACATTGCTATTCTGCGTGTGCTGATTCCAGGAGTGGCATGCACAACATCCAAAATCTCCTCCTCTACTTCAGGAGTCGTAAATCTGGGTCGTCCTCTGTCGGCAGCACGAAGTGTAAAGGTCCTATGTTCACAAAGGCTGCGATGGATACCTTCAAACGTTTTCCTGTCTGGACATCTTCGTTCTGGGAACCTTTTCGTTGTACAAACGACGAGCCTCCAGAGTATTGTCGTCTGCCAAACCGTACATAAATTGCATATCCGCTTGCTCCTGATTTGAGTACATGGTCGGAATGGAAAACCACCAGATTCTGTCAGTACCTTGTGATGTAGGAAATCACCTGCGGGGGGATAAGACATTCCGGTTAATAACTCGGAAACCAAGCATTTCCCGAACTATGTTGATGTAAAATATTTTTATTGTCTACATATGAGGAACTCATTTCTGAAGTTATGCTGCGTATTTTTGAGATACCCTGTATACTGTATATATATATATATATATATATATATATATATATGTGTGTTTATGCCACTGACGGATATCACAGGCATTTGAAACAGTTATAAAATATGTAAATAAATAAATTATCTGTTTATACTCCGGGACGACCAAACGGTTAGGGGAGTTCACAAGATAGACAGAATACAAGAAACAGCACCGTCTTCAGCAGTCAGAGGCTTGAACCCCGGACACTCAAGGCACGTATACTTATGCATCCGCGCGCCTGACCACTAGGCTACGGCGGCCTTATCGTGCCTACGAACATTTTTGCGGGGGTAATTATTCGAATCCAAACGTCGCGGGTTCGAATCCCGCCTGGGACTTGGATTAGAGGAAAATGCAAAAACTTTGGGAGGTGTATTATGGCCACAGAAGCCGATGCGCCAACAACTAACAAAAAAAAAAAAAAAAAAAAAAAAAAAAAAGAGTTTCTCATTTTAGTCCAGTAATTTTATGCTTACACTGGTTTCTGAAGTGAAGGAGTCGTTTTGGTTGTTTTTTTTAGCCATTTTTCGCCGCATCAGCAACTTAGACCGTATTGTGCCATATATAACATCTGTATTCTGTGGCCGATTTGCTGTTTGGTGGAAGAAAAACTCGATTTTGCAGATAACACAGCCATGCTACCGTCGCCCGAGACCGATTTACTCAGCCATGTTATAAAATACACCATAAAAATTCCTCCTGTTGTTGACTGGGTTCGAATCTACGTCTTTTCTACCCGGTGTGGGGAGGTCGGTGATTATAACTACTGTGCTACCGCACAGACTCGATTTTGGTAAAGTCCGAATTGGAACCTCGTCGATGACGTGAGGAACTTATTGAGGCTTTTTCATGCAGAGTCTACGTAGCCGGTCCCAAACACAAATTCAGAGGTCTTCCATCCCACAAACGTATAAATCTCGTTATAAACATGTAAGGCAGACACGAATCACTGCCGTCAATCATTAATAACTGAAGTTTTACAGTTACAGTTGTTGAATTTCTTTAAAACATTCATTGGTCCATAAATGATCATTGAACTCATTAGCTTAGACTTTTAAAAATGCTTTCGCTCATATTTCATGAAATTAAATTTATTCAACTATATTATTGAGAACTGTAATCTCTTTACGTGTTCTCCCGAGAAAGTAGACCAAATAAGTTCTAGGCAGTTAGGTTGCGATCTCTTGTCACACAGAGTTGAGGCGATTTTAATTCTAAGTCTACTATAGTTTTTTGCCAGAGATTTGAACATGAAAATAATTAAATAGAATAAAAAATTGCATCATTTTATG
This sequence comes from Mastigoproctus giganteus, assembly GCF_048544385.1. Lineage (NCBI taxonomy): Eukaryota > Metazoa > Arthropoda > Arachnida > Uropygi > Thelyphonidae > Mastigoproctus > Mastigoproctus giganteus. The sequence goes on from NC_143575.1 coordinate 79,815,651, forward strand.
AACCTCATCTGATCTTAAACACATAAAATTGGCAAAAGAACACTGCTCTTCAACTAGTTTACAGAATTTTAATTTCTACTTATCATTTTGGGAATCACTAACCACCACGGAGTGCCATGAAAAAAAACCCTTCAATATTGCGTCATCGAAGCCCTCAATAATCGAAAATTTGGCACAAAGGTATTTTACTAGAGAGGGGGGAAGGGGGAGTGAAAATTCAGATTTCTACGGCTGCCTTTAAAGCCTCGGGCTCATTTCAGCTTTATTAAGCAACCATTAAGTTTCCGTCTACCGCCTTTTCTCGTTAGCATAACTTCTTAGTCTTTTACCAATTATAATTTTCGCACAGTTCCGGAACCGTATTTATGCTGAGCAGAGGACCATTATGGAGTACGATTAAATACACTATACTACTAATACTGTAACGCCTTCAAAATGGGAATGAGAATTCCCTGCAGCATTTTAGTATTGCGTGAAGCATGCAAAACAACACCTAATGTATTGGAACAAGCTCGTTACGCGGTTAAACATCTGATAGATTAAAATTAATAATGAGGTGAACATTCTTAAACCATGTTATTATATACGAGCATTACGAATTTTATTGAGAATACCTCAATACATGCTCTTAATAACTTGAAGGCTACCCGCAAGTTGCCGTCATGGGAATAATGATTATTTATTTATTTATTTATTTACGTCTCCTCTTCAGGACTCATGAATGTGGAACGCTTACATTGTCGGAGATCATATCTTAACTGAACTAGAATCGATAGCTGATTTTTAACAACTATAACCGATATGTGTAGGCTGATAACGAGAGAGTATTGTCTCGACACGCAGCTTTTAAATTATTATACACAAATTGTGATATTCTGAATATAATTCTTAATATATAACCATGTAATATAAGAGTGTTCATTTTGTATTTAATTTTAATCTTTAAGCAAAACTTACTTAAAGGAATGCCGAAAGTACCCATAGATGGAATTCAGTCGGACTCAACATGCATGAGATTAAGTACGGGTCTCCAAAGCAACTAAGGCGATGGGCTAATCGCGAGAGCTTGGCAAGATAAAGAACTTGTAGGCCTTCAACATAGAATTATTATTGATAATTCTTGCTTAATAATTCAAGTGATCATTGACTACTGTTTAGGTAGTCTACGTTCGTGCAATTTGGTCTGGTAAACCAAATTGCCTTCAACAGTTTGGTCTACTTAGGCCTTCAAAACAGAATTACTATTGATAATCTTAATAATTCAAGTGATTATTGACTACTATTTAAATAGTCTTAAGTTCGTGCCGTTTTGTCGGGTAAACTTTTTACTGAAAATATTCTGAAGTTATTTGAGAGAATCTTCATTATAAATAATGACAGCGAATCGTAATAATGTAGAAAACAAAAACAAATTTTTCAATTTTAGGGTTATCCGAACCCAAGCTCATACATCTGTATGTTTTATGTCTGTTAATCGGATGTGCGTGTGTGTGTGTGTTCTCTGGTCGGTTTGCTTGCTGGCTGGAAAAATCTAGGATTCAGAGCAGGGGGGGGGGGGGAATTACCGAAACCGACTAACTCGGCCACAATGTAAATAAAGCCTATATCAGTTCTAACCTAGGCTTTAATTACATTCTCAACTGAAGAGGATTGTAGAAATTCCTTCGGTCATCGAGAGCATGAAACCCATCCCTGTCGGCGATACTATCCCCACTTAACAATCCAGATAGTCATATAAGTTAGTGCAATAGCATCATTTCTATACATAGTAAACCAACCGAAGTTGTATATCGGCATCATTACATAACATCTCATATTGTGAATTCCTTCACGAGTTGCCTATCTCATTATACCTCGAATAAGTAACGCTTCCCCAGTAGATAAGATTATTGTTACTTATTCTCAGTGGGTATACCATTCAGACAGCAGTTTCAGTGTATATATGTAGGGAAGTAATGCTCTTTAACTTTTTAAATAAAATCAATAAAAATCAATGATGGCGTGAAAAACAACGACTATGAAAACAGGCATAAAAACTGAAAATATGATTACAAGAATGTATATCTGGGTAGCTGGAAATCATGAGTGTAACATTCTGACAGCCTAAAATTCCTTTCATACAATTTTAGTTTGATTTAAAAGAGAACATAAGGAGAAAACAAAAGTGGCGAAAAAAAAAAAAAAAGAGTTAGTACTCATATATAGGTACAGAAAATAAGTAAAAATAAAATTAAAAATATAAATATAAAAGGGGGAGGAGGTGGACGACGAGGAGGCTATGAAGAAAGAAATTTAGGCTTGACGTAGCCGAGTGGTCAGGAGCGAGAGTACATAGCACGCGTTCCTTGAGTAGACCGGGGTTCAAGCCCGTGACTACTAAATACGATAAATATTTGTACTGACAATTTATTGTAAACTCTACTGACTTGGTTGTCGTGCCGGAGTATAAACAGAAAATTTATTTTTTTTAATATACAGTGAGAAAATGATGCCCAGCTCATAATGGTTCAAAAAATTAATCGGGTGATGAGTCACTTGGTGACGCAACCTATGAGGAACGACCAAATGAAGGCCATAATTGAGTCGCATTCAAGCCAAACATACCGAGTGCTTACAGAAATATTTAATGTGAGCGACGAAACTATTCGCTTGCATTTGCAAGCGATTGGGAAAGTTGTATAAACTGAGCAAATGAGTTTCACATTTACTAACAGCCGACAACACACTCCCAGAGACTATCACTGTGCTGGTTGCTGTTGTCGCGTAGCCCTCCTGTTGTCACGTCACAATAATGAGCTATTTTTGGACTTATTGTTAATATGCGGCGAAAATTGTTTTAATTCCTTGACCCTGTACAACGTAGCCCTCTTGTATATATTATCATTACTGTGCTACACACCTAGGCAACAGCAGATATACAAACATGCCACAGATACACAGTTGCCAAGGCAGATTGGCCTCAATACAAAGAGCTACTAACTGCACCGGTTAACAACAAACCTCCGTCCCTGGATTCACAGAATAATCTAAACGAACTGCAGAAGGCAACTACTAAACTGATGATAGACATCAGCAACCAAACTATCAGAAAAAAATACCCCCGGCTGGGCGCAGTCCCCTGGTGGAACCGGGGCATTGCCATGCTCCGGCGACAAACGAGCAAGAGTAGGAAGGACTTCCAGAGAATCCGAAGAACATGGCCAGCAAATGAGGTTGAAGCCCTGAGGCAAAGATATAGACAAAGCGGAAACCGGTACACTGACGCCATAAAGACAAGTATAATACGCTCTTGGGAGTCCTTGGTCTCCACAGCAGGGAACACTGACCCCTGGAGCATTATCTACAAGGTAATCACCAATAGACTGCCTAGGGGGAGGTAATTGCTACCACTAAGACTCGGCAGGGAGACCTCACCACGACCTGGGAGCAATCGACGAATAACATACTCGACACAATATATCAAAAACCAGATGTTCTAACCATACCAGCTCAACAACAGATATGTGACAGAAACGATAACTACAGAAACCGGGCGATTGAGCCCCCCTTCACCCTGGATGAACTCAGCGTGGCCACTAGTAGGGTCAGAAATAGAAAATTCCCGGGCCTCGATCTTATTGAGCCTGAAATACTCAAGAAAATCGTGGAATACCAGCCGCACCTACTCCTCACACTATACAATAGATGCTTGGAAACAAGACTTTTCTCAACTGCATGGAAAACAGCAAATTTAAAACTATACTGAAAAATCCTACCAAAAAAATCCGGAATATCCGGATTCATATCAGCCCATCGCACTGCTCCCAGTAGCAAGCAAATTGTTTGAAAGATTACTCCATGCGAGAGTTATAAAACCCTATGAAGCAGCAGGCCTACATGCTGGAAACCAGTATGGCTTCAGACCAGGATCCTCAACTGTGGACGCACTGGGAAACTTTCTAAGGATATTCCAGGATTGTAGACGAAAGTATCTGCTGCTCATCTCTGTTGACTTTGCTGAGGCGGTTGATTCGCTTTGGTGGCCAAGCGTCCTGTCAAGGTTGAGGGAGGCTGAGGTGCCTTTTAACATGTAATATAAGACTACAATTACAAAGTAATTGAACAAAGCTATTTAACGCAAAGAAGAGTGGAAATCAACGTACACTATCAAAAAATAACAAGAGAGGTGTACAGAGAATGTCCGCAGGGGTCGGTGCTGGGGCCGCTCCTGTGGACAATGGTCCTCGATGAATTTCTGACGACGGACCTGGGTTCTGTGGGAGCGCACGCTTTCGCGGACGACTTGACATTGACGGTAGAGGCGGACTCCAGGGCCCAATTGGAGACGCTGGCAAATCAGGCATTGCAGCGGCTTTAGCAATGGGCATCAAAGAACCAACTGAAAATATCGTCAGACAAGACCTCGTCGATCCTCCTAAAGGGACTCTACAACTACGACGACCCCCGCAAATTAAAATCAACAATATAACCATCAAATTTGTGAGCCAACTGAAGTATCTGGGCGTTATCCTAGATAAAAACCTGACGTTCCAGCCGTATCTGAAATAATAAGAAGAAAAATCAGAGGATACTCCGGACTGGTAACCAGAATCACAAGGAAAGATTGGGGACTCAAGAAAAAAACACTGATGCTTTACTATAAAACAACCTTCCTACCAGCAATCACCTACGCAGCAGCGGTGTGGTATCCAAAAACGACACTGGTAGTCAACAAAAGAACACTAGAAATGACCCAAAGGACCATATTGCTATCAACAACGCGCGCTTGCAGCACGGTAAGTACCCCAACATTGCAGGTACTTGCTGGAGCGCTCCCTCTGGACCTGGAAGCTGTTCGGGCGGCTACTGTTTTTTTTGGCCAGGGGAGTGGCCGCTAGCACCAAGGATACACGACTGACCCGGCCGGCAACCTAAAAAACGAAAAAATTAGGATACAGATCCACCTCCTAGACCTTTGGCAGAGAAAGTGGACAGAGACTACAAAAGGCGAAGTAACAAAAAGATTTCTACCAGACCTCCGGAAAATATACCGAAAGCAGCCGGCCTGGTACTTCCCAGGGTACCATATGACAACACTATTAACCGGACACGGACCCTACAAGGAGAAATTGTTTGTCTTCGGACTCGTTGAGGACCCAAACTGCATATGTGGAGAGAGTGAAAGCTGGAGCCACATAGTCTATGATTGTCAACACTATGAAGACCTCAGAGGGCTACTAATAACAAGATTGAGATACCTCCCAAAAGGATTGGAGCACCACTTCCTGGACACTGAGGATGAATATAGGGCGCTCTCCCAGTATGCGTCTCGCCTTCATAGCCAGGTGGGCAGGAGCAGCAGTGCGTAGTACACGCTTCTTGATCAGACCGCGGTTCGAGCCCGTGCCACCAAATACGGAGGATGCGGAAAGGTCAGGGAATGACCACTGCATATCCCCAGAGCAATATATTCTTAGTTGCTACTGCTCCTAAAAACCAAATAACAAACAAACAACAAACAGTATGCGCAAGACCTATTCACCAGGAGAAAAACATTAATAGCTGTCTACAGCAATGTACATAGAGATTGACCCTACGATAGCGCAATTTTTTTTTCTTTATTTATTTTATTTAATTTTATTTTTATTATTATTTTTTTTAAATTTTTTATTTTATTTATTTATTTTTTTAGGTCCTAGCCGCCGAAATCCCAGGAAATTAAGCGGCAGGATCTGCCAGAGTGAATCTAAGGCTACTGGTTTCCTGGTCTGCCTCCACGGGGCGTAAGTGGGACAACGTTGGGCCTCGATAGGAGTCCAACGGCTAAATGACCAGATGAACAATGGTACAGAACACTACACATGAACAATTCCCACACACTTTTAAATCTTTGGCATTTCCCAGTGAACTGATTCACCACAATGAAAGCAATGCGGAGATAGGGGAACCCCCTGGTGCCGTATGACAACAACACACACTTACACTTACACACTCCTAGGCAGCACAGTGGTTATAATCACCAGTTTACCATAGCGGGTAAAAAAAGGCCTGAGTTTGAATCCGGAAGTAACACGAAGAATCTTTATTGTTTTTTTTTTTGTTTTTTTTTTTTTTTCATAACGTGGATGAGTTAGCTTATTAGTTAGTCTAATAGCCTAAAACTATGATTGCATGGTTCTTCCGAGGGAAACTCGAATTTTGCTTCAAACAAACTGATCGAAGAATACAACTCAAATACAGACAAAATATACTGAAGCTACACAGTGAGTGGATGGGTGAAATGAGAAGGGTGTGTGGTTTTTTTTTTTGGCTGATGCTATATAAGCTTGCTTTCTTGTATCATGTGCCTTTGCTAATGCTACAGCTTTAGTACCTTTGGCGCTTAATACACACACCCTGTTCCACATATCGAAGCTTCCCCCCCCCCCTTCAACAACAGAAGATATTACTGTGTCTGGCGGAATATACAGTGTGTTTGCTTAATTTTTTTAACGTATGGTTTAATTTTATTGCCAAAATCTGCACGAACCTTTTTAGTTCACCTATTAGTTACCACACATTTGAACTCTTCACCGCTTCTGTTGTTTTAGTTTTGCAGCCCCCGACTAAGTTCATGGGGTTTCAATATATTTTGTCTATAAATTGTGTGCATTCTATGGTCTTTTTTATTGTTTTTTTTTTTTTTTTTTTTTTTTTCTGGAAGAAATACTCGTTTTTTGCGAGTGGACCATAGGACCTTCGCTAAAGGTTGACTAACTCGGTCACAGTATGTAAAAAAACTCATAAAAATTATTCCACACTTTTCCAAACTATTATATTTAGGCCACCCGAATAATTAAATTCATCTGCCGTCCTGTGTCTTATGTCTGTTAATTACGTGTGTTCTATGGTCGATTTTCACACTTTTCCAGACGGTGTATACGTTACAGGGCGGAGGAATGTAAGCACTATGCTATGCATGGGGAGGAAAAGATTTCGAATATTATTAATAGTCGCCTAAAATGTTTGGAGTGACCGTGGTAGTATTAACCACGCTTTTCCCAGTGGAGAAGAAAAATGCATGGGATGCATATAAATTATCAGGTGACGCAGAAGCCTGTGGCAGATATAAGCTAGTCTGTAATCAGGTCACAAAGGAGGTTCGGCAGGCGAAGGCGGATTACGAGAAATCTTTGGCAAAAGATGCTAAGAAAAACAGCAAGGATTTCTTTACTTATATAAACTCTAAAAGGAAGGGGCTGAATATGATTGGTCCACTTGACATCGATGGTTCGACTGTTGATGATCCTGCTCAGATAGCAAACAAACTGAATGAGTATTTTGCATCTACATTCACACGTGAGGAATTATTACAGTTTGAAAATGGAAGAAGGTTATCAAATTGTAGCAGTGTGCTTAATGATTTTGTAATAACTGAGAGCAAAGTGGAGGAGAAATTGTTGAAGTTAAACATAAGAAAGGCACCTGGGGTGGATGGGATCTATCCAGTTATTTTAAAGGAGGCGGCAAAGCAACTAAGCAAACCCTTAGCCATAATTATGAGAGCATCCTTGGACTCAGAGGAGGTTCCCACGGACTGGAGATGTGCAAATGTGTCCCCAATTCACAAAGGTGGATCGAAGGGTGACACGAGTAATTACAGACCAGTTAGTTTAATTTCTGTTCCGGGTAAAATAATGGAGTCACTGGTTAAAGACGCATTGCAGGATCATCTAGACAAGACTGCAGCAATAATTCAAACACAGCATGGGTTTGTTAAGGGAAAGTCTTGTCTGACAAATTTGATTGGTTATTATGATGTGGTCACAAAGGAACTGGATGCAAAAAATAATTTTGATATCATATACTTGGATTTCAGGAAAGCTTTTGACACTGTTGCGCATGGAAGACTGCTGTACAAATTGGAGCAGAATGGTATTAAGGGTAAGTTGCTACAATGGATAAAAGGATGGTTAAGTGGGAGAAGACAGAGGGTGGTAATCAATGGGTGCTGCTCTTCGTGGACTAATGTTATTAGTGGAGTCCCACAGGGTTCGGTGTTGGGTCCACTGTTGTTTTGTGTATTTATCAATGATATTGATGAAGGTATATCAGGCTTAATGTGGAAGTTTGCAGATGACACAAAGGTTGGCAGGGTTGTTAATGACAGTAATGGCAGTGTGCTACTGCAACAGGATCTAGATAATTTGGGCAGATGGGCTAAGAAGTGGCAACTGAAGTTCAACCTTGACAAATGCAAAGTACTGCATATGGGTAGAAGTAACCCCAGAGAAACGTACCAACTGTGTGGTACTACACTTAAGGTGGTAGAAAATGAAAAAGACCTGGGAGTAATTGTGCAGTCAGATATGAAGTTTTCTGAGCAATGCAGACAGGCTGCTAGGGCAGGTCATGGGGTTTTGTCAATGATATATAGGAATTTTGCTAGCAGGGAAAAGGAGGTGATTGTCCCTCTGTATAAGGCAATGGTCAGGCCACGCCTTGAGTACTGCGTATAGGTCTGGAGGCCTCATTTTAGGAAGGATGTAGATTTGCTTGAGCGTGTACAGAGAAGAGCAACACGATTGGTGAGGGGAATGAAGGGATTCTCTTACCAAGAGAGGCTTAAGTTCTGCAAATTGCAGTGGCTGGAGACTAGGCACCTGCGCGGTGATCTGATTGAGGTCTATAAGGCCTTGAATGGGTTGAGCACGCTGAATTCTGATGGGATCCTCCCACTTGTTCAGATTACGAACCTACGGGGACATAAGTTCAAATTAAGAAAGGACAGATGTAGAATAGATGTGCGGAAATTTGCCTTTAGCCAGCGGGTGGTTAATTGCTGGAACAAACTTCCATCTGTCGTTGTGGAAGTTGATAGGTTAAATAAATTTAAGGAGGAACTGGACAGGCATTTGGAGGGAATGGTGTGATTTTTTTTTTTTTTTTTGGCTGATGCTGCATAAGCTCCTACACTTGCTTTCTTGCATCATGTGCCGCTACTACTACTACTACTACTACTACTACTACTACTACGTATGGGTGTCACTCTGCTACAACACCTCTTTGGAACGGGTATAGGTACTTTTCTCGTCTCGTTCTTCTCTTGGGCTTGTTGCTCAGAAGAAGAAAGAGATGCTGATTTATCTCAGTAATGCTGCACTGTAGATCATCAAAGTTTCTGTGATAGCGAACACCCTATCGTTCAGAGACTTACATAAAATAAACCAGCGCTGTAATGTTTGGAGACGTAGGATGCTAAGCAATATGGCCGTTCCAGGTAATCTGCCTCCCAGGAAGTGATATTTTATTTTTTATTCAGATATTCTCAATGCAATGAATGAGTTATACATATATATTAATATACCTAGATATAGTGTTTGGGTTGGGGCGCCACCGGTGGTTCCCACAACTGCGCCATCGTTCACTTGTGGTGTATACAGAACTCTGTAAATACCAGAAGTGGGTGTAATGTGTTGTTTTGTGTTAGAGTAATGTTGGGTTCTGTTGTTCTTCTAGCTTTTGGACGCAGGGCTCCTGATGGGACTCTACGTTGGCGGCCACCACCACTAGGAGGTAAGCCAGGCAGTCCCTAGTTCTCTGGCTGGTCTCTACCAGCGTCGTTTGAGCTTCCTGACATAGGCCATAAAAATAAATAAAAATTAGCAGAGCATGAAGAATGAAGTATAGAAGAAGATTAAAGGGGAAAGACGGTTTAATAAGAGTTGATCCACCCAAGTTTAGGCGAGATGAGGGATTAGAGCAGAACCGACCCCAGGTCTATCAGCACCCTGTGCGAGATTTTTTGGTGCGCCCTCTCCAACTTTCTATTAAGTTTATGCATTATACTTTTACTATTAACTGAAAAATACTTACTTTTTTATTTTAAAAAGAAACAATCTATGAGAGCCCCTGAAGGATAGAATCAAATATTCGGATAGAAGGATAGATCAAATCAAATTCGAATACACGATAACTGAAATCCGAACTTTTCCGATTTGCTTGAATCGGAACGTAAGATTGACTTCATATCGCGACTTGAGATTTACAGCAAATCAGTGAATTTGCGGGGTATTTTGCCCCTTCCCCTAAATTTTGGCGCCCTTTGCGGTCGCACCGCTCGATTCACTCTGAAGCCGACCCTGGATTAGGGTGAATGTTGTTAAGTCATAGGAGTAAATTCTCCTGTGTGAGCGCCATTGGTCCTGAGTTTGCAAATACCCACTGCGAGTGCCAGCAAACCCGCACCGTGGATGGTGCCAGCAGCGAGATCCTACCCATGACGGGTTAGCCTGACCTTTGCGAATCCCGCACGCTATGGAGTGCCAGCAGTTCCGCACCAAGGATGGTGCCAGCAGAATATACCTAGTTATATTAGTACCATACCAGGTAAAACTTCATATGTTACATCTCATGATAACATAAGAAGTTTGGTTTAATGCTTGTTAAGTGCGAAAACAACTAAGGCTTTGAGGCATCAGTATGTTGTATCTTTAATTGCGTGCATTTTTTGGTTGTTTTGCTGTTTTATGGAGGGAAATCCCGACTTCGGAAGAAAAACTATGCAACCAATCCTCGATTCCTTGATGGGATTCCAACTCGAGACTTTTACACCCAGTTGGAGGACAGTGATTATTACTGCAAGCGACACAATAATATACAAGATATTTTACCGCTGTATCATTAATAAATATTGAAATTTGCTTATTTGCTTGGAAGACACCCTTCGCAGCTTTGTATATAACAATTCATTGCCAGAGTCGCTTTGGTCTCCTGCAAAAAAATGTCTGCATTTATGCAGACATTTTCTGACGTTTCTTTTGAATTAAGATTTTATAACTTTCTGTATAGCATTGTCACCCTTCTACATTATGTGCATCCGCATCCCATTAGCGTCTATTTAAATGTGTATCTTTCTCTGGTGTCAAACTTCACCCGATTTTTTATGGAAGAGACATTTTGAATGTTATTGATCCATATAATTACCGGGGGTGTTCTCTGTATAATCTCTTAGTGCTGTTGTAGTTTATTACTGTACATTCCTTCAGTTGACACGGAAGGAATGCGAATATTTATTGTGTTCTACTTTTGTTGCTATTAAGAAACATAATAAATGTTTCACAAGATAAAATAATGCGAGCATACTATTCATATAGTTTTTTTGTTTTGTTAATTGCTACGTCCGTTTAAAGTAATATACGACTATATTTATGAAGTCGTAAGCGTTAACTTTACCTAATTAATTCTATTTACATGAAATAGCACGTACAATACATAAAACTACGCTTCATATAATCCTTCAAGTTGCAGTTGCTTAAGACAGTTTCTACAGTGCTTTATTAGCTCTTTATTTTTAACTAAAATTGTTTCATTGCTTTTTAAAGCATAATAAAAGTCATATTCAAACACTCGGTAATTCAAAAGGCATCTCATTTTAGTTGAACACGCTTGAAATATCACAAACAAAAACAAGTTGAGAAACGTTTCGTTTACTGTATTTATATTCATTTTCAATTTGGTGGGAAATATATCTTCTAACACAAGCAATCACTGTCCTCCTTTTAAAAGTTTAGAATTTAACTCAACCTTAAGCAAACACTAACCATACAGGGTTATCCTGACAGGTTCTGTAACTTTGTATGGTTTACCTCCTTCTTGAAAACTTGCACAAGATTGGAATCTTAACTTCAGTTTAACCTTAATTTCACCAGATTCGCTGTTCTCTCATGAACTACGGTGTCCCATATATGCTCAATGATATTCTGTCCTGGAGACCGTAGGGTCCATTCCATTTGAGAAATATCCTCACTTCTGAAGACAGTTTTTCATGATTGTTCTGTATGAGGATGGAACTATTAAAAGAAACTGGGACCTGCTATTTGACGTAGGATTCACGAATTCGATTCCATTACCTCATTGCAATTATAGTTTCTCTGTTAATAAAGAAACTACGAAGATTGTCTAACTGGCCTACTATGCTATTTACCAAGCATGCCAAACTATCAGGCTCCCTAACTTTTTTGTGCCCATCTCGGCGAACTTGGCAGTACGGTAGTTTCGCCACTGATCTCCTTATATACTTTGTTCATTGCGTATGCTCAGGCCAACAGACTACCTCTGCAGGGATCCCTTACCTAATGTTTATGGGTTCGTCTTAGATCCATTTTTTTCTATCCAGATATATTCGCAAGTTACACAACCTATCAGGATTGAATAACAAAGTTACGCAATCCTGACAGGTTGTGTAACTTTGTATGGTTTACCTCCCACTTGAAAACTTAAAGAAATATTCTCCTTCTCGAAACCTCTTTCTTGAAAACTTAAAGAAATATTCTCCTTCTCGAAACCTCTTTCTTGAAAACTTAAAGAAATATTCTTTAGCTCAAGAATATTTGAGAAGAAATATTCTTTAGCTCAAGAATACTTGAGCTAAAGAATATTTCTTTCAATGTGGGGGAAGAATACTTGAGCTAAAGAATATTTCTTTCAATGTGGGGGAATCGGTCCCAGATCTGTGTTTGTGCCGTTTTTCTCTGCGCTTAGTTTTACTCCTGTTAGCTAGGCGTGAATTGTATGGTAACACTACCTATGTTCCTAATCGGTACTGTGTCGGTCAGTGTGCATTTATTTTATTGGATTTCAACTTTCGCTGATGGATCGTGCAGTGGCTGCGGAATGTATTTATAAAAAGTCATTTGCACTGGCCTACCAAAAGTCATAGGACACTTATATTTCTGGATTTACCATGTCTATTCAAAGAAATGAATGCTCTTTGGCCGTTAATGACTGCTTAAATGCATCGTGAAAGGTTTTATACTTTAATTTTTAGTAGAAAGCTGGTGGTATTGTGTTACATTCCTATAAAGCATTACTGAGCTTTACTAACGAAGAGGTAGTCTTGGCCTTATCCTAATTTTGCGTTCTGACTCATCCTAAAGATGTTTAGTTTAGTTGAGGTCTTAGCTTTGTGCCTGCAACTGCTGTGCTCCGATATTATGAGTTCATAATCCTTGCTTTGTGACTCGGACCGCTGTCTCGTTGGAAAATGTAAGGATTCAGTAAAACTGCCAAAATGTAGGGCACACAGAATAAAATGCAGCCAGCAGTCATGATCTCATACACTGTGATCAGTGTACCTAGTTAGAACTGCCGGAATCACCCCCGGACCATGACACCTTTCCCTCCCAATTTCACCGTTGGTAAAAACATTTCATCGGTCAATGGCGTTCATTTGTTTTTGTTATGAAATATGGGCTGCAGCTCTTTAGTGAAAATTCATGGCATACAGCGCTACTTGGGGAAACATTTAGAGGTTTGCCTGGGACCATACGCAACTGTAAACTCAGATTCTCTGGGGTCTGATGAGGTAACCAGCAGTCTCAAGTAGTTTCCCGTCAGTCACCATTTTGCGCCTACCTGGTGGTTTCTTTCGCTCAGTATCACTTGTAGACCTCAGTTTCTTCAGTTAATTGTGAACTGTCTATGTGGAAAGGTTTAATTCCTGAACAAGAGCAGACAGATATTTTGTCAATATGAACTATATCCTCCCCCTCTGAAATTCTTTTCTTTTCATGTAATCATTATTTGGCGTACACATTTGATACTTCTGGGATAACCTTTGGTCACCTTTATAGACCAAAATATTTGCATATTCGTGATTACATAATTTCAATTTCTTCATTAGAGTCCAATTGTTTCTGAAATTCATGGCAAGCCACAGTGTATAGAGACTTATCCATATGTAGTGTATTGATAGCTCTGTAGACTTCAGACAGTTAAACTTGGCCCGAACCATAAAGAAAGCATTTCGCACTTCCACATTCTGTGATTCTTTCCAGATGCAAAGCAGTTGCTGTTTTTACCTAGAGCTGTGATTTAGGCCTTATGGCACTCCACCAAGCTATGGAACAATTATAAATGGAGACTTTTTGAAGCTGCATAATATGCAATAATGGTTATTCGCCTGGTGATTAGACTTATGGAGAGTTCAGGATCACAGCTTTCCATGGCAGAGCATGAGATTGCCGACACAGCTTGAATACGTTTTGGAATGTCTATTAATTTTGGACTAACCTCCATTTTGGTTTCGGAAACATTTCTGGTGCCATATGTTTGAAGCTGTAGCAGGACAGGTTCATGGTCTGACGTGGAACACTATTTTTGGGTGGAGGGGGGAGTATTGAACTGTACATGCCATAGTAACAATTGAGGTCCAACAGGTTCTTACTTGTACTGTATTAGTAAGGTTGTTGATAAATTGGAGATCGGTGCAGGAAAGCTTTGAAAGAAGGGGCAATTTGTGATGCATTTAGTGAAAAGGCAAGTTGAAATTTTCAGAGACTGTGTGATGTGCAGAGGGATGAAGTTAATTGATGATCGAGATGACAAAGTATAAAACTGTTTGTGGGTGAGAGACAGTGGTAATAAAGTGTGATAATAAGTTGTCTGGTAATAAAAAATAAAACCACACGGTTTTATTACAGACAACTTATTATCACAATAATATCGATTAGATTATATAGTACTTGATGGTTACTGGCAGTGCTTCATATTGCTTTTCTACTTTTCTACCAGTGTAGTTCCCCAGAGATGGAAGTTAGTGATAGCTTAACCCGTTTGAACTTCGGCCGTCGCTAGAAGAAATGGTGCACTATCAGAAGCAAAGTAAGGTTGAAAGCAAAATATCAGAAATATATTCAATACAGGCCCACATGACTACTAAATCCGGTGATGCTCGTGTATCCTCTTTCTTGTGAACTCGCTGACGTTATGTGCTATTTTCGGAATATAACACAAAAAAATTATTTACTTATCTTGTGAAGCGCTGTTGATGAATATGAAGTATTCTGTGGAGGTACTTTCATATGAGAAACATTAAACTATTAAACTTCTGTTTAAACTGTTTAAAGCAAAAATATGACAAGCACAAAGCACCATAACTCTCGGCATATAGCATAAGCTCCTGCAATAAGAATAATACTGAAAATCTCTTATGTTTAGGAATGTGTCGTTTTGTATTGAAGGTATTTGTTACGTCAACAGTATATCCTCAGAATGACACTACATCAAAAATATGCCATTTTTATTGGACTCTCATTCATATCGATGCATTTACCTTTGGAATAGTAACAGATTTATCTTCCTCTGCCATCCTTCCAGTGACAAATTTAGCTTGTCAGCCTCACTACGAGCTGCAACTGTTACTAAGGCTGTGTTAATCGATTTCCACCTATGTTCACGTAACTTTTTGAATGCCATTTTTATTCTCTTCAGTTTATGGAGATTAAATAATTTGTTACACTGAGTAAAACCGTTGTTTAAGAAACAAATAGCTATAAATCAGACTGGCTTTGTTACTTGTTTCATACTTTTATAGCAAGGATTTCATTGCTTGGATCACTAAAAGCGTTTTCTATTGTACTAAATTAATGGATAATATTTCCTTAATTAGTATCTAACAGCTAAAGGATCTTTCCTTTTAAGCAATGTTTACTGCTAATAGTATGGAGAAAGAGGAAATTCGTTCCATAAGCACAAGAAAGTTTTGGCCATATGCTAATTTCATCTATTTCAAATATTAATGGTGATTACTAATTGTGCTGTTGTTGTTGTTAATTCCCTGGCCAGATGTATTTTCCCCCGATTTGTTTTAACTGCGTATGTTCCAAGTTCGGTTTGTCTGCAGGATAAAAATTTCCGCGAAAACTTCACACCTTTATTGTGATATAAAACCTTGGACCGATACCAAACAGTTGGAAAAACAATAGTTTAATGAACGAGTTATGTAGGCTCACCTTTGGCGCCAGTGACATCATTAATCCGTTGCGGAACACTTTAGACCAGTTCCTTGTAGTAAGCGATAGGAATCTGTGATCATTCCTGCTTTAGTGCAGGTGCAAGTTCAGCTCTAGAAGAAGGGTGTATTGACCTCATAGCCAATACGCCTCTCTTTGATCCACCGTTCAGGTTCATCAGAAAGGTATGCAATCCCGTTTATGCCTTGATTTCGGGCAGGTCAAGCAAGTTGTTGGACTTCGTCTTCTTCAAATCAGTTTTTGCATCACTCGTTGTATGGCATGGAGCATTATTGATGATCTCATTTTCCTAGAACTAAAAGATTGTGAACACTATGGAATCGTCCAAGATGCAAGTATACAACTCGACATTGACGGTTTTTTGCCCAGTCATTCTCTCTACACCCGGCTGTCTTTTTGTAGTGGTGCCTAGCAGCTGCAAAATGACATCTGGCGTTTGTTGGGGTGGCGCTGAGTTTGTGAGTAGTAACTCTACTATGAAAACCCATGCCATGCAGATCCCTACGGACAGTGGACGACACTATCTTCCAATGGGCTCCCAGGCTTGCCTGATATCCCCAGTAAGTGTCTCTGGTAATAAAGTTGTCCCTGGCGCACCTCCTCGTAGTCAAGGTTGGGTGGGACCAGGTGTCCTCTGCTCCCTGGCTGCGAAGTCGCCAGGTGCCAGCACTCAACATAACACCACACACTTACACACACTTGCCGGCCTTTGCTGTTTGCCTTTCAGATGCTACAGCGGTATATAGGGAGAACCCTGGAGACCGCAATTAAAACAAACACACCTTGACCTTGACTGTCTTCCAATATCACGTTTTCCAAGGACGTCGCTCAGTTCGCTTTCACCATTCTTTTCAGAAATTGGCAGTTCCTATTTTTTTTAATTTTTTTTAACTTTCTTTTTGGCTTTACTCACCTGCCCATTTTCCCACACTTAACATCTCTCTCATTCCTCCAGCTTTCAATAGACCTAGGTGAGTTCCCCAATCCGAGGACATCCAAACTCTTTGCTCCTCCCTATCTCACTCATCTGGAGGATACCTTATTTCTTCGTCCTTCCTTCTTTTCACCTACCTTTACTCCCCACTCTCAAACTATCTCCTCACTCACTCTAATTTTTTTTTTTTTTAATAAATAAATAAATAATTTCTGTTTATACTCCGGGGCGACCACACGGTTTTAGATACCACTAGAAAGCTCAGGCGACTCTGGGGGTTGCCTAGCCAGAGTTCTTTCTCTCTATTGCGCTGCCTAGCCTACCTCCACGGGGCTAGTGACGGCCAACGTGGGGTCCCACATTGGGGCCCCACGGCTAAACGGCCAGAAGAACAACACAACCCTACGCTTACACATACATATTCTGGCCGTTTCAGGGAACTGTGTGCGTTACAGAGTATTTATGCGGAATTAGGGGAGATCCCCGGTGCCGCCAGACAATAAACACTAAGTCCTCTAGCTTTCAATACATCGCCTATGGTGATTTTGCGAGGGCTACACTTATGGCATATGCAGTAACAAATTGCTGATATGGCATCCGCCGATTAAGCCTTTTTTAAATTCTGTAAGTGCCTTGCCGCCACTCATTCTGCTTTTTTGTAAAATTCCTGTTATTGTCTGCACAGTTTTAAACTTGTTTCTGCTTTTCATATATTATTATTATTATTATTATTATTATTATTATTATTATTATTATTATTAACATCATTTTAATTCCACATCAGTGGGCACCCCTGCAACAGCCTGGTTCGGCTAGAAGGGTGTACATTATGCAAATTCCAGTTGATTACATTAATTGGAATTGCAAGAAATCAAAACAGATTGAAAATGCACAACAAAATAAAAATAAATAAATAAAATAAATAACAAGTAAAATAACTAAATAATAAACAATGAAAAACACAACGGTGAATCCAGGGAAGCCTTGGAAGGGAATTCTTTTCACATAATGCTTATTATTCATTTATAGAGCTCTTTCACTATGTCCTGTCTATAGCGCATCGAGCTGCAGAAAGATGAGGCATCAATTCCTAGGGAGTTATACAGGGTGATTCACTACCAGTGCGACAAACTTGCAGGAGGTGTAGGGGGCACAAAGACCAATCGGAATCACATAGCATTGCAGAGTCCGAAATGCCTTCGTCATGCGACAGAGGACGTTGAACGGGAGGTCGCGTGAACAGCGATTCCGCTGGAAGTCAGCATTTGTGAACCGGTTCCCGAGGCAAGTAGGATGGACGAGTATTCAAACGTTGAACTGGCCGACATGCACCCCGCGTATGGAGCTGCGGACTGTAACGGGTGCGCCGCAATGCGCTTGTACCAGGAACGTTTCCCGCACAGGCGTGCTCCTCATCATATGATTTTCGCACGTGTGCACAGAAGGTTACGTGAGACTGGTTGTTTCACGAGAGGTACCATGAATCGAGAGCTAACGACGAGGACGCCAGACAATGAGGAGAATGTCCTGCGTCTTGCAGAAGGCAATCCGAGTACGAGCACTCGAGCGATAGGCCAACGATTGGGTATTTCCCAATCCGCTGTATGGAGGATACTGTCAACAAACCAAGTGAGTTCATACCATCTGCAACGCGTCCACTCATTGGAGCCTGCGGATTATCCACTCCGGAGGACTTTTGCTACTTGGTTTCTTCAACAGAAACGGTTCGCAAATGCTGACTTCCAGCGGGATCGCTGTTCACGCGACCTCCCGTTCAACGTCCTCTACCGCATGACGAAGGCATTTCGGACCCTGCAATGCTATGTGATTCCGATTCGTCTTTGTGCCCCCTACAGTTCCTGCAAGTTTGTCGTACTGGAAGTGAATCACCCTGTATATTCCGAACGTATTCGCCGGAAACACTGACCTAAGGTATTGCACGTTTTGCAGAGAAGATTGTGGACAAGGTGTTGAACTGCACCGGGTTCATTCTGAGGTCCGAGGATTTGTAGAAACATCCCCGATGTCAGGCGAATCCATTTGGCCGCATAGAAGTTGTGCCAAGATGTGTAGATTCCTCTCTTTGACGATAGTTTCCCAGGGTTTCATGCCAAGATTTGCATAGAGCACGCTCCTAGAGATGGTGAAAGGATAGCCCATCTCCCTGTATATCCATCTCAGGAGCCAATATTCAATCCCAAGAAATCCCTTTAGTTGAGTAGAGGAGGCTCCTGACCTGAGTACCGAAGCGTAGAGTGGTACGGGTGTCAATTCCTTCGGATTTATTCCAAAAGGAACCCTCGAGGCCTAAGACCGACCAACTCTTGCCGGATTGCCCTGAGCGCCGCAAGCGTTTTTATCCTGGCCATCTTGAGGTGGTCTTTGAAAGTAAGCCCATCATCCCACTTCAACACTAAATCTGTGTTGTTTTGAACCTTTTTAATGGCGGTCCCATTTATTGTGAGAATAATTTCATTAATAGTCCTCCTTTTTGTGAAGGTCATCTGAGCTGCTTTCTGAGGATTCAGTTTTTAATCCCAGACGTCCTAAATAATCCTGGAGTTCTTATTTCGTTTTCACTGTTCATTACATTGGGGGTGGCATCCAAATACTTTTGTCAGGATAGTATACATACAGTGTGTGTGTGAGAGAGAGAGAGAGAGATCCTTAAATATTCTTAAGAATGACAACACTGTCATTAATCGGAATTTACAATATGAACAAATTGTCAAAAAAAAGCTTATAAAGCCAATAAAATATACTTTATATTTATGCGATGTGCATACAGAGAAAGAAGGATACCAAATGTGTTGTTTGGTCTTACGTGGTCAATTAAAGAAACAGGAGGTCATTATAGCGTCAATGATTTTCAAATGTCAGCGAATAGCCAACGTTGGCTGGATTTTCCTGTCATTTAGTTCACTCTGCATTTACTCCGCTTATCTGGTTTTTTTCACACAGGAAATAAAAATGAGAGATTGAATGCAAGCATATGTGCAAAGTCAGACAATCTTGAAATTCAAAATTAAGCACTATCTTTCACCAATACTGTACTGTACATCAGCAAGATACCAGATCTAACGTTTTCCAGTAGGGATATTATACTTAAGTTCGAATACCAGTGATGTTATGTTTCATTACAGTTAATTTCGTTTGCACCACTTACTTTCTTATTGTGTATCAGTTGGCGACATTAAAATGAGCATATTCCCCTAAACGTTTATGGGAAAGGAGTATATTCCCATGAACATCGTATTCACTTGCTTGTTGTAGGAAGGATTTAAAAGACAGATTTTAGTTTTCTGAAATGTAACAAAATATATTAGATATATTGTATTAGATACCGCTTCTTCTTGAACCGCAATGGGAGCCTACAAACGTTTGTCAGCCGTAAGACTATTACTGTCACAGGTTATTTATTGCTGCCGCATTTAAGATGCTAAATCATTTCTGGACAAGGTGAAGAAGGATTTCTCCTGTTTTGGCAAGGCATCCAAACGATCATTGGTGGAATGTAATCATTAAAAGAGATATTTATAATTTTTATCAAGTAAGGGAAATCGTTGAAAGAGGCTATTATTGCTTTGGTTTCCGAAACATTAATCATCTACTTTAAACTCTGCTGAGTTGAAATATCAGTGATTTGAATTGAATTTTGAATCGCTTGTTTACCTTTGTAATTTCAAGAGTGCCCACCAAAGGATACCGTTTGTTTTTTTCATTAGTTTTTTGTGGATTTCGGTAATCCTCAAAAATTTTAAGATAACCTTTATTCTACTTCTTCAGGACAGCTATTTATGTTTATGATAATATAAGACAATAAAATTATAAATTACATTTTCGAAATACACTGTTTTAATAAAAAAATCTGTTTCATATTTTAAATAAAATTAATAAAATTATAAAATATTTTTTGCACATTCAATGAGCGCTAATTTAGAATGACTGCATATAAACGGTAGTCATTCACGTTACTGTATCTAGATGAGTCGCCGAACGTGTTGCGAAAAGTCGCAGCTCGATGCGTTCCCGCAGTTTCAAGAGAGTCAGTCAGCCCCGAACGTTTCGATTATCCCTCATATTTTTTTAAACCAGATTCGAGCTGCATTAGAAACTTTCCCTTCAACAGATCGGAGAGAAAAACTTGCCATGATATTCATTATATTAATATTGTCTCGTATTTATGCATTTTCCTGAACGCATCACAACTGGTATGAATCACACTTTTAGCTGTGCAGTGTTCGTAGAGAAAGTGGAAACTGAAAAGAACGTTACATTTCTCCAACAGTTTAAAGAAATAAAAGCCAAAATCCTTGAAGCTCTATAGAACATCAAACAGGAACTTACCGGTAATAGCAACACTAAAATGATCGCATAATGTACTCAACGGTGCATTATCCCAATGTTCATGTATGCATCTGTTACCTGGTTATCTAGTTACCTGGCGAAATTCCTCAACGTTGAATACTGGACCATCTGATGGCTAAATAGAGTTACTCGGAACCCAGCCATCACTTGCTAACTTGCAGATCATCCCAGGGAAACAACTTGTTGCTGCTAGAAACATCACTACCCTGTAACAACTCATAACGAGGGAAATTGAAACTGCGATATCCCTAGAGTTTTGACAGACCCTCGAGCAGAAAGAAGGAAACACTGCACCCGTAACACCAAGTGGCACTCTAAGCTCAATAACCTAAATTGCCCCGAACACTTCTTCATAGCAATACATTTCCTCTGTGCAACGTGCGCTGCCCGAACGTCAACTAGATGTGCAACTACAAAATATACAGAGCTCAAGCCTTGTATACTTTGTATATAGCCCACGTGAGAACACAATTGGTAGAATTGCCGTTCTACCCTACACCAGGTGGAAAAGACCTGAGTTGGAGTCCCTAGAATTTTTACGTGAAGAATTTTTACGAGCCTTTTCACAAAGTGGCTGAGCTAATTAGTCTCAGGCGAGGGTAGCATGATTTTTCTCCCGGAAACTTGGGTTTTTCGTCCAGCAAACAGAAAATCGACCACAGAACACACGTAATTTATAGATAGTATACACGGAGCAATATGGTCTTAGAGGCTAATGCTCCTAAAACCCTACTATAACTACAACATTGTATATACTGCACTGTTGTGCAAAACTTAAGGAACAGTCAGGTTTTCACCTGTAGCTTCTCATAGGAGTGGTCTGGATATGGGAAAAGCATACCAAAGGAACCTCGTGAGGTTCCTTTGGTACAGAAATGATGAAGGAAACAACACGGAAACAAAACGGTACAGAAGGACTTTATTAAAAAATGGCAACATAGCACTGTCTGGCATAATACAGATGCATCACTGCCAAAGATGGAACAAAGGGAAGAGGTGGTCCTCAGTAGGAGATATGGCTACCCCTAATGTCGATGCAGGCTTTGCACTGCCTGTTCATACTTAGAACAATGTTGTTGATAAGTTCTTAGGGTAACATCGTCCATTCCTCTCTCAGCGCCATCTTCAGCTGGTGAACATTTTCTGGTGGGTGTGGACGTGCCGCTAGGCATCCCTCCCAGAGCGTCCTATATTTGTTCGATGGGATTTAGATCGGTGGAACGGGCAGGCCAATTCATACGAAGAATGTTCTCACTTTCCAAAAGCATTCAACAGCTGCAGTGCGATGGGGTGTGGCGTTATCATCCATAAACACGAACTCCGGGCCAGTAGCACATCGGAACAGACGCACATGGGGAAAGATAACTCAGTACAGTAGCGTGCACCGGTTACAGTACTGCCTTCCAGTATCTGGAGTTGTGTACGTCCATCCAAGATAACGCCTCCCTAGACGAGAACACCTCGACCGCCATATGGATCCCTTTCAGTGATGTTTGCGGGGTGATACCGTGCGCCAACCTCTCGCCAGATTAACTGACGTCGAGAATCGCTGCTGAGGCTGAATCTACTCTCATTAGTAAAGAGTACCTTACCCCATTGCGCTGCTGTCCAGTCCTTGTGTTCGATGTACCACTGTAAACGGTGTCTCCGATGGGCAGGTGTTTGAACAATTACTATAAGGTGATGTGAACAGTTAAGTGTCATAGATAGACCTTCAAAACTCGGAAACCAAGCATTTCCGTAACTATGTTGATATAAAATATTTTTATTGTCTCCATATGAGGAACTCATTCCTGAAGTTATGCCGTGTATTTTTGAGACACCCTGTATAATCACAGATAATAATTGTTTCAGTTTATAGCGAACCTATACGACCGTTTCTTTATCTTCGGTTTTTTTTTTTTTTTTTTTCGTTTCGCAGTCTAAATAAAGATTTACAGAGTCCTTTTTCCCTTTGAAATCAAAATATTATCGCCACTCTAGTCATCCATTTTATAAAAGAAACTTTTTTTTTAGAGACTTCAATACTTGTACTGCAACTGCCCACGCCTGCTTCTGGTGCGAAAGAACGTTGAATTTGTAAATAAAAAAATATTTTGTGATATACCCTGCTATTTTCGTCGTTGAAACTGTTTGTATTGAAATGTTGCTTTCCCTTGAGCAAAGAATTTATACTCATGTGGAAAGTTATACGTTGTGGAGACGCTCTAGCCGTCTCTTGAGATTTTATGTAATAAAATTTTATTGCTACCTTTTCTAATAAACAGGATCAATATTGTTTGTGCGTGGATGAATGAAATCCAATTTAGTGAAATTCGATTGGTATTTACTTGGGTATTTACACCGATGAGCCAAAACATTATGACCAGCGAGTCGTTATGCAAATCGAAGCAACTTCAGATGAACTACGGCGCGTGCGCGGGTCGGGACACGGTATAAAAAACACCTGATACTGAGCTCCGTTAATCAGTGTTACTCTTGTTCTTCAGATGGGAAAGGCAGCGGACTTTAGCGAGTTTGGCAATGGCCAGGCGACTGGCTATTACAATATTTCGAAGAGTTCACCCACTCTCATGTAGTTGCTGTTCTTGTTAGTTTAAACATATATCGCACAGCAATCCATAGTTTCTGCTAGTATTGTTGCAATTTCTTTTATAAATATTGTTTTTATATACCTTCTTGAGGAAATAAACTGAACTAGAATGGCCATTCAACTAGATTAAGAAGCAAACACAAATTTTCAATTACTTCTGCCATTCGTTTGCTACAAATACGAAAACAGTTCCAAGAAGCGGGAAGAATGTTAGGCTCTAAATAATAAAAGTCTGTTTAGAGGGGTTTTTTTCAGTTTCCCATTTCTGCGACCTTCCTTCACGGATTGAATTTCTTTATTCCCAAGTTTCAAATAAAAATGAAAAGTCTGTTCCAAGTAACGCAATTTCAAGGTAATATTCAGTAACTCAAATAAAATGTTCTATCTAGGGCCTGACAAATGTAAGAAAAGGCGAATTTACGAATTTCCTTAGAGGTATGCTGAATTTTCTAGGACATGAAACAAACAGGAAGGAATATGAAATGGATATTTGGAAAGGGAAGATTGGGTGAAGGAAGACGAAATGAAAAAGCAAATAGATATAAAAAAATTTATATAAAATAGATAAAAGATTTCTGCCTATATAAAATAGGCAGAAAGCGAAGAGATTAATGCTAATATAGTGTAGGCTGTAATCTTAATACGAGGGCGTGCTTTGAAATTAAAATTGGAGTTTATGCGAATTTCGATTGTTTCAATCTCTCCTTTGTTAAAATTGAACTTCAGATTTTCAACTGAACTATGAAAAAAGAATCAAAATAATGAAAACCGGTTTTGTATTTTACTCTTACAACTTTAATGCAGTTTTTTGCCCATGTTCCTTTCGTCGGGGTTTGGATGAAAAACAGCCAACTTCTCGTGCTTCCAAAATTTATTTCTATGGAACATAAATCTTGTGCTCATAAACATGTACTACCTACCCGTCGGTTTCACATTGATGTAACTGCCTCATCTCAGTAGCGTGTTATTCATCTAGTTGTCCTCTATGACATACTCTACCCTTCTGGGTAGACATCCCACGAGCGAACGATAGACTGCAGACGGGCATAGTCCCCCGTTCCTCCTGAAGAATCGTGACTAGATGACTTATCTATGTGGGATGTGTCGCCCTCACCCAACATTCCACTTTATTCCATAGATGATCAAATTGGCTGCGCCAGCCATCCAATTTTTGTATATCCATGTTCACGAACCATTCTGGAACAAGACCGGCGGTATGGCATGTAGCATTATCCTGTTGGCACATCATAGGGAATACAGAACTGTCCAAAATGCTGGGAAAGTTGTTTGCGTTCATGATTTCCCGCATAACTATCAAAGGTCTTCGATCATACCTTGAGAAACTACCTCCTGCGAAATTCATTATTAGATATCACTCCGAGAGCAGACGTTCTCCGGGCATTCTCTAGGCATCATCCACACCTGGCCACCGATCGGAACAGAGTGTGTAGCGAGATTGGTCACTGTCTATAACCGATTTACACTGTTCTATAGACCAATTGTGGCCTTCGTTATATTGAAAACCGAGACTGCGGAGCTCCCTGTGTATTGTGTTAGTACAGACCTCAGCTCCTGTTAACGCCTTAAACTCCTGGTTGATGTTTTGTAGAGATGTGTGACCTGATTGTCGTACTATCCTTCCGATTAACTTCTGGTCATGTGGAGTGAGCGTCCGTGGTTTTTCTATGCGTTGCTAGACGGTGGTGGTACCGCTACGCTTTGATTTCATGATAATTTCGCCGACGGTTGATTTTGGGTGGCGTAGGCCGTCAGCAATTGTACGAATCGACAAATCAGCCGTGTGACATTTGACCATAACACCCTTCTCAAAATCAGTGAGCTCAGCTCTACGTGCCATCACGAGAACAATTAATATGAGTGGTACCTACATATGTTTCCTTATATACTTGTTTATCTGGGAAGGTCCAGGCACTGTGAAAACCGAGATGTTTATATTTTTTGGAAGGTACTGTATTTGCTCTTGCAGTGCTTGCGCTAAACAGCTCAAATTAATGGGATAAAACACTTTCCATGGAGAGAGAGAGAGGTCATAAATTAGTTTGATGAAGTTAGGCTATATCGTGCTTAGTAAACAAAAAAAAAAAAAAACAAAAAAAAAAACTGCATTTTATGGTTATTAGTAATGACAAACGGTACATCTGTTCCCGTATCACCTCTTCGTCTCCTCTAATAATTTGTATAATTGTTCCTTAAACATATTCAAACCACCCAATTCCATAACATCAGATGAAAGCTTGCTCCAACAATTAACTACCCTCTGCTTGAAAGTGAATTTATTACACTGGTTATTTTTAACTTAATTACCCAAATTTGACTAAGCTAATCAAACGCTCTGTGAAGAAGTTCGCATTCATTGCATGACTCTTCCGTTGTAGGTTAGTGGGAATCGAATCTGGAAATTAGATTGTCATCAATTAGATCGTTGTTCAAGTCAATCTCGTTAAAATACGATTTTTAAAAAATCATATTTCAGCGAGATTGAGCTGCCAACCTCCTCAGGCCAGAATTTTTTCTGCTTCCAGAATATTTTTAATGGTTATCTCTCTGATTAATACAAACTGAGCATATATTTGGATGGCATATGTGATATTTGTATTAATATTAATTAATATTAATAGATTTAATTAATAATTAAATTTCTTACATAGTAGATTTATAATAGAGAGAGAGAGAAAGGATGGGGGGGGGGGGCAATGTATTTTCTTTCCTAAACTGCATGTAAGCTATTGTGAACTTTCTTTATAATATCAAATATTCAGAAGTTTTACAAGTAATGTATATCTATTTAATGTGATAATATCAAATTTTGTTGATGTAATATCAAATTTTGTTGACTCTTACCATGACCGCTCATATCCCCATCTTGAAGGGATATGCGGAGGAGGGAATTCAAAATCCATTCTTGGGGGTTAGAAGGTCTTAATTTTGTCAAACTTGATATTTAAAAAATCAATTACAAATTTATCAGGATTGAACCACCAAGTTCTGTTTTTCCTTTAAATCTTACTACAAGGACATGTCATGAAAATTGAAAACCGAAAAGCAAAACGACGTTGTTGTAAATAATTTAAAAATTAATAAAATGTTAACCGATCTTAATCAAATATTTACAAAATTTTGAAATGCGGTTAGATTCCTAACAGATCTAAACTGGGGTTCAAGGTTGCTGTTCTGCTTCGAATTCTACTTCAGCAGCGATTCTTAAAGCATAAAGAATCTGCAGGCAAAAACATCACTGGGCGGTAACGGTCACAGTGTACTAATGTGGAATTTCGTTAAAGACATAACTACTGTCAAGGGTAAAGGGAAAGGCTTTTGCTTTCATAAGGGTAACAGTGATATCAGACAGTGTTTAAATTCTATGCAGTGGGACCAACTGATAATGCTACCAACAGCAAATTCTAAATGAGGAGTAGCCTAGTGGTCAGGCGCGCGGGTGCATAAGTACACGTGCCTTGAGTGACCGGGGTTCAAGCCCGTGCCTGCTGAATACGGTGCTGTTTCTTGTATTCTGTCTATCTTGTGAACTCCTCTGACCGTTTGGTTGTCCCGGAGTATAAACAGAAAATTTAATTTAATCATATAAGCTACGAGGCTTTTCATTCCAACTAAGAAATACTGTTCAAGGCTTAGATGAACTGATTAGATTTATGGCAGAGAAGTAAAAAGCGTGGGATGCATGCAAATTGTCACGTGATACAGAAGCCTGTGGTATATATAAACTTAGTAGGTAATCAAGTCGTAGAGCAGGTTATGAAAAGTCTCTGGCAAAGAATAGCAGCAAAGACTCCTATGCTTATATGAACAGTAGAAGGAAGGGTTGAATCATATTAGGCCACTTGATATCAAACGGTTAACTGTTGATTTGACCGCATCCTGCTCAGGTTGCGGTCAAATTGAATAGGTACATATATTTTGCATCTACATTCACACATGAGGTATTCTTTAGGGATGGGGGATGCCAGAAGTTTATCAAGCTCTAACGAGAAGCTAAATGACTTTGTGATAAGTGAAAGGAAAGTGGAGGAGAAATTGTTGAGGATGGACATAAAAAAGGCATCTAGGGTGGATGGAATCTATCCAATCATATTAAGGGAAGCAGCAAAGGATGTAAGCAAAACCGTAGCCATAATTATGAGAGCATCCTTGGATTCAGGGGAAGTTGTTATTTGTTATTTTTTCGGAGCATTAGCAACTAAGGCCATATTGCTCCGGCGATATGCGGTGGTCATTCCCTGACCGTTCCGCATCCTCCGTATTTGGTGGTCACGGGCTCGAACCCCAGTCTAATCAAGAAGCGTGTGCTGCGCACTGCTGCTCCTGTCCACCTGGCTACGGAGGCGCCTTCAGGGGAAGTCCCAATGGACTGGAGATGTGCGAATATATCCCCAATTCATAAATGGGGATCAAAAGGGGACATGAGTAATTACAGACAGACCTGTTAGCTCAACATCTATCAATGGAAAATAGAGTCACTGGTTAAAGAAGTAATGCAGGACCATCTAGACAGAAATGCACTTAATACTGCAGTCATAGCATGGATTTCTTAAGGTCAGATCTTATATGACCAGTCTGATTGGATACTGTGATATAATAACAAAGCAACAGGAACCAAAAAATAATTTTTATATCATATACTTGGATTTTAGGAGACTTTTCTTACTGTTACGCATAAAAGACCTTTGTACAGATTGTGGGAATGTGGCACTAAGGGCGAGTTACCGCTGTGGATAAAGAGTTGTTGAACGGAAGAAGGCAACGAGTGGTTATTAACGGACACCTTCAGTTCATGGACTAATGTTATTAGTGGCGTCCTCTAGGGTTCAGTGCAATGCCTGCTGTTGCCTTCTATATTTATTAATAACATTGATTAAGGTATAGCAGGCTTAATGTCTAAGTTTGTGGATCATACAAAGGTTGCCAGGGTGATTATAGCAATCAAAGTAAAGTACTGCAACAAGATCCAAAAAAAATTTAGGTCGATGAGCTGAGAAATGGCAGTTGAAGTTTAACAGTGATAAATGCAAGGTAGTACCAGAGGCGGATTTAACGGCGGGCACACCGGGCGCGCGCCCTGGGCCCCGACTTCTGAAGGGCCCACGCAAAACCCCAACAAATTAGTTGAACTAATATGTTCAACTATTAGTTCAAAACTTTGTGATTATTATTATTCTATTATTAATTATATTATACATATATTATATTCAAATTTTATTGGAAATAAAACATTAATAGTACATAATATTTTTTATTTATTTAAAAAAATGGTTAACATGTATTTTTATTTTCCCTGTCTCTCTTTTTTTTAAGGGTCCCAATATTTTCTACTGCGCCCGGGGCCTCAACCGACCTTAATCCGCTACTGCAAGGTACTGCATTTGGGTAGCAGTAATCTCAGATTAACATACCAACTGTTTGGTACTATATAGCAGGGAAATGGAGAATGAAAAAGACGTAGTGGTAACTGTGTAGTCAGATATGTAATTCTCCGAGTAGCGCAGACAGGCTCGCATGATAGCTCACGTGGTTTTGTCAATGACATACAGAAACTTTGCTAATAGGGATAAGGAAGTGATTATCCCTTTACACAAGGCCATGCTTAGGCTGCATCTTGAGTACTGTATTCTTTTAGGGTGTAAATGGGTGAAGTGTGTAGGTTTTTTTTTTGTGCATGATGCTTTATAAGCTTGCTTTCTTGCATAGTTTGCCACTACTAATACTTGCAAGCTGTTCTGCATGTACTATTGTAACCTCTCTCCATATAAAACTCAAGACGAGTTTTGTTATATGCAAAAAAAAGAAAAGCTTTTCAAGAACAAATTGGCATTTCCGTCCAAAATGTTAAATCTATTTGATCCAATTAAGCAGGATTTGTCCTACATCGATGATACCAGAACCATTGTCATACGAAAGGAATACGAAATAAGCTAATAAAAATAAATAAATATTTAGCCATACAAATCCGAAATAACTAATTTAAGTTTAGCTTAATTTTCTTACTGATTATTATTGAAAATTACATTTTAAAAATAGCTTAAAATAACATTTCAAGAATAGCATTTAAAGTAGCTTAAAGTAACATTTTAAGAATAGCGCAATAATCTATTCTAATCGTATAGCCTAATATAACCTAATCGTATTTTGGAGGGGGTTGGTAGTTATTTTCCTGATATCTTTCCCAAGATATATTTATAAGTTTGAATTAGAAGTAGAATGGAATTTTCTTCGCCAAATATAACTCTGTTAAAAGGAAGCCAAAGTATTCTTACACTGTCATACCTTAGCAGAATAATTCATAATAAACAGGTTCGCTTTCAACAGTGGAACGTCTATTTCGACCTGTTGTTGTCGCTGTTTTTAACAAACAAGCGTAAGATGTTTGCTCTTGGTAGCGTAAAAGTAGTCTCCTTTTGCCGATGTGGGCTTAAGGTACCGCAAGAAAACACTTCTGTCCACAATCTAACTCCTATTCATGCTTTCCCAATATTAACAAAGTAATCCATGCCAATTCATTCCCTTCTATCAGCGAGCAGTTTAATTTCCAGTTTTAAATGTAAGAAAGTTTAAGCTAGTTTACCGTATTCATCTATACGTCTCAATATTTTTATGAAAAATTAATGAATAAATAATTTATTGATTAATGACCGCCCCTATAGAAATAGTCTGGCAATTGTGTTAGTGAAACCATTGGCGATTACTTGCACGTTCAGATTTTTTTTAGTCGAACGATTTCTATGAAAAGGCTGTTTCTCCAAGGAAACCTGCACAGAATGTCTCGTAGCGTATATGAATTAAAAACAATAAAATAAAAAAATATATAAAGCTATTAAGATGAAATAAGTGAACGAAGGATTTTAAAGTAATCCCCAGACAGAAAGGCGACCCAGAGAAAAGGATATAATTACCATCATTACTCACGAATGGAAAAAGAACCATCCATCCTCCAAACATTTTACACTCATTTAAAACCTTGTGAGAGGCGTGAATTCATTTCCAAAATAGTGGTCTTTTAGACTCTCCCAGGAACTGCATGAAAAATAAACCTTAAACCTTTCTAAAGTATTCAATATATTTATTAAATTCCATTTATTTTACTATATTACTGATGTTTATCCATCTTCTGTCAGCATTTCTTTGTTTGAAACTTATGCAACAGAAATTAATCGAAAAACCTTTCTTCCCTTTCTTTTTCTTATAATTTTCATTCCTGTGAGTTCGGAAGATTAAATGAGTCGCATGCAAACAGAGTGATTTTGATAAAAAAAAAAAAAAAAAAAAGTTTGAAACTGCAATATCTGTTGTAAATTTATCAGTTCCACTAGTAAAATTTGCAAAAAAAACTGTTGTGCGCTTGTGTTCTTTTTCGTCTTCTGTCAGCGCGCTGGAAATATTAAAGAAGGCACAAAGCGACACTTCTTTCAGAAGAAGAACAGCCAATGCGGAAGTTTAATTAATTTTGTATTTTAGATCCTGCAGAGCCGTTTGCTGCCAACTCCTCAAGAGTTGCTGCGTTAACTAAATACTGTACGGACTTGTCTTTCAAACACGTAGTCGGCGCGTAGAATTTAGAGAGTAATGAAAAAGCTACTTCTGGCTAAAGAGTTTAATCGTAATTTACCGAAAAGCTGGGTATACATGACTAACAAATAAAGAACAACCCACCTGCATGCTAATTTCTTTAGACAAAAAAAAAAAAAAAAAATCCTTGACCTCATCATCGGCGAAGCGAGATAAACTGCGCACGCTGGTTTTCTATGGCAACTCATGCAAAGTCTGTCTCTGACACAATTAAATTTTTATTTTGCATATCATACTAATATAAAGGGATTTTTGAACCTTTAAGTACCCAGTAGTTTCTTCTTAAAATTCATCCACATTAGTATTAAACTAACTGACATTTCATTGCATTCTATTCTTTGTAATTATTTTCCTGGGTGAGTGTTACCATCAATGAATATTTCCTGAATTACCTCAACGAAGAATTATTAATTTGCCAAAATATTCCATCCTCCTGAGCTATTTTACAGTTCTATTTCTTTTCTTTATTGATTTAACCAGCTGTTTTGATAATTTAAAAATATACAGTCACCTGGAATACAATATTCTGCTAGGAATATATTTTAAAAATTATTTCGGCTTACTCGCCACTCAATCAATTAACTTCGGGAATTGCTAGTTGTTATTACTGTTAACTTTTTTACTCCACTGTTGTTGTCCACCGTTAATATCTGCTTAAATATATTACACTTTAAAATTTTAATAGTATATTTTTTTAAATATAGTTTACCACGAGATTTCATATTTTGACTTTATTGTTAATCATTAATATATGGTTGTCCGTATCGTGTTTCCTAATTCTTATCGTTAACTGATAAGGTACCTCAGCATGTGATCTTTGTGAGAAATTAATATTTTTGTTGCCTTGTAGTTATCGTTAATTGTTCACGAGTAACAATTAACGCTAATTTGTACTTTCCAATTGGTCTCATTAATAGTGTACGCATATGTTTCTCGTCAATATTTAACACGCAATTTCACTGAATCGCTTTCTTGCTGAAGTGTGGATACTTTAAGAGGAATTTACTACACTGCGTTGCCTAATTGTTATCGGGAATTCTTACGGGCTATTTACTACATCAGATTTCTTAATTATGAACACATATTTCAGAATTCTGCTTGTCTTGTCAAGAGTAATTACTTATCTTCTTTCAAGAACCTTGTGATTATCAGTTGTTTGTTTCTTCTCTTAATTTTATTGCTATGATTAAGAACTCTTTTTCGCTTCTCTGCCCGTATACAGGGCCATGTCAAGGTTTTTTAGCACTTGGATGCGAACTTGAAAATATCCTTGCTATCTTAAATGAAAGGTTTCAGTATTAATTTTACGCTGCAAAATCCTTGGTGAAATGCCCAAGTTAATACATAATTTACTCATATTTTGCTACATATATATAATACGTCGGCTAACCAAGTTTTTCCTTCTGCCTTGAATAATTATGCTGTAATTTTTCAGACGAAAATTCCTAATTCTCTCAAGTCAACCACAACGCCCTCAACTCTGCTAAAAATACTAGAAAAAGTTCAACTGCGAATGTTATCTGAACATATATTATACCACGCACTTGACCCTTGCATTGCACAGTTAGAACAGCATTGCACTATACTGTTTGAAATAATCTACTGTTTATAATTTGCTAGCCCTTCAGTCACGAATTCTAAATGAATTTGGGCTAAGTGTGAACTCGCAGTTGTCTGCGCTGACATCCAGTTGTCCTTCGACAGTCTAGATGTCAGTTCTTTAATTAATATACTTTAAAATGTCTTCAGTATCAGTGGATATATATTTCAATTTGTACAATTTCTCTTATGGTACAGATCAGTAATTTTCCACACCACAAACGGATCATTGAATAGAAAAATAACTGCGGGAGTTGCACCAGGCGGGTTCCTGTCTATTCTACTGTTCCCTTAATCTCATTTCTATGTCACAGAGATGATGTGTATGTGTGTGATATTAAACTCCTCACAGCTTTACCTTAATCATTAAACCTTAGAAATGCAGTGGCCACAAATCACCCAGAAGCGTGATGATTTGGCTGAATATTTAAAAACGTTTAATCTCTTCTTGACCTTGGATAAAACTGCGATGATTGCCTTCTCATTTAAGTTAACACCATCTAAGTTAACACCAACCATACTGAAACCATCGCTAGGAGCCAAAATAATTTCTCCAGTTACGAATCATAAAGACTTAGGTGTGCTCTTTGATGTCAGGTTAAGCTTTGTCCAACACATAGAAATACTGTACTTCTTAATAAAATATATAGTCTGCACTGTCTATCCAAACAGTACGGCAAGCAATAAGCACCGTCTGCCAATCATAAATACTGTAGTTCTATGATACTTTCCAGCCAACTGAAAATTAACAGATTAGCCAACCTGATTAAGCGAAGTGGTCTCATCACTACTGTGAAAATGATGACAGGAATTATATTCTCGCCGTCCTTCTGGGATATGAGGCATGCGCTACCTCCAGTCTTAGATCATCTCGTTCCGTGAGACTAATTGAAAAATGGTTGAAAATCTGTAAAAAATCTTCCTTCGATTCAGTTACTTCCTCTGTATGTTTTGTTGCATGTTCACGATTTTCAATTTATAAGAAGGAAATTAAAGTCGCCCATAATGACGCACTCATTCTTGCTTACCCATTCAAGCTGCCTAAAGAGATATCATTATATCATACCATCGGAATTTCTTGGCCTGTAACACACCCTCACTGTCATCTTTCTTTTACTATTAGTCATCTCACACCATATGGGCTGATAGTGAATTTCGTAACCCCATCTTGGGATTGCGCTACATTTCAATTATTCCTACAATGTTAGCATTACTTGATCAGCCCATTTTTCAAGTTCGCTCATTTCACAACATTTTACTGTTGGAGATTGTTGTATTTGATTTATTGGCTCTTTCCATTATATGGAGTTAAGCCGTATCGCACAGCTGCCATATTAGGGCCCACACGAGAACTAATTCATCTGCCCATGTGTAATATGCCCATAAATTGCGTGTGTTCTCTGATCGATTTGCTTGCTTTACTGAACGAAAAACCCCAGTTTCTGGGGTACAAAAACTTGTTGTCTATGCCTGAGACCGACTAACTCAAGCCACGGCGTGAAAAAAGCCCATGAAAGTTCCTCGCATCATTGACGAGATTCTAACCCGGGCTGTTTTTTGTGTTTATTACTTTTGCTTGTTGTTCCTAGTTTATTAAACGAATTTTAACTCAACCCGTTTATTTAATTCTGTATTTCAATAAACAATGTTGCGTCATTTCCCAGTGACGCAACATTGTTTCTCCAAACATTAAAGCCTACTCACAACACCTCTTTATACACAAAGATCGTACGCTAGGTTCCTCGAAACAAGAAAGTTGAAAATAATTCTTGTTACAGTAAAAGGAATTTAATAAATATAACTTTATTTATTTGTTAAATTTATTTTTTTGATTAAATGTTGTTGGTAACGAATGGGCCTGGAGTACTGGGGTCCATAGTTTAATATACACTTAAGTTAGTTATAAACCAGTTATACAAATATATTAACAAAATATATATTGCCACCGCCTATGGCTAGAGTCACTCAACATAGTAAGCAATCCAAAGGCATTAAAT
The DNA here is from genome assembly GCF_048544385.1 of Mastigoproctus giganteus. Taxonomy (NCBI): domain Eukaryota; kingdom Metazoa; phylum Arthropoda; class Arachnida; order Uropygi; family Thelyphonidae; genus Mastigoproctus; species Mastigoproctus giganteus. The sequence goes on from NC_143575.1 coordinate 79,850,514, forward strand.
CGCCAGAAAGGCATACGTCTACATCCCATCCTGGAGACAACCGTTTTATTGCTGGATGATCAGTGGCGTAGAAAGCAGCACACGTCCGCGCAACAACAATGACGCATGATTAACGTGCCTCACTCAGCCCATTGTATTGTATTTAAATTTGTATTTAATATGTCAGTTGACAAAGGGACACGCGTCCCGAAAGCTACTGATTTTTTGTTAATATATTTGTATAGCTGGTTTATAACGAACTTAAGTGTATATTAAACTATGGACCCCAGTACTCCAGGCCCATTCGTTACTATTCGATCCCTTTATGGCCATAATACTTACAACGATTGTGTGCAGTTACAAAAGTCCTTCCTTTCAATAGCCCGCAACAGGCAACATCTACGCTTTGTACACAGATGCAAAAGCAATCGAATCATACCTAAAGGGTTCCGCTACAAAGCCCCGTTCCACAACTCTCACATGGATCGTGCCTGTTTCAACTTCAGTCTACGCACATTAAAATTGTGGATAACCCATCTCCACCGTGAAATCAAGAGCGCTGACTACAACAAGTCCAGACTGTTACAACATCTACAAGGTAAGGTCTCGCCTATCGTATTTACGAACCTTATACATACCATCTGCCATCGGGCTAATCAGATCTCTGATACCTACCGTTTACGCCAACAGCGCAAATTCATAAACTTAAGCATAGAAGCTAACTCCTTAAAGGCGAGCACATTCAAATGACACAACTTCCTTCGTCTTGAATCTAAGCAGCAAACAACTATCCAACGAGCAACTGAATGTTTTATCCAACGGCATGAAATTCGCCGTTATACCATCCAAACCTCCATTCACAGAGCTCGCTATGGGTATAGAAGCCAGTATTACCAACCTTCCCGAAGAAACTGCCAACGAGATCCGTTTCAGGACTGCCGCAATCCTCCGCAGCACTCGAAAAAACTTACTCAAACCTTAACCATCGCCAGCGTGCCGCCCTATCATCTATAAGAAAAGACAACTCCATCGTCGTACTTCCTGCGGATAAAGGGCGCCAGACCGTTGTGTTGGACCGATCAACCTACCGAGAGAAAGCCCTGACCCTACTACTAGACCCAAACGTATATGAAACTCTATCTGACCCACCCATTAAGGTCTTGAAACGTCTAGAGACACATCAATAAACTCGTCCACACATGGTTTAAAGATAAGAAGATCTCGACCACAACTCCGCGTCTTCTACGTGCTACTGGCTGCCAACTACCGCAATTCTATGGATTACCAAAGATCCACAAACCGGGTATTCCCCTCAGACCTATAGTGTCGTGCTGCAGTGCCCCAACGTATGAACTGTCCAAACATATCGCGCGCCTCCTCTCACCTCTTATAGGTAATACATCGCACACCGTTAAAAATAGCAGTGAATTCATCCACCTCATTAAGGACCTTTCAATCCCTGACAACACAGTCATGGCATCATTCGATGTGGTTTCTTTATTCACTTCAATTCCCGTCCAACAGGCCGTGCACTGCGCCAGAAGGCTCCTCGAGAACGACTTAAGCCTCCAATCCAGGACATCACTATCCACTGATGACATCTGTACCGCCCTCAACCTATGCTTATCAAGCAGCATCTTCACTTTTGAGGATTCACTCTACCAGCAGGTACATGGCACTGCTATGGGTGCCCCTGTCAGTTCCGTAGTAGCTAACATCGCCATGGAAGATCTGGAGGAGCAGATACACCAGAACCCACCTACACCTATTACAACATGGTGTAGATACGTTGACGATATTTTTACCGTAATACCACGTGGTTCTGAAACTGCACTGCTGGAATACCTCAACTCCCTATCTAATTTCATCAAGTTTACCATAGAATCAGAGGTGAACGGTACGCTCCCGTTCCTGGACGTCGAAGTGCATCGCGTAGGCCAACATCTAGAGACCTCAGTGTACCGCAAACCCATGTGGTGCGGTCAATTCACTAACTACAGGTCCGGCCATGCACCAAGCCATCTCAATAGCACTGTCCGCACCCTATTCTCCAGGGCTTGGAGCCATTCCAGCACCGACACAATTAGGCGTAACGAGATCTCCCGTGTGAAGGCGGACCTAACCAAATGTGGTTATCCATCCCATGTACTAAGCAGATGCGTATTACAGGAAGAAGAACTCACATCCAACCCAAGACCACCGAACCAAGTCGGTATATCGTCCGCCTACATTCCCTATTATCCAGGCGTGTCAGGACGGATCTCGAAGGTCCTTAGAAGTTACAACATCAAATGTGTGCAATTACCCTGCAGGAACCTACGTTCACTTGTCTCCAGCGTGAAGACCCCTGTCACACCTGTCTTACGCAGCAATGTGGTATATCGCATCACCTGTAGAGACTGTAACAGTTGCTACATAGGAGAAACATCAAGGCGTCTCCAGGATCGCTTCACGGAACACGACAGAGCAATCCGGCTTGCCGAAACTGACCAGTCCGCGGTCGCGGAACATTTCTGGGCCACCAACCACGATCTTGACCCCAAACGCGACTTTGAAATAGTAGACCACTCACGGCACTCTCGCCACCGCCTATGGCTAGAGTCACTCAACATAGTAAGCAATCCAAAGGCATTAAATCGCCAGAAAGGCATACGTCTACATCCCATCCTGGAGACAACCGTTTTATTGCTGGATGATCAGTGGCGTAGAAAGCAGCACACGTCCGCGCAACAACAATGACGCATGATTAACGTGCCTCACTCAGCCCGTTGTATTGTATTTAAATTTGTATTTAATTTGTCAGTTGAAAAAGGGACACGCGTCCCGAAAGCTACTGATTTTTTGTTAATATATTTGTATAACTGGTTTATAACTAACTTAAGTGTATATTAAATGTTGTTGGTTTATATATATGTATTATGGATTTACACCGTTGTGTATCATATCTTTACAAGTGCGTGTTCACAGGCCGATTTGCATGTTGTGCAGATCGGAATGACTCATGCGGGAATTCCCTACTCTCTCCACCCGAGTCAGTAACTACATAGTTTGCATAGTATTAGGGTCAGGCGCCACCTGTGGTTTTCCACATCTGCGCCATATGTTCACTGTGAAGAAATACAGTACTACTGTAAATGCCAGAAGTGTTGTGTGTTGTATTGCGTTAGGTTCTGTTGTGTGTCCTGGCATTTGGCCGCAGGGTCCTTGGTGGGACTCCACCTTGCCCGCACACACCACTAGTAGGTAGCCAGGTCGCCCATTATTCTCTGGCTTGTCTCCGCCAGAGAATAAGCGAACTCGCCAGAACTTACAAAAAATAGCTAGGGTATAGCTAGAAATATGGAGGATGTAGGCGAAGGCATCCTCCAGGTTATCAATGGAGCAATGAGCACCATCAGGTGAAAGGGGAATCCGGGTAGGAGGATAAATAAGACACAGCAAGAGAGTTGGGTGTCAGTTGCCACTGGCGATCAGGTGGCCCGTGGGCCAATTAATCCTATCCAGGTTAGGCGCGCGGGTGCATAAGTACACGTGCCTTGAGTGACCGGGGTTCAAGCCCGTGACTGCTGAATACGGTGCTCTGATCATTTGATCGTCCCGGAGTATAAACAGAAAATTTATTTATTATTTATTTATTTATTTATTTGGCCAGTTAGGTTAGGAACTGATGTTTGAAGTGTTCCTATTCTGTGTTGCCAATAGGATGCTTCATCTTGTGAATAGGGCTTGTGCAAACTTGGTAAACTCATAGTAGTAGTTTTCTGCTGTGATGAATAAGTGTTCATTTCCTTCAGGGTTATCAGTTAACTACAGTCGCGATTCCTTTTGTATATGTATAAAGATAGATAAGTCGGAGGGAAAAGCATCTGCTACTTCACTTATGACGCCAAAATGGCGGCGGACATTCTATAATGCTCAACATACTTGATTTAATTTGAACGTTGTTTAGAGCATCCATCGTAGATTGCTTTAATCGCCTAAGACTTACGTTTGGTCTGAAATGGCTAAAACTAAACGCCGTTCTATAACTGCCGAAAACATCCAGGCAAGTGGCGCCCATAGCGAAAACCAAAGAATATTCGTCGCCATCTTGTGAGGCTCAGAAGATAACCTTCAGTTTTCTCTCTCTCTCTCTCTTGTGGGGCCGGCCGCTTAGTGAGTTAAGAGCTCTGGTTGGCTAAGTGAAAGAGGTGGGTTCGAATGTGCCTAGTGATCTTCCGAAAATTTATCGATTTTCATTCAGTCCTTGAGTTAGTCAGTTACAGTCTGTGGTTTCTTCCGCGTATTCTGGTTCCTCCCTCACAAATCCAGACCAACAATAGAATGCACAGTAGACAGAACAGGATGTGCGCATTGGAATTTGAAAGTGTTTTTTCCTATCAAAATCCAATTCGCATAATCATCGATCGAAAACCTCCTTGGTACAAAGGACCATGGGGGGATTCCAACCCCTCTTCTTTTTAAATATGATATACGTGTAAGCATTGCAAAGTGAACATGAAAATATATTACTTCAGTATACCAACTCAGACTTTTCAATTGGGTTAGGCTTACTCTTCTTTTTTTTCTTTCTTTTTTTTTTTTTAACAACTCTACGAGTTTTGCTATTAATGCCTAATACAGAGGTTTCCAAAGTGTGAGGAGCGCCTCTGTGGTTGCACTTGTTTTTATGAATCATTATTTAACGAAATATGGACAAACCGTATCACTAATCCAGGTACGAAGCGTTTTTATTTATTTCTATTATTCGTATTTTATTTCTCTGAGATTAAATGTATTGAAGTGTATATTAATTTCTAAAAGTACAAGTATATTCATAGCTAAATTTTAGGTCAAATCTGTTTATTTTGCACTTGTTCTAGAACTTGGATGGCGTGACATTTATGAAAAATTTTAATGGGCTCAAGGTATAAGAGTTTAGGAACCTTTGGCATGATTTAATAGCTAAAATATAAGCTATTTATAAACAAATAATCTATTGTTTTGTTAGTAAATGTGAATCTTTTCGTAGTTTCTTAGTACTGATATTTTAATTGGACGAGAGGCCTCCGTAGCCGAGTGGGCAGGAGCGGGAGTGCAGTAGCACACGCTCTTTGAGTAGACTGGGGTTCAAGCCCCTGACTGCTGAAGACGGTCGATCTGCCAACCCGCACTGGACCAGCGTGGCAGATTATGGTCCATTTCCCTCAGCATGAATTGTTGAGGAGGCTTCCACCCTGCAGTGGGTTGATAATGGCTGCACTTTACTTTTTTTTTTACGCGAAGTATTGGTCTCCTTTTATTTCTGACAATTTCCGGGGATTTTCTTAGCTTATCAAATGCTTTGATTGTATTATTCTTTACATGTGTGCAAGTTGAAAAACCAGGAATAACTCATGAATCGGGCCTCCTCCTGAGATCGGCTAATTGCAGCCCGATTAAAGAGACCTTTCAGAATTTTATGGTCTTCGAACATACAAGATTCGAATTCAACACGAGTGAAAAATAGCGAATCCATTATACTGTTGCAAAGGGCCTGCCGTGGATAAAAGAGAATATCAGTTTACAGAAGATATACTAATTCTAAGAAACGGAACACAAGTAGCGAAGCAGTTACAAGTCCCCAGTAATAGTGAAGTAAGAAGCAAGAAAGAAGGCCCCAGTCTCCCTCTGAACTAGAGGGAGACTGGGGACTTGTTTCAATGATTAACTGGTGTAGCGTTTCCTCAACAGTTGAGGCTTTGTGCGCTCCTGCAACTGATACGGTAGTCATACGGACAGTTTCAAATCACGCCTTCTCTTGCTACTTTTGAATACAATTCTTCACTATAATATTGTCCAGACTTTATAGTTGTTTACTGCATTTTGTTTAGACAATGTGTGATTTTTTTCTTGTTCCTAAAAATAACGAAAGGTAACGATTTTATGGGTTTCGTAAGATATTTAACTGTTTTTATTTGAAAAAAAAAAAAAAAAAATCATAGAAAATGGTAAGTAAAACTTTAAGAGATATATAATAAGTGGGCAAAAGCATTTTGAAGACACATCAATGTTTCACTACAACAAAGTAACGATGGTTCATGGAAATTATCCAGATTAGACTTTTCAAATTCTATTCTTTTCGGGATTGAAAATCAGAGATAACAAACCCGATTGATAACTGTCTAATTTTCTCAATTCCCTTCTATAAGATAAGGCAATAAAGATACGCAGCCCCAATATAAGATAATGGGCGAAAAATAAACGAAAAAAAAAAAAAAAAATCCATGATGTACTTCAAAGCACGAAGCTGCAACCGCAGCAGTGAACTCTGAGGCTTACGTATTCTTTCCCACTCTCTACCTGTTACAGGTGCGCACTTTGTCTTGTTATCTTCCATACATTATCTCTTCCTGAAACAAAAGTAGGAAGGGGTAAGTGGAAAGAGCTACTTTGCTTTTCTCTCTCATCTCTTAGGTTACAGTGTTGCAATTACTGAAGACAAGTACTCAGCTGCATTGAAATTCTGCCGTGAGAGAAATGAGCAGCTTGGGGGGGGGGGGGGAGAACTGTGAAAGATTAATCATTGGATGCCGTCTTTAGTTTTACAGATTCTCTGAAATTGGATTCATGAGAGATTATTTTACCGTCTTTGTCATATTATTTCTTATTTTAATGAAAGAAGGGTAGGCAACATATAAAACAGGTGTCAGCATACCGTGTGTGCATTCTTAGGTGGTTTTTCTGTTTTGTGGACTCTTAAAGAAACCCGAGTTTTTAGGAAATGGAACAGTATATCCTCCCTTCGGGGGAGCGATAAAAGTACCCCCCCCCCGTCGCGATGCCATTCTTTTTTCGCATAATACTTCCAGGTGGTGCTTTAGGAGGATGCCCGTGATAGCCGTATGCAATGACATGGTCTTTGAATCTGTTCTGCGGTTTTGTTAGTATATTCCAGACTTTCTTTGTTAATTCTGCATACAGTTTCAAATCAGTTACCTTCTGGGATATGTTTTTTTGTCATCGAAACATACATCTGTTACATTATTGTAACGGATGTCAATGTTTCATCTCTGTTGTAGGTTTTAATCGGAAGATTAGTTTTGAGAAGCGAGGTAATATGGTTTACGTGCAATAACTATCTCATTTTTTTTAATGTTTTGCTCTATCTGCATATTGAAATTTGGTGAATAAGTTAGACAGTTTGTTAGATATTTTTTGACTTACATAACTTTGATATTATTGTTTTAATTGAAACATGACTGTCTGCAAATAATGATGTCTCAGTTTTTGCGAGAGGAATTTTTGATTGTGAGATATTGCGATGTACCTTTTCGACAACAAGGGTGTTGAAGTTTTAAAATCTTTTAAGAAAACGATTTACTCTTTCTAATTATTATTACTCTAATTCTCTAAGCGATTGGTGGTCGGCTTGTAATTGGTGCATCTACTCTGTTGATGATTGCGGTGTATTATCCTCACCCCACGAATGTATTATTATTTGACTAAAGTTCATAGGGTTTCTCTGATACTTTCCGTTGTTGATGAGGTTTTTAATAGTCGTGATTTCTGAATAGGTGTCCATACTTCTGAGAACATCACTGTCGTCGTCTCTTGGCTGAGCAATTGAGGATATTTTCACTTGTTGAAGTACCTTCCCTCCACCACACCCCCCACCAAATTAGGTAAGTTGGACAGTACGACTAAATTGTCGTAGATTGTGGGTGATCTAACTCAACCAAATTTTTATTTTCTCCCATCTGCATCGGCGGTGTCTATGATTTTTCACTCAGGTTTCTTTGCCAAGTTAAATTAATAATAAAACTTTAAAGGTATATATTGTGAGTAAGGGTATTTATTCCTTTTTTTTAAATATATTGATACTCTTTGTTTCTCTGAATTTTTTTCCACTGGATATTTGTTTGAAACTCCAATATCGGATGCTTGATTCTGTGTTTTAAGTTGGCTTGATTTTATTTCTCTAGTTCTAATGTCAAAGTTTGTGTGTGTTGTGTGTTTTTTTTTTCAATAACAGAGTGGTGAAATAAGACTCTTTCTACTCTATTTGAAATCAAAGTCTTCAGATGGATGCGGAAGTTGTTAGTCCGAGTAACATCAGTTTCATTTTTGAAAGACTATGTTGTTAAACGAGCTAGTAGAGGGGAAGATGATTTTCTTCTGATTACAAATCTAATGCTGTTTTTGACTTGCGTTTAACTGAATGGTAGTGAAAAACTACCCCTATCTGTATGATTTCAGTTTTGATATTTAATATCAAATAAGGATTATAGGAACTTGAAAGAGGTTTTGGGAACAACATCAGAGATGTGGAAAAAATATTCCATATTAGGGAGGAGTTGAGATTTGTATAGAGTGAGTAGCTTTTTAGAAGAAAAGTAACTCCGAGATTGAGAGGAAGGACCCAGTTTTTTTTTTTAAGATGCAGAAACAATATTTGTGATGTGCCAACATAGATTAGAAGTCAGGGTAATCCCTAATAGAAATATGTGATCTTGTCCAGAAATCCGAGTGTCATCGAAGATGAGACTCGGATTTCTGGACAAGATCACATATTTCTGGATTGCCATCATTTAAAAATTTGGATGCCATCATTTAAAAATTTGGTAGTGGATATTGGAGAAGTTGAAGCTGTTTGTGCGGAGAAGGTTTCTCAAACCGGAAGGTGGAATGCAGTGTGCTGTCATCAGCAAAACTATGGATAGGATTTCTATTCAATGGAAGAAGGTCATTAATATACAAGAGGAAAATAGCAGGAGAAAGAATTGAACTTTAGGAAACACCAGCATCGACTTTGCAAAAAACATTTGGCAATCCATAATATGGAAGCTTATTTAGAATACCTTTATGCCAAACACGATTAAAAACCTTTCAAATATCAAAACAACTGCTTGAGTTTCACCAACCTTTTCCATTGAATTTGTCATAGATGAGTAACGTAAGCCATATATCACCAGTGGATCGACACTGATGGAATCCATATTGGCGATCATTGATATGATGGAAGGTTTCTGGGTAGTTCAGGAGTTGGCAGTTAATGAATTTCTCTGTTGCTCTAAAAAGAGTAGAAGTAAGTGCAATGGGACGATAATTGGATCTGAGAGATTTGTCACCTCCCATCCAATTATTTATTTATTTTTTTTAGGAACTAGCTAGATATGGGCAAATTTCCAAACAGAAAGATAAACACCGACGGAATAAGAAAATGTAAAAAGGCGCAGAACAGGAGTTAGCTCAGGAGCACAGGTTTTGAAAACAAGTGCAGAAATACCATTCTCACCTGGTGCTTTCTTGGCATCAAAATTGTTCAAAGTTCTTTTGACGGAAGACCACAGAAGACATTGAATGGAGTGTACAGGGAACGGTAGCAGGTGGTTTACCAGAGCCATCAATGCAAGAGTTAGAAGAAAAGTAGAATGCTAGTAGGTCGGCTTTATCTTTAGCTAAGGTGGCAAGAATCATCGGGTTTTAACAGAGTTGGGAACAGAGATGGCCAAAAGTTTCAGCCATATCAAGAGGCCAGAACGTTCAACTACATTTTTAGATACTAAGCAAATTTTCTACTTTCAGCTTGTTCAAAATTTAGTTTGTACTGATTAATAACTGCATTATTTTACCATTACTACATTAGAATATCATTATTTTATTAGCATCGTTCTCTTTTATTCAACTTTCAAAGTTATACATATAAATTTAAATTTTTCTGAAAATTAATTGATGGCACTGATGCACACTGAAGATAAAATGACTTTCCCAGTATCCTTCGCTTATTTCTCATTGTTATGTTTTTCTATCCTCCTTTCCAACCTCTCTTGTATGCTTATTAATAGTGCTTATTTTATAACTGTTCAGGTCAACTGGATAGTTACCTTTGTTGAACTTATTCAATCTATCAGCCTCAACTACCTGCAAAGGCAGACCGTTCCAGCAATCAGTTAATCGCTGGCTAAAACAAAACTTTCTACAATCTAGTCTAAACCTCTTCCCCTGTAATATGAATTTATGCCCCCTAGTTGTGGAATTCTTTATAACAGGGAAACTTTTGTCTTCACTCATTTTATTAACCCCTCTCAGAGTCTTATAAATCTCAATCAGGTCACCTTTGTAGCCCACATTATGTGGGCTACAAAGTTTTGTTAAGGAAATTGCAATTCCCTACGTGGGCTTATCTTTTGATTACAAAATTTTGGATTATTTCATTAATGAATCCACACGCGCACATTGAATACAGTATCACTGTGAATTACATGTTTTTTTTATTATTATTACATATATTACTTTCCGTTTATCCGTGCGATGTTTTTCTCTCTCACTCACGCTACCATCGCTCTTCATTTCCTTCTGTGCCCCGTACTTTCTGTCCCTCTTCTTAATTGTATTCAACCCGCTTCTCATTTTGCCTTTCATTCAATATCCTTTCTGTTGCGCCCTCTCATTTTTGTCGTTTTCCTTCTTATCCCCCTCCTCGAATGTACAGAGAATTAACAAGTGAAGCGGTCTTGCTAGTCGGTCCTTTTGTCGGTGTAAGGGCTCCCAAATGCAACGATGAATTCAACGGAAGCGTTGTTTATGCGGTCGTCATCTTCCCACGCGCAGAAGTGCTAAAACATTCCTCTCGCTCTGCGTATGAAAATGTGTCTGAATTAAACCGCAGCATTTATGTTGTGGTGAGGTAGAAGAATGGGTTGTCAGCAGTAGCAAAGGAAATGTTATTCTGGCTATGTAAATAAGCTAAATATGTTGCTCCGCGATGTAAGTGAATGTTCTCTTTTATTAGCCGTCTGAAATGTGCGGTAAAAGGTGAATGGAAGTTGTAATGCGGTGAAGGAGCAAACGTTATGGCCAATGTAAAACATTCATAGCACAGCCACAACTGTTATTGGAGTTGGAGGGAATATTTCAATAAGTGTTAACACTTCTTTTCTTTTGTTATGTGAGCAATTATATCTTCTGACAATTATTCTTATCTGTTCCAAGAAAAATCTGAAATCATTACGAAATATGAGCATCGAACGTCGAGTGTCACTGCATACAAGTTCGCGCCCTTTCCTTGATTATGAGTTTAAAATTATTTAATTAGTGAATTTACATATCCACAGTTTCTTTTATTTTCTCTCTCACTTGTATTGTTGTGTCAAGCGATAATGATAATGTAATGTGCCTTTCCTGGAAACTAGTGGTAGTATTCAATGTTATTAGTGCGATACTTTTAAATTGTATAATTATTTATTGTCAAATATTCTCTTTTTACTAAGTGTCTGATGCATCCATCTTTGTTTGTTATCCGTTGAAAGTGTTAAGCCGACCAATTTAACCGCTAAATCAGCTAATGGAACTGTCTGCTTAAAAGACGTTTTGCTTCAATTAATGCTAATAAAAATATGCTTACTCGCATTAGGTTTCATGTTCATCAAAACTATTCCGCATCTTATTTTTGAGGGATGCCATCGGAGGAAATATTTGGAAGGAGATTGTTTGCGAATCTGCTGCTATGCAGATTTTTAGGCAATCCAAAATGAAGCAACACATCCTTCTTTTTTATGTATTTGTTGAGTGCAAGAAATCTTAGTTTGTTGGAACTTTTACATATTTATACGAATATTTAATAATTTTTACGGTACCTTCTGTTTTGCAGAATTGTAAACGTACAGAATTGTGAGTAGTAAAGTTTATGGTAATACTTTAGAACACGGTACCTCTGGGCGTTGCCAATGAACGGTCGAAATGAATGACGTGTTGTTTCTTTTGCTTGAATCCGCCCGACAGTCGCGTAAAAACCTAATCTCTTTTCACTAAACAAAAAGTAAAGTTGATTAAAAACATGACCCTTTCTATAAGTTTTTTTTCCTTCTAATTGCAACTATTATTCTCAGTTCACGTCCTTCACGTAGCCTTTCCCAGTATCTCTTTACGTATCACGTAAGGAAGAAGCAATCACGTCCTTCACTTCGACAGAACCAATGAATTTTAATTTCCTTGTAGGCAGAGTTTAGAATCTAGTCAATAACGCGTATGGTAACTGACGCAAAACGTTTCTGGATTTTTGTTTCTTTTAGCATTCCCTACAATAATAAAAAAAAAAAAAAAAATCAGAGGGTGTGTAATCTGGAGATGGTGTATGAAATTAGTGCCTTGAGATTATCTACTTTCAGAAATAACTTTGCAGAAGCGTTATTCTCACAAGAGCTTTATGAGATTTTGCTCTGTCTTGTTGGAATCATTGAATTTGTCATGCTAGCAACTTGCAGAGAGCCGAAGATTCCTAGCGTAGCGTGACAAATTCTTCACAAATCTTGAAGAAAGCATCAGCAGTTTCCCTATATCACTTGGATTGCCGGTTACTGTTTGTAATATGCACAATTTTGTACTTAACAGAAGTTGGGTACAGAATTGTGCTTAACTTCTGTACTGGTAGATAATTTTGAAAACTCGATTGAAAAGATTCCATTACTTGGTTCATTGATGGCTCGTTATTGCTTGCATTTCCATATAAACGAAGCTAGTGTTCAACCATACGTATTCCCCCCCCCCTCTCCTCTTAAAGAAACCAGTTCTCTTCTCTGTCAAACCTGCAAGGGTTAATGGTTTTTTATTTTTAATACTGAAGGGCAGACGACGGCTTACTTGTGGGAATTAAACATTTTGTGGGCTAGGTACAAGAAGAGGGGAAAAAACTTCTTACGCCAAAGTCTGTAGCTCACTTTGGATGCATTTACCGTATAGCCACCACAAACTTCGCTGCGCGGCTACACGGTGAATGCATCTGCGAAAATAAGCCGAAGTTGACGAAATAATCGTATTTAGTCAACTTCGGTTTATTTTCGTTTCGTACTTTAGCTAAGTTCCGTAACATAACCATACACAGCAATGTACAATTAAGTTGCGGAAACACACTGTGTACAGTGTGTTTCCGCTATATATTATATTATATTAAACACACTGTACACTATAAGTGTACAGTGTGTTTAATATAAGGATAACTATACACAATAGTCCATAGTTATCCTTATTTAAAAATTAGGTTACCGAACGTTGCATAAGGAGAAGCCTGCAATTCAGAAATTCACATGTAGCTATTGCAGCGCTGTAAAAACATTGCAACAGCGAATGGTGGTGGGCACGCGGTGAATGCATCGGCAGTGAGCTACTTTGTGTTTCTGTGTCAGAGAAATGAATATCATTAAGTGGGAAAATAGCATTTCTCAGCAATTATTTTCAAATCATTTACTGTATATTGTTACGGAGAGGAAGATAGTACTATATTGTTAAAACCTTGAGTTATAGTTCTTCTTGACAAGGGTTACTCCTGCGAGCACATTTAGCTCTGGTTGCAAGTCCGTCAACTGTGTACCGATGATTGCGCGATGATTTCTTGTGGAAATTGGAGTTTTTCATCCTGTAAATGGGCAGACTGACTATAGAATACATGGAGTTTACTGACAAAATACACGTTTGCTTCATGGCCTTAGTTACCTTGGCGCAAAAATGAAACTGTAAAATCTTGGCGGCGTACGCTAGCTGTAACACCATATAAAGTGAGAAAACTTCTTTGCATCGATATTAGATGTGGTATAAAATAAACTCCACTAATATCTATTTTAATAATCAACTAGCTTATTGATTATTTTCCCTAACAGACAATTTAAGTCTATTGAATTTACTACAGGTAACTGCCGGCTACAATCTTTACTGTCGATAACATTAGGATACCATGAAGAAATGCATTGAATGACGAAGAAACGTGCAGTGGCAATCAGCCAACCGCGTTGCAGAGCGAAGACTTTTCAACCTGGAATCTGCCTGCTGTGATGCCTTAGTCTGCAGCCGTTTAGTGTAACTGGTAAGTAGTGTTTTGGTTTTTATTAGATTTTAACTAATATTTTAATGGTCAGTATTTTCTTCGATCATAAACCAGTAACACTTACATAAATCTAATCATAAATAATACAATATATATATATATATATATATATATATATATACACAAATTTGTATATATATATATATATATATATATATATATATATATACACAAATTTGTATATATATATATATATATATATATATATATATATATATACACAAATTTGTATATATATTACATTTTGGTAGAGAACAAACACCCTTTATGGCAGATAGTGTCAGGGATTTTAAATTGATTATTAACGTTTTTAAATGTAATGTTTATAGTTAAGTTTTGAGTATATTCTAAACTGGAGTGGCCAGACTGTGGCGGGGAGTGGAAAGAGAATACCACGCGTAGCAGTTGAATGTCTGATTTTAATATACAGTTGACGTCATCAAGAAATTTGCATTCATACGCTACTGCTTTCATTCATACGTAGACCTGTAAACGAGAGGGATAAAAGATGTGGGCTCCAGAGGCTCATATGTTTTGTTTTCCTGGGGTTCTACAAAGGGATCTAAGGGGGTTCTCCCGATGTTTTTTTGTTGTTTTATTTTATCTGTACAAATATATATTACTATATATTTTTTAATATCTTAAGGGTTTTTTTAATATCGCAAAGAAGTAATAATTAGATTAGAAGAGGCTTCTGCAGCCGAAAAATGGTTGTAAAGCATATTAGAAATATAATGTCCACTTTACTTTCAAAAGATTTACAGGTAGGTATGTTCGGCCACCCCTGTTCTAAATACCTCGCGCCCGCTGCAATTCATTGTTTTAATCAAAATATTAGAATGTTACCATGCTTGATGGCGCTGTATACCTTAAGGGCCAGAAGAGATGTGGAAAGTTAGTAGAAACGTGCTGTCATACTTGAACTCGTCGCACAGTAGGAAGTTATTTGTAGGAGTGGTTCCTAGAACCCAAATGTTATATTTTCATGCGCACTAACATTCTAACAGTGATTTTTTTTCTTTTTTTAAATTGATGAATGTTTCTTCAGATGTTTCCGAAACCACAATGGATTTTAGCCATATTTTAAGAGGCAGCACTTAGTATTCAGGTAAGATAATTTTTTTTTTTTTTGCATAATTTCGGACAAAAGTAAGCGGTGATATATGGGATAGTTTCTCTTTGGGAATTTTTGGTGCATCAGCTACTCAAACCATAATCCATCAATTCCAGTTTTAATATACGGTAATTAAACGATTTGTTGTGTATTTTGAATGCCAGTACCAGTAACATTTACAGGTCGATTGAAGAGTTAAGTTTTATACAAAGAATACTTTGCATTACTTTTGCCTATCCTGTTAATTGCGTGCTCATTTACATAAATGGCAAACAGAGTTGTTTCCCCTTGGAATAATCATTCTGATTGTCCTAACTTCAAATCAGCAGATAAATGGAACACAAGCTGATTAATATGATGGAAATGTGCCCTTTCACATTTCTATCTTTTAACATTTCCTTGGTGAAAATTCCCCCAGTTGTAATCTGTATTTTATATTCAGTTGACAATTGGTTGAAAGCTTTAGGTTACTCGCACACGGAGGACTTTTTTGTTGTAAGAGTGTTTAGCCGTAGAGACTATATCCATTACATTATATGGGGGTGCGTTTACATGTTCGACAGGACAAAACCAAAACTGTTGCAACCAGAGCCAAAACAGTCGTACAACTGCTAGCCAAAGCTTCTAACGCAGGTGCGCCCATAGACAACAGAAATATTGTTGAATTCAACCCTCACTCTGCTTTTTCTTCATTTCCTCTCAAATGTCCGTGAACACCAATCCCTCTCTCTGTTTTCTGTTCCCTCCGAAATGCCTGCTGTTCAAATTAAAAATTAATTCAACGTTTTCAAAGTGTTCAGTCTACATGAATGATAAAGTACTTAAAAGTGGATCGATGAAGTGGAGAAGAGACTGGCATTATTTTCAAAAACATTACAAGAAGCGTAATGTTTCTGAAAAAATTCCGAAAATGGTGTTTAAGAATATATAATAATTCATCAAAGCTGGTAATGATCATTCTGAAGTATGAAGAGAAATTGGGAGGATAATCTCGCAACTCAAGGTACATTGTATAGATTTTTTTTCTTTGATGAATCTCTGACTGTAAAGTGATGAAACCAGCATATCTCTTTTTCCTCCTCATGCGTAACAATTACAGCTTCAATGAAATCCACTCATATCTCGGAAACTACAAAACATCTGGCGTTGGTGTGCGGAGGTACAGCAACAAAATTATTTTGTCGTACTGTAGTCGTTGGCAGAATTAACGAGACGACAGAAAGTTCTCTGTGTGCCGGGGGGGGGGGAGCCTTAGGTACGGGAACTGCTCTTCCGTACCTAAAACCTTCCTCTGAAACGCTGTCCTGGTTCGTAAAACGGCTGCTGTGATAATTTAACATCTTTTTGTACACGGGATTTCTCGACTTTGATATTACTTCAGTGATGATTCCAGGGATCATGCTGAGTAACAAATGTTATATCGATATGGGCCCGATTCTCAACAGTTACAGAACTGTAGGTATTTTAAATGTGGCATCTATGTATATGCGCGCCAGTCGCATGTAAACTAACAAACAGGTTGTGCCGGGTTGTAACAGAAGTCTGTTAAAGGGCAACGCTTTGGCCAGACTTTCCAACAAGAAACAAAGTTTGCATAATAGAAATTACGTGCGATCTTGAGCAGTGATATATAAATCCTGCCCTGTCTGTCTGTCCTGGAACGAAGAAAATACGATAATTGAAAGTTCTCCTGTTAAAACACACTTAGTATCTTCGTACAGGCATGGAAATTTTTGCCAGGTCACATTAAAAATGTGTATATCGGAAGACAAAAACCGGACAAATCAAACTTTTTTTTTTTTTTTTTTTTTTCCCCCTTATATAAGTTTAATACGATAACAGTACACGGTATAAAAGGGCTTCCGTAAGAACTTTGGAAATGAGAACGAACTTTGTAGGAAAAAACAGTCAAACTATTAGATTAAATCCAAATAGTGATCATTTAATGTCACGAACACTGCATGAATTAACAACGAAGATTTCTAGCTTTTTACATAGCTCTGCGTTTTGTTTAGGTATGTTTACAAATCTTTTTCGGACAAGTTGAGCACAGATCGAGTTCAGATGTTGCCATATTTCATAGAAACTAAGCCTTATCCGATCTCTTTTGAATTTGTGATTTGATCTTGAGGTACCAGAATTTTTGGAACTGCGTGCTTCAAGGGCGCCAAATGAGCTTTCTTAATATCCTTCTTTAATTTAGGGTCTCATTTGTTCGCGAGACTGAGCCGTGATGGCTCTCTTCGTCATTTCCAACTGCTTTTATCGCTGTATACTTAACGTTTTTATTCCGTTGCACGTGTCACACCTTTCTAATCTCTCACTCTAATGAATTTGCAAACAAGCAGTCTGTTTTGACAACGTATGAATCAAGAGACTTTTTTTAGAAGTCATATGAATGCTGTAAACTTAAAATACTTAAAGGTTGCTTAAGGTTACTTAGTTCGCAAAGTGCATAATTTAAAAGATTAAAAAGCACTGTTGTTTCAATGTGGATTTGCCGAGGGAAGAGAGGAATGCTTTTATTAAATTATTTCACTTCCATACTGCCTGATTCTTAAGCGCCAGCCCTTCCATTCCAGCCGGCACGGAAAGATACTAGTTCCCATGGCAACAGATGATTAAAATTAGAAACTGTAAACTTCAGACAAACGCAGGCCGTCTACTGAAACAAAGAAATGTAGCCAGACCCATCTTTTGCATGTGTGTGGGTGGCGTGCCTCGAGTCAATTACTAATCTACTGTAAAGGTAAGAGAAGATAATACCATTGTCTTAGAATGCGTCAAAGATGACGAAAAGCTCTGCATTTGCGTATGATTCAACCCTTTCCACCTCACACGGTTGAAACGATGCAATCATTTCCAAGACACATTTAGGAGCGTACAAGAGGGCACTGTTTTTTCGCCTATGGCTTAGTGAACTAAGTAATGCATGTCTCATTTTCTTAGTGTATGAACTGTGAAAGACTTCTCTGCTTGGCCTAAAAGTTAATTTTCAGAGAAAACAAAATCTCATCTGTTGTTTGTGTCAAAAAGGTTAAGTTTAAAAACGGGGCTTGAATCGTGTTGGTGTTACTAAGCTACCTCGCAAAACAAAGTTTGCAATGTGGCAAGAATGTCAACTTTTTTTTCATTACACTGATCTCTTTTATGAGATCACCATGAATTGCTTCTGTTTTACAGTACAAAAAACAGCACATTCTCTAGGGATACAGTTAGGGACCCAGGTGCCAATTGTGTCTTGTGCGATTAAAGAGCGTTTTCTGCCCTTGCCCTTTATTCTTAAAGAATGAAGGCCAGCATCACCTTAAAAAGGGCGGAGGCCATCCAATCGCTGTAAACTTAGCAAAAGAAACGAACGAAGTTTTTTATGACTCGCGCATAACTAAATTAAATTGATTTTTTTTTTTTTTTTTTTTTTTTGGGACTGTTCGAAGAATAACCTTTTTGTAAAAGTAAAGTGACGCTCATTGTTTTCATTTGCACCAAAGGGCACTCGAAAATAGCACAGATCAGGTGTCACTCGTATAAGGTCGGTGTCTGTAGGAGTGGATGCCTAGCAATGGATATATTATAAGAAGGCTCTGTGCAATCAGATTTCATCATTCTGAAATTGGTGTGCTGATATGGCATCCAAAGCAATTCCATCAGGTCCAACAGCTTCTCACGTTATACTTTGTTCTGATATTGTTTCGGTTCGCTTCGATTACGTTAACTAATGCCGGATTTTTATTATTTCGCAAAAAAAAATAATAATAAAATAAACGGTATACGTTGGTTTTTTTTTTTTTAATTAAAACTAATTGAAATGCAATCTTTTTTTTTTTTTTTTTTTTTTTTTTGTAGTTGTTGGCGCATCGGCTTCTGTGGCCATAATGCACCTCCCAAGGCTTTTGCAGTACTTTGATCTAAGCCCGCGGCGGGATTCGAACCCGCGACCTTTGGGTTGCTAGGCAGGCACTTTGCCCACCCGGCCAGCGCAATCTACTTTTGGCCGCTTCAGAAATATAAAACTTTTTTGGTCTTTAGAATTCGGGGTGCAATCCTATGAATCTTTGCGACGAGAACTGATTGGCTCCGCCTACCGATTTCTCTCGGCTGCTAACTACCGCGGTTGAAATACGATGTACAGGCCGTTAAACTGGTTGTTTTTTAATAGACTGATATTCGACGAGTGAGAAAAGTTAGGTTAGTTTACGCCACTAATTTGGGATGGAATCAAGCGAAAAAGGGTGTCTGTAATATATACTTTCAAAGGTCAGGTAAGTTTCGCTACTAATTCGGGACGGATTCAATCGAAAAACTATGGCCGTATACGATACAGCACATTAAAGGTCATGGACTGTTTTACGCTTGAATCCATCCCGAATTAGTGGCGTAACTAAGCTCGCCTTTTCTCACTAGCCAAATATTAGTCTTTAACACCGGGAGCTCGCATCTGGTGAGTATGGGCTTGGCAAACCCAGGGTCCTTAGCTGGAATCATCATTCTTCTCTTTCTTGGTGATCATTCTTCTCTTTCTTGGTGATTCCTTTCTAATTCTCTCTCTCTCTCTCAGGGTAACTCGGGATTTCTTTTTTTTTTTTTTTGGCTGGCGCATCATAAGCCTCAGGCTTCCTTGTATAATATGGCTAATAATAATATTAAAAATAAAAAAAAAAAACAGTTGGCCCACCTGTACACTCTATTTCTGCCTACTGTAGTCGTTAGTAAGACTGTATTCAGTCTTACCAGAAAACCGTGGTGATCTGAAACAGAATCGGTGGGCGGGGCTAGACTTGCCAATCAGTTCTTGTAAGACGGAGTTAGCTATATCTTCCAGGTTCTTCCTTGAATTTTTGCGGACAAGAATGGTAAGATCGTCTGCATAGGCAATCATCTTTGTTCCTTCAAATTTCTTGGTGAGCCATGAATCAAACAACATTCCAACACAAGGGGCCAAGAATTGATCCATGTGACCAAGCCCTTTTAACATGTCTAGAGACCTGTTTAGTACCACTCTTAACTATGATAGAGCTCTGGTAAAAATAGCTAGTAAGTAATTTGAAGATTGGTCTAGAAACCCCAGCCTCCCGGAACCTCTCCAGAGCACTCTGCCACCAAAGGATGTCAAAGGCCCCTTTGAAGTCCACAAAGAGGCCAAGAAGGTATTTTGTATCAGTTTCCTTTTGCAAAGTAAGGAGTCTGGCAATTGCATCCTCAGTCCCCTTGTCACGAGTAAAACCAAATTGATCAGCAGATGATAATGCCTTATTGGTGTGAATAACTAATAGCCGATTAGCGATCACTTTTTTCCAGTGCCTTGCCCATAACTGGTAGCAAGGCAATCGACCTGTATGAAGCTGGGTCGTCCTCAGGTTTCTTAGGATGTTTAAGGAGTATCTTAAGATTTGCAATTTTCCAGGTTTTAGGAAAAATTCCATGTTGTAGACAAGAATTAAACAGCTTGAGAATAAAAGGAGAAACAACTTTTCAGGCTCTTTTGAGGACGTCCACTTCAAGACCATCAAAACCGAAACATTTCGCAGAGCGCATTGAATTTATTGCCTTATTTACCTCTTCAAATGTGAAAGTAGGCTCTTCAGACTGTCCAATATAAGTCGAATTTTTAGATTTAATTTCCACCTGCTCCGGGAGCTCACACGTTCCTTCGTCCTGGTGTAGGATTACATCAAGAATTCCATTAATAGTAGACATCCATGAAAGTGTGTCCTGATTCTCTGTAGTTTTAACTGAAGCAAACGCCTCTCCAGGTGTGATCTTGTTAATAACTTTGTACACCAGTCCCAGGAATCAGTATTTCCCTTGGGAACTCATCATACTTTCCCATGAAGCCTTTTTCTGTCTATATATCTCTTGGTGATATTGCCTTCGAGCTTGCTTATATCTATTTTGTAACACCAGTATTTCCAGGGATGAACGAGTTCTATTCCTTTCTGCTCTCTGAAATTCATGTCGTGTTCGCCTAGTTAGCGATTTTAGGTTCGGTAAAACTGGTGACCACCAGGGCACATAAGATTTTCTCTTCCTAAAACTCATCGATTTGTCACACGCAGTAGTATATTGTCCTGAATGAAATTTACCTGGTTGTCAACAGAAAGTTTCCATGACGTTCAGCTGGTCCGATGAAAGAGACTCCATGAGGGAACTATCAAAAATTTGCCATTTGGCCAATTGTGTATGATACCTAGGGTTATCAGTTGTATCCGATCTGGTTCTAAAGCTGTCAGCACCCAAACAGAAGGTGATTACATTATGGTCGCTAGTGGACCAGCTTGTGTGTCATTTCCAATCACTAATCTTAGAGGCAATGGACGACGTAACAAGAGATACATCGATGTAGGAATGTCCTTGAGGGGTTACACACGGAGGATGTTCAGAAGTATTAAGAATTCTTAAACGTTGTGAAAGAATAAGGTCCTCCAGCAACTCTCCTTTTTGATTTGTCTGTGGGCTGGTCCATAAGGTGGACTCTGCATTCTCATCCATCAAAACGATGACCTGTTTATCCGTGGAGATCGTAATGTTGTATCCAGATGATCGACGAAAGATTGAATGGAATCCTGGTACTGTGAGCACTGGCAATAAAGCGACACCAGATAAATCTGGCTAAACCAACCCTCCAAGCAAACACAAACAGCATGCATGGAACACAGACTAGGAATCTTTGTTACCATTAGGGTTGGATCTGTAATCACAATTGAAGCCCAGATCTATCGTCGAGTATTTCTGCCAGTTCCTACTGTGATAGGGTTGGACTGTACAGTCCGATAACGAATAGGTAGACCCTTAACAAAACCTTTATTTGAATAAGGTTCTTGAAGAGCAAGAACCTGAATGGAATGAGCAATAGTGGTTAGGTCATTCTTAACTGAAATTGAACGTTGGCAATTCAGTTGTAGAATTTAAGTTTGGAGTAATTTGAACTTGAAGCTGTACCTGCTGACGGTGTCCTATCCATAAGAGATCTTTGACCTAATTATATCAACCCGATGACAAGGAGCAAAGTCGTCCTGAAAGATACAGTTACTTGGCAGGTTTAAATGGTCTTTGACGGTTGGCAGCAATTTGTCTTCCGACATAACCAGGTATCCATTGGCATTTACGGAGCCTTTTATAAATTGCAGGTGACCTATTCCCATTCTCCGCGATACGAAATGCACCTCCATATCATTTGACTGGTAGGGAATTTCACTGTAGATACCATACGGCCTGGATGGTATTCTTCACCACGTCTACGGCGAATTGTTTGTCTCCCATCAAGAGCCATGCAGGTTGAATTTCTTATCCGAGAAAATAACTGATTCCACTCCTCGGGGATCCATTTGACATGCTCTTTTCACCAAATTAATCGGGCCTTTTCATATTTTGTGTGAGGAGGGACTTCTTCTTAGGACGACCGGCTACAAATCATTTTTTTGAAGAGGCGTCTTCTGACTGTTACTTCACTTGCTACCACTCCTGTGTTCTTCCCATTCTCTTTTCAGCTCAGAAGAAGAAGAAGCTTTACGGTTTTTAAGGCATAAGCGCTTTGCGGCGTCCGATTCCTATCAGCATAACCGGTATTCTTAAGTTTGGAAAGAAATCTACTCACTGTCCACTGATTACAAGACATTATAAGCAATATGACGGGAAGAACATCCTTCCTCACGTTAAGCAACAATAGCACTTTCTTCGTGGCGTCAACTGCACGTAACTCGCCATCCTGACACAAGCAAGGAATGACTGCAACCCTTGCAGAGCGTGCTTATATATCTGAAAGTAACAGCTGCTGCAATATTACGTCATCATCTACGCGTGTCAATCTTATCTAATTCAATCTGTAAAAAATATTGCCATATACTTACGTTATTCGGACGACAATTACAATTTTAAGGGGTGATGCACTTTCTTTGAACACCAGTGTAGATGCAAAATGCTCATCAGTCCTTTAGTTATCTGAACAGGATCTTCAACAGTCGAACCATCGATATCGGGTGGACTAACTTGATTCACCCCTTCCTTCTAGAGTTTATATAAGCGAAGAAGTCCTTGCTGTTCTTCTTAGAATCCTTTGCCAAAGATTTCTGGTAATCTGCTTTCGCTTGCGTAACCTCCTTTGTGACAATTACAGACGATTATTATGTCTTCCGTAGGCTTCTGTGTCGCCTAATAATTTATATGCATCCCATGCATTTTTCTATTCTGCCACGAGTTTCATTAGTTCATCTGAAATCAATTTAGGCCTCAACCTTGAACATTATTTCTTAATCGATATGAAAAGCCTAGTAGCTTCCACGATTAATTCCTTAAATGCTTCCCATTTAGGATTTGCTGTTGGTAACATAATCAATCGTCCCACTGTATCGAATTTAAAAGCTGTCTGACACCACTGTCGTCACCTTTACGGAAGCAAAAACCATTCCCTTTATCCCTGATGGTAGTTGTATCCTTAAGTACTCTGTGATCACTGCCACCTAGCCGATTCTTCTATCTGCAAATTCTTAATGCACGAATAATCAATCACTGCTGATAACCAGATCAAGAGTATTGCTCTCTGTGGTTGCCTCTCTAACGGGTTGCTGTAGAAAACAATCATCCAATAAATCCACAAAAGTCTTGCTAGTGTGGCGGATGAAGGCCTCTCCTGTTTTGTGCAATGGCCATCCATTTACTGCCCACGAACTCTTGAATTTCATCAGTCCATCTCCTTTGTTGCCTTCCAGGTTTTTGTTGACATTGTCCTGCAAGAGCTTGCAGGACAATGTCAACAAATCCTCTTCAAGTCATTGCAGAGGTATTACCGTCAGACTGTCAGTTGTTGCTATTTAAGGAAAAGAATACAGATATCATGTCTTGGAATAACTAATGTGACAGTGGGAGTTAGAGGGGGGGAAAGGAGATTATTAGTAAACTCCTGGAAATATGGCAGGATAGATGGGATGTAAGTGTAACAGGGGGTTACCAGATTATTTATTCCAAGAGTTCATTTTACATACCAGAAAAAGCAGAATAGTTAGATTTTTTTCTAATATGTTGACATCTTATATATTAACTGGACATGGGTCCATAAGGAGTAAATTATATGATCTTGGTCTGGAAACCCAGCCTAATTGTAGTTATAATAAGGAAAGTTGGGACTATGTATTGTACGACTGTTCATTGTATGAGGAATATCGCCAATTGTTCAGGAATCAATTATTACATTTTGGAAGAGGATTGGAGCCGCGTTATATAGAGTCTAAGTCTAATTTTTAATAAGTTTAGTAACTTTTGTGGGTTAGTATTTAGGAAGAGAAGAAGGTTACAAGTGTTGGTGGATGTTTTTTAGGAATTCTGTATACTGGTTGATGTTGTTGATCGTTACCACTTCATGTGATGTGACGGTTTTTTTTTTTTTTTTTTTTTTCTTCCAGGTTTGTTTGTATGTTGCTTACATGGAGTGGTGATATTTGATTGTTGTTCTACTGTTAATATTGCTGTTGAGATTTTTATTTTTTAGGACCTCCTGGGTTGGGCCACTAGGATGTGGGGAAAGTGAAATCCATTGGAATTGCACTACATCCAATGGGCGTGGAGGTACTTATACCGATAGAGCTGGTCCAGGTTTGGCTACAGGTGCCAAGGGATGTGCACCAGGGGCAGTCACGCTTGTGTGTATGCCTCCTGGTGGCGTGAGGCCTTTTTTTTTTTTTAACACTATTTTACACACATTGCACTATTGGCCTATTAGTGGTGTTTCTTTTTTGACGCATGATATTGGGTGGAAATGGGCGCTTGCCACCATATATACATTAACATATGATGATCTTTGGCTAAGTTTCTATTGCGCGGTTAGATTGCGTCATTTATTTTAAACAGTGAAAATAATCCTTTCTATTTGTTTACCATTATTATAAATCCGTTTTTGTTTCTTTTAAAATTAAATTATAAAATTTAAATCCCCTTTTTGCTAATTTATAGATTCCCTAAGGTCCTGTTCTCTTTAGAGAATAGCACTTCAGTTCCGATGGCACTCAGATCCTTTCAAAATTACTCTGAGTGTGCGTTTTAAAGGAACTCTTATCTGGAAACCGTCAATTTCTTCACCTAATCTGTCTCGTTGAGAGGTAGAGAGCGACTCTCTTTCTCTCTTCAAAATTGATTTCCCACGCAGCAGGTCATTAGTGTTCGTCTTTGTCATGCCTTGATGCGATAATACCCTAGATTTAGATGCTGCAATGTCTGTTTTGTAATTTTTTTTCCGATCCAATTTCTACTTACTCTTCTAGTTTAATACAATAAAAAGGAAAGAAGCGTAAAGAATAAAGCTCTTATTTAATAACAGAATTTACAAGGCCTACAACGAAAGGTAAATTTAAAAGAATAAAAATTCTGCTCGAAGTCGAACAGCATTTTTTGATGTTGTGGAATCCTCGAAAGTAATAAATATATCAAAGAATAGGTCAGGAACAGTGTTATGAATCATTCCATGAATTTTAGTAATACATTTGTACTTTGAAAATGTAAGCATTTTTAATTGGTTGGTTTAAACCTGCAGTTGTGCAAAAATTTAGTTAGAATTAATTAATATTATATATAATCGATCTAAATATGAATCTGTATATCCGAGAAAAGTCTTGTGTACATTTAGTGTGTAGATATTTGATCTAAAGCAATGTGAATTTTACATTTAAATTCTTGTTTCTAGAGATGTTCAGACAATGAATACTCGCGATTTACGATATTGGACTCCTTTCCTTGGAAAAATTCGTAACCTGAATCCATCAGCATTGGCATAGGAGCAGATGCAATGGGAACCAGCCGACCGGGCTAGCCAGGTGGGTAAAGTGCCTGCCTGGCAACCCAAGGTCGCGGGATCGAATCCCGCCTCGGACTTGGATCAAAGTACTGTACTGCAAAAACCTTGGGAGGTGCACTATGGCCACAGAAGCCGATGCGCCAACAACTACCAAAAAAAAAAAAAAAAAAAAAAATGGGAACCATTAAAGTTTGTAGTTAGTTGTTATTCGGGAAAGGAATATTCCAGTCCGTTTTCGTACTTTATATAGCCTATTAATATTCATGCAAAAGTTGCGAACAAATTGATATTTTGTTCCAGAAACTCAGTTTTATTGAATTATAATTCATAGTAATTTAGCGAATTATAGAGAATATACGTTCTCTGTGCCAAAAAGGGGAAAAAAAAATTGAAAGCCCTGCTTCACAAAAGAAATTTTATTTGCACTGCACTGCACTCTATCTGTTTTTTCATCACTTCGTAATTAACAGATTGTGGAAATATCTGTTTAGTAAATTGAGTAAAATTAATTAACTATATATCGAAATAACAAAAAAAAAAAAAAGTTTTTAGTTCCAAATCTGAATAAGTATTTTGTATTGTATTTTAGTTGCCTTTGCACTTTCAATTAGATATATATAATTACATAATCTACTTTTATTTATGTAGAGAAAAAAGAGTTTTTATGGTTATTGTAGTTACCGTTTCTGGAATGAGTAGTGTAGAAGAGATTTAATTTTGAAGTGGCTGATTTCAATTAGTTTTTCACATAATAAACGATGCTTCAGAAAAAATTGGTGACAAAAAATTCAACAGAATGGATGCTTCTTTGAACGTGTTCTTCTCGTTATCTTACTGCGTACGTAACGAATGAATATTTCAAGGGCTGCCAGGGCAGGTCATGGGGTTTGTCAATGATATATAGGAATTTTGCTACCAGGGAAAAGGAAGTGATTGTCTCCCTCTGTATAAGGCAATGGTCAGGCCACGCCTTGAGTACTGCGTACAGGTCTGGAGGCCTCATTTTAGGAAGGATGTAGATTTACTTGAGCGTGTACAGAGAAGGGCAACAAGATTGGTGAGGGGAATGAAGGGATCCCCTTACCAAGAGACTTAAGTTCTGCAAATTGCAGTGGCTGGAGACTAGGCACCTGCGCAGTGATCTGATTGAGGTGTATAAGGCCTTGAATGGGTTGAGCACGCTGAATTCTGATGGGATCCTTCCACTTGTACAGATTACGAACCTAAGGGGGCATAAATTCAAATTAAGAAAGGACAGATGTAGAAGAGATTGCCTTTAGCCAGCGGGTGGTTAATTGCTGGAACAAACTTCGATCTGTCGTTGTGGAAGTTGATAGGTTGAATAAATTTAAGGAGGAACTGGACAGGCATTTGGAGGGAATGGTGTGTGTTTTTCTTTTTTTTTTTTTTTTTTGGCTGATGCTGCATAAGCTCATACACTTGCTTTCTTGTATCACATGCCACTACTACTATTTCGACCCATCCTAAAATTACAGCGAAAGTTGAATTTTTGAGAAACAAATTTATTCT
This sequence comes from Mastigoproctus giganteus, assembly GCF_048544385.1. Taxonomy (NCBI): domain Eukaryota; kingdom Metazoa; phylum Arthropoda; class Arachnida; order Uropygi; family Thelyphonidae; genus Mastigoproctus; species Mastigoproctus giganteus. The sequence goes on from NC_143575.1 coordinate 79,877,754, forward strand.
AGTGTGGTATTAAATTTAAAACTTGTAATTATAATCACGTAGTTACTCCTGCTAATATAAGTCATTAATGTAAGAAATCATGTATACACTAATGAAAAACACTTTAAAGTTGAAGTAATATTAATTTAATGAAATTTGCTGTGAAAATGGAATGTTTCTTATACAAAAGCTTCTAATA